>NC_133555.1:57424941-57735475 GCF_048773025.1 Camelus bactrianus | reverse complement strand
TTTCTTTTCAGTTGCAAACTCCATTCCATACATATATATGGGGAGGTACTATCTCCAACTAGGTTTTCCAGTGAAAACTGCAGGAACTTCAAACCGGCACTAGGAAACAGACTGAGAAAGCAGAGAAAAAGTGTCTCCTGCAACCCGTTCCCTTGGTGCTAGATGAACGAGCGTCTCTCCACTTGCTCAGTTCTGAGAGATAATTGTGTGTGAAAGCCACCCTTCACCTAGCTTGTTGGGAACACAAAGTTTCTTTTCAGTTGCAAACTCCATTCCATACATATATATGGGGAGGTACAAGCTCCAACACGGTTTTACAGTGAAAACTGCAAGAACTTCAAACCAGCACTAGGAAACAGACTGAGAAAGCAGAGAAAAAGTGTCCCCTGCAACCCGTTCCCTTGGTGCTAGATGAACGAACGTCTCTCCGCTTGCTCAGTTCTGAGAGATAAGTGTGTGTGAAAGCCGCCCTTCACCTAGCTTGTTGGGAACACAAAGTTTCTTTTCAGTTGCAAACTCCATTCCATACATGTATATGGGGAGGTAAAAGCTCCAACTCGGTTTTACAGTGAAAACTGCAGGAACTTCAATCCGGCACTAGGAAACAGACTGAGAAAGCAGAGAAAAAGTGTCTCTTACAACCCGTTCCCTTGGTGCTAGATGAACGAACGTCTCTACACTTGCTCAGTTCAGAGAGATAAGTGTGTGTGAAAGCCGTCCTTCACCTAGCTTGTTGGGAACACAAAGTTTCTTTCAGTTGCAAACTCCATTCCATACATATATATGGGGAGGTACTAGCTCCAAATCGTTTTTACAGTGAAAACTGCAGGAACTTCAAACCGGCACTAGGAAACAGACTGAGAAAGCAGAGAAAAAGTGTCCCCTGCAACCCGTTCCCTTGGTGCTAGATGAACGAACGTCTCTCCACTAGCTCAGTTCCGAGAGATAAGTGTGTGTGAAAGCCGTACTTCAACTAGCTTGTTGGGAACACAAAGTTTCTTTTCAGTTGCAAACTCCATTCCATACATATATATGGGGAGGTACTAGCTCCAACTATGTTTTCCAGTGAAAACTGCAGGAACTTCAAACCGGCACTAGGAAACAGACTGAGAAAGCAGAGAAAAAGTGTCTCCTGCAACCCGTTCCCTTGGTGCTAGATGAACGAGCGTCTCTCCACTTGCTCAGTTCTGAGACATAATTGTGTGTGAAAGCCGCCCTTCACCTAGCTTGTTGGGAACACAAAGTTTCTTTTCAGTTGCAATCTCCATTCCATACATATATATGGGGAGGTACTAGCTCCAACTCGGTTTTATAGTGAAAACTGCAGG
This sequence comes from Camelus bactrianus, assembly GCF_048773025.1. Classification (NCBI taxonomy): domain Eukaryota; kingdom Metazoa; phylum Chordata; class Mammalia; order Artiodactyla; family Camelidae; genus Camelus; species Camelus bactrianus. Next base: position 57,734,147 of record NC_133555.1, on the reverse strand, counting down.
AACTTCAAACCGGCACTAGGAAACAGACTGAGAAAGCAGAGAAAAAGTATCTCCTGCAACCCGTTCCCTTGGTGCTAGATGAACGATCGTCTCTCCACATGCTCAGTTCTGAGAGATAAGTGTGTGTGAAAGCCGTCCTTCAACTAGCTTGTTGGGAACACAAAGTTTCTTTTCAGTTCCAAACTCCATTCCATACATATATATGGGGAGGTACTAGCTCCAACTCGGTTTTCCAGTGTAAACTGCAGGAACTTCAAACCGGCACTAGGAAACAGTCTGAGAAAGCAGAGAAAAAGTGTCTCCTGCAACCCGTTCCCTTGGTGCTAGATGAACGAGCGTCTCTCCACTTGCTCAGTTCCGAGAGATAATTGTGTGTGAAAGCCGCCCTTCACCTAGCTTGTTGGGAACACAAAGTTTCTTTTCAGTTGCAAACTCAATTCCATACATATATATGGGGAGGTCCAAGCTACAACTCGGTTTTACAGTGAAAACTGCAGGAACTTCAAACCGGCACTAGGAAACAGACTGAGAAAGCAGAGAAAAAGTGTCTCCTGCAACCCGTTCCCTTGGTGCTAGATGAATGAACGTCTCTCCACTTGCTCAGTTCTGAGAGATAAGTGTGTGTGAAAGCCGTCCTACACCTAGCTTGTTGGGAACACAAAGTTTCTTTTCAGTTGCAAACTCCATTCCATACATATATATGGGGAGGTACAAGCTCCAACACGGGTTTACAGTGAAAACTGCAGGAACTTCAAACCGGCACTAGGAAACAGACTGAGAAAGCAGAGAAAAAGTGTCTTCTGCAACCCGTTCCATTGTTGCTAGATGAACGAACGTCTATCCACTTGCTCAGTTCTGAGAGATAATTGTGTGTGAAAGCCGTCCTTCAACTAGCTTGTTGGGAACACAAAGTTTCTTTTCAGTTGCAAACTCCATTCCATATATATATATAGGGAGGTACTAGCTCCAACTCGGTTTTCCAGTGAAAACTGTAGGAACTTCAAACCGGCACTAGGAAACAGACTGAGAAAGCAGAGATAAAGTGTCTCCTGCAACCCTTTCCCTTGGTGCTAGATGAACGAACGTCTCTCCACTTGCTCAGTTCTGAGACATAAGTGTGTGTGAAAGCAGTCCTTCACCTAGCTTGTTGGGAACACAAAGTTTCTTTTCAGTTGCAAACTTCATTCCATCCATATATATGGGGAGGTACTAGCTCCAAATCGGTTTTACAGTGAAATCTGCAGGAACTTCAAACCGGCACTAGGAAAGAGACTGAGAATGCAGAGAAAAAGTGTCTCCTGCAACCCGTTCCCTTGGTGCTAGATGAATGAACGTCTCTCCACTTGCTCAGTTCTGAGAGATAAGTGTGTGTGAAAGCCGTCCTTCACTTAGCTTGTTGGGAACACAAAGTTTCTTTTAAGTTGCAAACTCCATTCCATACATATATATGGGGAGGTACTAGCTCCAACTCGGTTTTCCAGTGAAAATTGCAGGAACTTCAAACCGGCACTAGGAAACAGACTGAGAAAGCAGAGAAATAGTGTCTCCTGCAACCCGTTCCCTTGGTGCTAGATGAACGAACGTCTCTCCACTTGCTCAGTTCTGAGAGATAAGTGTGGGTGAAAGCCGCCCTTCACCTAGCTTGTTGGGAACACAAAGTTTCTTTTCAGTTGCAAACTCCATTCCATACATATATATGGGGAGGTACAAGCTTCAACTCGGTTTTACAGTGAAAACTGCAGGAACTTCAATCCGGCACTAGGAAACAGACTGAGAATGCAGAGAAAAAGTGTCTCTTGCAACCCGTTCCCTTGGAGCTAGATGAACGAACGTCTCTACACTTGCTCAGTTCAGAGAGATAAGTGTGTGTGAAAGCCGTCCTTCACCTAGCTTGTTGGGAACACAAAGTTTCTTTTCAGTTGCAAACTCCATTCCATACATATATATGGGGAGGTACTAGCTCCAACTCGGTTTTACAGGGAAAACTGCAGGAACTTCAAACCGGCACTAGGAAACAGACTGAGAAAGCAGAGAAAAAGTGTCTCCTGCATCCCGTTCCCTTGGTGCTAGATGAACGAACGTCTCTCCACTTGCTCAGTTCTGAGAGATAAGTGTGTGTGAAAGCCGTCCTTCAACTAGCATGTTGGGAACACAAAGTTTCTTTTCAGTTGCAAACTCCATTCCATACATATATATGGGGAGGTAATAGCTCCAACTCGGTTTTCCAGTGAAAACTGCAGGAACTTCAAACCGGCACTAGGAAACAGACTGAGAAAGCAGAGAAAAAGTGTCTCCTGCAACCCGTTCCCTTGGTGCTAGATGAACGAACGTCTCTCCACTTGCTCAGTTCTGAGAGATAAGTGTGTGTGAAAGCCGTACTTCACCTAGCTTGTTGGGAACACAAAGTTTCTTTTCAGTTGCAAACTCCATACCATTCATATATATGGGGAAGTACAAGCTCAAACTCGGTTTTCCAGTGAATACTGAAGGAACTTCAAACCGGCACTAGGAAACAGACTGAGAAAGCAGAGAAAAAGTGTCCCCTGCAACCCGTTCCCTTGGTGCTAGATGAACGAACGTCTCTCCACTTGCTCAGTTCCGAGAGATAAGTGTGTGTGAAAGCCGTACTTCAACTAGCTTGTTGGGAACACAAAGTTTCTTTTCAGTTCCAAACTCCATTCCATACATATATATGGGGAGGTACTAGCTCCAACTATGTTTTCCAGTGAAAACTGCAGGAACTTCAAACCGGCACTAGGAAACAGACTGAGAAAGCAGAGAAAAAGTGTCTCCTGCAACCCGTTCCCTTGGTGCTAGATGAACGAGCGTCTCTCCACTTGCTCAGTTCTGAGACATAATTGTGTGTGAAAGCCGCCCTTCACCTAGCTTGTTGGGAACACAAAGTTTCTTTTCAGTTGCAATCTCCATTCCATACATATATATGGGGAGGTCCAAGCTACAACTCGGTTTTACAGTGAAAACTGCAGGAACTTCAAACAGGCACTAGGAAACAGACTGAGAAAGCAGAGAAAAAGTGTCTCCTGCAACCCGTTCCCTTGGTGCTAGATGAATGAACGTCTCTCCACTTGCTCAGTTCTGAGAGATAAGTGTGTGTGAAAGCCGTCCTACACCTAGCTTGTTGGGAACACAAAGTTTCTTTTCAGTTGCAAACTCCATTCCATACATCTATATGGGGAGGTACAAGCTCCAACACGGGTTTACAGTGAAAACTGCAGGAACTTCAAACCGGCACTAGGAAACAGACTGAGAAAGCAGAGAAAAAGTGTCTTCTGCAACCCGTTCCATTGTTGCTAGATGAACGAACGTCTCTCCACTTGCTCAGTTCTGGGAGATAATTGTGTGTGAAAGCCGTCCTTCAACTAGCTTGTTGGGAACACAAAGTTTCTTTTCAGTTGCAAACTCCATTCCATATATATATATAGGGAGGTACTAGCTCCAACTCGGTTTTCCAGTGAAAACTGTAGGAACTTCAAACCGGCACTAGGAAACAGACTGAGAAAGCAGAGATAAAGTGTCTCCTGCAACCCTTTCCCTTGGTGCTAGATGAACGAACGTCTCTCCACTTGCTCAGTTCTGAGACATAAGTGTGTGTGAAAGCAGTCCTTCACCTAGCTTGTTGGGAACACAAAGTTTCTTTTCAGTTGCAAACTTCATTCCATCCATATATATGGGGAGGTACAAGCTTCAACTCGGTTTTACAGTGAAAACTGCAGGAACTTCAATCCGGCACTAGGAAACAGACTGAGAATGCAGAGAAAAAGTGTCTCTTGCAACCCGTTCCCTTGGAGCTAGATGAACGAACGTCTCTACACTTGCTCAGTTCAGAGAGATAAGTGTGTGTGAAAGCCGTCCTTCACCTAGCTTGTTGGGAACACAAAGTTTCTTTTCAGTTGCAAACTCCATTCCATACATATATATGGGGAGGTACTAGCTCCAACTCGGTTTTACAGGGAAAACTGCAGGAACTTCAAACCGGCACTAGGAAACAGACTGAGAAAGCAGAGAAAAAGTGTCTCCTGCATCCCGTTCCCTTGGTGCTAGATGAACGAACGTCTCTCCACTTGCTCAGTTCTGAGAGATATGTGTGTGTGAAAGCCGTCCTTCAACTAGCATGTTGGGAACACAAAGTTTCTTTTCAGTTGCAAACTCCATTCCATACATATATATGGGGAGGTAATAGCTCCAACTCGGTTTTCCAGTGAAAACTGCAGGAACTTCAAACCGGCACTAGGAAACAGACTGAGAAAGCAGAGAAAAAGTGTCTCCTGCAACCCGTTCCCTTGGTGCTAGATGAACGAACGTCTCTCCACTTGCTCAGTTCTGAGAGATAAGTGTGTGTGAAAGCCGTCCTTCACCTAGCTTGTTGGGAAAACAAAGTTTCTTTTCAGTTGCAAACTCTATTCCATACATATATATGGGGAGGTACTAGCTCCAACACGGTTTTACAGGGAAAACTGCAGGAACTTCAAACCAGCACTAGGAAACAGACTGAGAAAGCAGAGAAAAAGTGTCTCCTGCATCCCGTTCCCTTGGTGCTAGATGAACGAACGTCTCTCCACTTGCTCAGTTCTGAGAGATAAGTGTGTTTGAAAGCCGTCCTTCAACTAGCTTGTTGGGAACACAAAGTTTCTTTTCAGTTGCAAACTCCATTCCATACATATATATGGGGAGGTAAAAGCTCCAACTCGGTTTTACAGTGAAAACTGCAGGAACTTCAATCCGGCACTAGGAAACAGACTGAGAAAGCAGAGAAAAAGTGTCTCTTACAATTCGTTCCCTTGGTGCTAGATGAACGAACGTCTCTATACTTTCTCAGTTCAGAGAGATAAGTGTGTGTGAAAGCCGTACTTCACCTAGCTTGTTGGGAACACAAAGTTTCTTTCAGTTGCAAACTCCATTCCATACATATATATGGGGAGGTACTAGCTCCAAATCGATTTTACAGTGAAAACTGCAGGAACTTAAAACCGGCACTAGGAAAAATACTGAGAAAGCAGAGAAAAAGTGTCTCCTGCAACCCGTTCCCTTGGTGCTAGATGAACGAACGTCTCTCCACTTTCTCAGTTCTGAGAGATAAGTGTGTGTTAAAGCCGCCCTTCACCTAGCTTGTTGGGAACACAAAGTTTCTTTTCAGTTGCAAACTCCATTCCATACATATATATGGGGAGGTACAAGCTCCAACTCGGTTTTACAGTGAAAACTGCAGGAACTTCAAACCGGCACTAGGAAACAGACTGAGAAAGCAGAGAAAAAGTGTCTCCTGCAACCCGTTCCCTTGGTGCTAGATGAACGAACGTCTCTCCACTTGCTCAGTTCTGAGAAATAAGTGTGTGTGAAAGCCGTCCTTCAACTAGCTTGTTGGGAACACAAAGTTTCTTTTCAGTTGCAAACTCCATTCCATACATATATATGGGGAGGTACTAGCTCCAACTCGGTTTTACAGGGAAAACTGCAGGAACTTCAAACCAGCACTAGGAAACAGACTGAGAAAGCAGAGAAAAAGTGTCTCCTGCATCCCGTTCCCTTGGTGCTAGATGAACGAACGTCTCTCCACTTGCTCAGTTCTGAGAGATAAGTGTGTTTGAAAGCCGTCCTTCAACTAGCTTGTTGGGAACACAAAGTTTCTTTTCAGTTGCAAACTCCATTCCATACATATATATGGGGAGGTAATAGCTCCAACTCGGTTTTCCAGTGAAAATTGCAGGAACTTCAAACCGGCACTAGGAAACAGACTGAGAAAGCAGAGAAAAAGTGTCTCCTACAACCCGTTCCCTTGGTGCTAGATGAACGAACGTCTCTCCACTTGCTCAGTTCTGAGAGATAATTGTGTGTGAAAGCCGCCCTTCACCTAGCTTGTTGGGAACACAAAGTTTCTTTTCAGTTGCAAACTCCATTCCATACATATATATGGGGAGGTAAAAGCTCCAACACGGTTTTACAGTGAAAACTGCAGGAACTTCAATCCGGCACTAGGAAACAGACTGAGAAAGCAGAGAAAAAGTGTCTCTTACAACCCGTTCCCTTGGTGCTAGATGAACGAACGTCTCTATACTTGCTCAGTTCAGAGAGATAAGTGTGTGTGAAAGCCGTCCTTCACCTAGCTTGTTGGGAACACAAAGTTTCTTTCAGTTGCAAACTCCATTCCATACATATATATGGGGAGGTACTAGCTCCAAATCGTTTTTACAGTGAAAACTGCAGGAACTTCAAACCGGCACTAGGAAACAGACTGAGAAAGCAGAGAAAAAGTGTCCCCTGCAACCCGTTCCCTTGGTGCTAGATGAACGAACGTCTCTCCACTTGCTCAGTTCCGAGAGATAAGTGTGTGTGAAAGCCGTACTTCAACTAGCTTGTTGGGAACACAAAGTTTCTTTTCAGTTGCAAACTCCATTCCATACATATATATGGGGAGGTACTATCTCCAACTAGGTTTTCCAGTGAAAACTGCAGGAACTTCAAACCGGCACTAGGAAACAGACTGAGAAAGCAGAGAAAAAGTGTCTCCGGCAACCCGTTCCCTTGGTGCTAGATGAACGAGCGTCTCTCCACTTGCTCAGTTCTGAGAGCTAATTGTGTGTGAAAGCCACCCTTCACCTAGCTTGTTGGGAACACAAAGTTTCTTTTCAGTTGCAAACTCCATTCCATACATATATATGGGGAGGTACAAGCTCCAACACGGTTTTACAGTGAAAACTGCAAGAACTTCAAACCAGCACTAGGAAACAGACTGAGAAAGCAGAGAAAAAGTGTCCCCTGCAACCCGTTCCCTTGGTGCTAGATGAACGAACGTCTCTCCGCTTGCTCAGTTCTGAGAGATAAGTGTGTGTGAAAGCCGCCCTTCACCTAGCTTGTTGGGAACACAAAGTTTCTTTTCAGTTGAAAAACTCCATTCCATACATGTATATGGGGAGGTAAAAGCTCCAACTCGGTTTTACAGTGAAAACTGCAGGAACTTCAATCCGGCACTAGGAAACAGACTGAGAAAGCAGAGAAAAAGTGTCTCTTACAACCCGTTCCCTTGGTGCTAGATGAACGAACGTCTCTACACTTGCTCAGTTCAGAGAGATAAGTGTGTGTGAAAGCCGTCCTTCACCTAGCTTGTTGGGAACACAAAGTTTCTTTCAGTTGCAAACTCCATTCCATACATATATATGGGGAGGTACTAGCTCCAAATCGTTTTTACAGTGAAAACTGCAGGAACTTCAAACCGGCACTAGGAAACAGACTGAGAAAGCAGAGAAAAAGTGTCCCCTGCAACCCGTTCCCTTGGTGCTAGATGAACGAACGTCTCTCCACTAGCTCAGTTCCGAGAGATAAGTGTGTGTGAAAGCCGTACTTCAACTAGCTTGTTGGGAACACAAAGTTTCTTTTCAGTTGCAAACTCCATTCCATACATATATATGGGGAGGTACTAGCTCCAACTATGTTTTCCAGTGAAAACTGCAGGAACTTCAAACCGGCACTAGGAAACAGACTGAGAAAGCAGAGAAAAAGTGTCTCCTGCAACCCGTTCCCTTGGTGCTAGATGAACGAGCGTCTCTCCACTTGCTCAGTTCTGAGACATAATTGTGTGTGAAAGCCGCCCTTCACCTAGCTTGTTGGGAACACAAAGTTTCTTTTCAGTTGCAATCTCCATTCCATACATATATATGGGGAGGTACTAGCTCCAACTCGGTTTTATAGTGAAAACTGCAGGAAGTTCAAACCGGCACTAGGAAACAGACTGAGAAAGCAGAGAAAAAGTATCTCCTGCAACCCGTTCCCTTGGTGCTAGATGAACGAACGTCTCTCCACATGCTCAGTTCTGAGAGATAAGTGTGTGTGAAAGCCGTCCTTCAACTAGCTTGTTGGGAACACAAAGTTTCTTTTCAGTTCCAAACTCCATTCCATACATATATATGGGGAGGTACTAGCTCCAACTCGGTTTTCCAGTGTAAACTGCAGGAACTTCAAACCGGCACTAGGAAACAGTCTGAGAAAGCAGAGAAAAAGTGTCTCCTGCAACCCGTTCCCTTGGTGCTAGATGAACGAGCGTCTCTCCACTTGCTCAGTTCCGAGAGATAATTGTGTGTGAAAGCCGCCCTTCACCTAGCTTGTTGGGAACACAAAGTTTCTTTTCAGTTGCAAACTCAATTCCATACATATATATGGGGAGGTCCAAGCTACAACTCGGTTTTACAGTGAAAACTGCAGGAACTTCAAACCGGCACTAGGAAACAGACTGAGAAAGCAGAGAAAAAGTGTCTCCTGCAACCCGTTCCCTTGGTGCTAGATGAATGAACGTCTCTCCACTTGCTCAGTTCTGAGAGATAAGTGTGTGTGAAAGCCGTCCTACACCTAGCTTGTTGGGAACACAAAGTTTCTTTTCAGTTGCAAACTCCATTCCATACATATATATGGGGAGGTACAAGCTCCAACACGGGTTTACAGTGAAAACTGCAGGAACTTCAAACCGGCACTAGGAAACAGACTGAGAAAGCAGAGAAAAAGTGTCTTCTGCAACCCGTTCCATTGTTGCTAGATGAACGAACGTCTATCCACTTGCTCAGTTCTGAGAGATAATTGTGTGTGAAAGCCGTCCTTCAACTAGCTTGTTGGGAACACAAAGTTTCTTTTCAGTTGCAAACTCCATTCCATATATATATATAGGGAGGTACTAGCTCCAACTCGGTTTTCCAGTGAAAACTGTAGGAACTTCAAACCGGCACTAGGAAACAGACTGAGAAAGCAGAGATAAAGTGTCTCCTGCAACCCTTTCCCTTGGTGCTAGATGAACGAACGTCTCTCCACTTGCTCAGTTCTGAGACATAAGTGTGTGTAAAGCAGTCCTTCACCTAGCTTGTTGGGAACACAAAGTTTCTTTTCAGTTGCAAACTTCATTCCATCCATATATATGGGGAGGTACTAGCTCCAAATCGGTTTTACAGTGAAATCTGCAGGAACTTCAAACCGGCACTAGGAAAGAGACTGAGAATGCAGAGAAAAAGTGTCTCCTGCAACCCGTTCCCTTGGTGCTAGATGAATGAACGTCTCTCCACTTGCTCAGTTCTGAGAGATAAGTGTGTGTGAAAGCCGTCCTTCACTTAGCTTGTTGGGAACACAAAGTTTCTTTTAAGTTGCAAACTCCATTCCATACATATATATGGGGAGGTACTAGCTCCAACTCGGTTTTCCAGTGAAAATTGCAGGAACTTCAAACCGGCACTAGGAAACAGACTGAGAAAGCAGAGAAATAGTGTCTCCTGCAACCCGTTCCCTTGGTGCTAGATGAACGAACGTCTCTCCACTTGCTCAGTTCTGAGAGATAAGTGTGGGTGAAAGCCGCCCTTCACCTAGCTTGTTGGGAACACAAAGTTTCTTTTCAGTTGCAAACTCCATTCCATACATATATATGGGGAGGTACAAGCTTCAACTCGGTTTTACAGTGAAAACTGCAGGAACTTCAATCCGGCACTAGGAAACAGACTGAGAATGCAGAGAAAAAGTGTCTCTTGCAACCCGTTCCCTTGGAGCTAGATGAACGAACGTCTCTACACTTGCTCAGTTCAGAGAGATAAGTGTGTGTGAAAGCCGTCCTTCACCTAGCTTGTTGGGAACACAAAGTTTCTTTTCAGTTGCAAACTCCATTCCATACATATATATGGGGAGGTACTAGCTCCAACTCGGTTTTACAGGGAAAACTGCAGGAACTTCAAACCGGCACTAGGAAACAGACTGAGAAAGCAGAGAAAAAGTGTCTCCTGCATCCCGTTCCCTTGGTGCTAGATGAACGAACGTCTCTCCACTTGCTCAGTTCTGAGAGATAAGTGTGTGTGAAAGCCGTCCTTCAACTAGCATGTTGGGAACACAAAGTTTCTTTTCAGTTGCAAACTCCATTCCATACATATATATGGGGAGGTAATAGCTCCAACTCGGTTTTCCAGTGAAAACTGCAGGAACTTCAAACCGGCACTAGGAAACAGACTGAGAAAGCAGAGAAAAAGTGTCTCCTGCAACCCGTTCCCTTGGTGCTAGATGAACGAACGTCTCTCCACTTGCTCAGTTCTGAGAGATAAGTGTGTGTGAAAGCCGTACTTCACCTAGCTTGTTGGGAACACAAAGTTTCTTTTCAGTTGCAAACTCCATACCATTCATATATATGGGGAAGTACAAGCTCAAACTCGGTTTTCCAGTGAATACTGAAGGAACTTCAAACCGGCACTAGGAAACAGACTGAGAAAGCAGAGAAAAAGTGTCCCCTGCAACCCGTTCCCTTGGTGCTAGATGAACGAACGTCTCTCCACTTGCTCAGTTCCGAGAGATAAGTGTGTGTGAAAGCCGTACTTCAACTAGCTTGTTGGGAACACAAAGTTTCTTTTCAGTTGCAAACTCCATTCCATACATATATATGGGGAGGTACTAGCTCCAACTATGTTTTCCAGTGAAAACTGCAGGAACTTCAAACCGGCACTAGGAAACAGACTGAGAAAGCAGAGAAAAAGTGTCTCCTGCAACCCGTTCCCTTGGTGCTAGATGAACGAGCGTCTCTCCACTTGCTCAGTTCTGAGACATAATTGTGTGTGAAAGCCGCCCTTCACCTAGCTTGTTGGGAACACAAAGTTTCTTTTCAGTTGCAATCTCCATTCCATACATATATATGGGGAGGTCCAAGCTACAACTCGGTTTTACAGTGAAAACTGCAGGAACTTCAAACAGGCACTAGGAAACAGACTGAGAAAGCAGAGAAAAAGTGTCTCCTGCAACCCGTTCCCTTGGTGCTAGATGAATGAACGTCTCTCCACTTGCTCAGTTCTGAGAGATAAGTGTGTGTGAAAGCCGTCCTACACCTAGCTTGTTGGGAACACAAAGTTTCTTTTCAGTTGCAAACTCCATTCCATACATATATATGGGGAGGTACAAGCTCCAACACGGGTTTACAGTGAAAACTGCAGGAACTTCAAACCGGCACTAGGAAACAGACTGAGAAAGCAGAGAAAAAGTGTCTTCTGCAACCCGTTCCATTGTTGCTAGATGAACGAACGTCTCTCCACTTGCTCAGTTCTGGGAGATAATTGTGTGTGAAAGCCGTCCTTCAACTAGCTTGTTGGGAACACAAAGTTTCTTTTCAGTTGCAAACTCCATTCCATATATATATATAGGGAGGTACTAGCTCCAACTCGGTTTTCCAGTGAAAACTGTAGGAACTTCAAACCGGCACTAGGAAACAGACTGAGAAAGCAGAGATAAAGTGTCTCCTGCAACCCTTTCCCTTGGTGCTAGATGAACGAACGTCTCTCCACTTGCTCAGTTCTGAGACATAAGTGTGTGTGAAAGCAGTCCTTCACCTAGCTTGTTGGGAACACAAAGTTTCTTTTCAGTTGCAAACTTCATTCCATCCATATATATGGGGAGGTACTAGCTCCAAATCGGTTTTACAGTGAAATCTGCAGGAACTTCAAACCGGCACTAGGAAAGAGACTGAGAATGCAGAGAAAAAGTGTCTCCTGCAACCCGTTCCCTTGGTGCTAGATGAATGAACGTCTCTCCACTTGCTCAGTTCTGAGAGATAAGTGTGTGTGAAAGCCGTCCTTCACTTAGCTTGTTGGGAACACAAAGTTTCTTTTAAGTTGCAAACTCCATTCCATACATATATATGGGGAGGTACTAGCTCCAACTCGGTTTTCCAGTGAAAACTGCAGGAACTTCAAACCGGCACTAGGAAACAGACTGAGAAAGCAGAGAAATAGTGTCTCCTGCAACCCGTTCCCTTGGTGCTAGATGAACGAACGTCTCTCCACTTGCTCAGTTCTGAGAGATAAGTGTGGGTGAAAGCCGCCCTTCACCTAGCTTGTTGGGAACACAAAGTTTCTTTTCAGTTGCAAACTCCATTCCATACATATATATGGGGAGGTACAAGCTTCAACTCGGTTTTACAGTGAAAACTGCAGGAACTTCAATCCGGCACTAGGAAACAGACTGAGAATGCAGAGAAAAAGTGTCTCTTGCAACCCGTTCCCTTGGAGCTAGATGAACGAACGTCTCTACACTTGCTCAGTTCAGAGAGATAAGTGTGTGTGAAAGCCGTCCTTCACCTAGCTTGTTGGGAACACAAAGTTTCTTTTCAGTTGCAAACTCCATTCCATACATATATATGGGGAGGTACTAGCTCCAACTCGGTTTTACAGGGAAAACTGCAGGAACTTCAAACCGGCACTAGGAAACAGACTGAGAAAGCAGAGAAAAAGTGTCTCCTGCATCCCGTTCCCTTGGTGCTAGATGAACGAACGTCTCTCCGCTTGCTCAGTTCTGAGAGATAAGTGTGTGTGAAAGCCGTCCTTCAACTAGCATGTTGGGAACACAAAGTTTCTTTTCAGTTGCAAACTCCATTCCATACATATATATGGGGAGGTAATAGCTCCAACTCGGTTTTCCAGTGAAAACTGCAGGAACTTCAAACCGGCACTAGGAAACAGACTGAGAAAGCAGAGAAAAAGTGTCTCCTGCAACCCGTTCCCTTGGTGCTAGATGAACGAACGTCTCTCCACTTGCTCAGTTCTGAGAGATAAGTGTGTGTGAAAGCCGTACTTCACCTAGCTTGTTGGGAACACAAAGTTTCTTTTCAGTTGCAAACTCCATACCATTCATATATATGGGGAAGTACAAGCTCAAACTCGGTTTTCCAGTGAAAACTGCAGGAACTTCAAACCGGCACTAGGAAACAGACTGAGAAAGCAGAGAAAAAGTGTCCCCTGCAACCCGTTCCCTTGGTGCTAGATGAACGAACGTCTCTCCACTTGCTCAGTTCCGAGAGATAAGTGTGTGTGAAAGCCGTACTTCAACTAGCTTGTTGGGAACACAAAGTTTCTTTTCAGTTGCAAACTCCATTCCATACATATATATGGGGAGGTACTAGCTCCAACTATGTTTTCCAGTGAAAACTGCAGGAACTTCAAACCGGCACTAGGAAACAGACTGAGAAAGCAGAGAAAAAGTGTCTCCTGCAACCCGTTCCCTTGGTGCTAGATGAACGAGCGTCTCTCCACTTGCTCAGTTCTGAGACATAATTGTGTGTGAAAGCCGCCCTTCACCTAGCTTGTTGGGAACACAAAGTTTCTTTTCAGTTGCAATCTCCATTCCATACATATATATGGGGAGGTACTAGCTCCAACTCGGTTTTATAGTGAAAACTGCAGGAACTTCAAACCGGCACTAGGAAACAGACTGAGAAAGCAGAGAAAAAGTATCTCCTGCAACCCGTTCCCTTGGTGCTAGAAGAACGAACGTGTCTCCACATGCTCAGTCCTGAGAGATAAGTGTGTGTGAAAGCCGTCCTTCAACTAGCTTGTTGGGAACACAAAGTTTCTTTTCAGTTGCAAACTCCATTCCATACATATATATGGGGAGGTACTAGCTCCAACTCGGTTTTCCAGTGAAAACTGCAGGAACTTCAAACCGGCACTAGGAAACAGCCTGAGAAAGCAGAGAAAAAGTGTCTCCTGCAACCCGTTCCCTTGGTGCTAGATGAACGAGCGTCTCTCCACTTGCTCAGTTCCGAGAGATAATTGTGTGTGAAAGCCGCCCTTCACCTAGCTTGTTGGGAACACAAAGTTTCTTTTCAGTTGCAAACTCCATTCCATACATATATATGGGGAGGTCCAAGCTACAACTCGGTTTTACAGTGAAAACTGCAGGAACTTCAAACCGGCACTAGGAAACAGACTGAGAAAGCAGAGAAAAAGTGTCTCCTGCAACCCGTTCCCTTGGTGCTAGATGAATGAACGTCTCTCCACTTGCTCAGTTCTGAGAGATAAGTGTGTGTGAAAGCCGTCCTACACCTAGCTTGTTGGGAACACAAAGTTTATTTTCAGTTGCAAACTCCATTCCATACATATATATGGGGAGGTACAAGCTCCAACACGGGTTTACAGTGAAAACTGCAGGAACTTCAAACCGGCACTAGGAAACAGACTGAGAAAGCAGAGAAAAAGTGTCTTCTGCAACCCGTTCCATTGTTGCTAGATGAACGAACGTCTCTCCACTTGCTCAGTTCTGAGAGATAATTGTGTGTGAAAGCCGTCCTTCAACTAGCTTGTTGGGAACACAAAGTTTCTTTTCAGTTGCAAACTCCATTCCATATATATATATAGGGAGGTACTAGCTCCAACTCGGTTTTCCAGTGAAAACTGTAGGAACTTCAAACCGGCACTAGGAAACAGACTGAGAAAGCAGAGATAAAGTGTCTCCTGCAACCCTTTCCCTTGGTGCTAGATGAACGAACGTCTCTCCACTTGCTCAGTTCTGAGACATAAGTGTGTGTGAAAGCCGTCCTTCACCTAGCTTGTTGGGAACACAAAGTTTCTTTTCAGTTGCAAACTCCATTCCATACATATATATGGGGAGGTACTAGCTCCAACTCGGTTTTACAGGGAAAACTGCAGGAACTTCAAACCGGCACTAGGAAACAGACTGAGAAAGCAGAGAAAAAGTGTCTCCTGCATCCCGTTCCCTTGGTGCTAGATGAACGAACGTCTCTCCACTTGCTCAGTTCTGAGAGATAAGTGTGTGTGAAAGCCGTCCTTCAACTAGCATGTTGGGAACACAAAGTTTCTTTTCAGTTGCAAACTCCATTCCATACATATATATGGGGAGGTAATAGCTCCAACTCGGTTTTCCAGTGAAAACTGCAGGAACTTCAAACCGGCACTAGGAAACAGACTGAGAAAGCAGAGAAAAAGTGTCTCCTGCAACCCGTTCCCTTGGTGCTAGATGAACGAACGTCTCTCCACTTGCTCAGTTCTGAGAGATAAGTGTGTGTGAAAGCCGTACTTCACCTAGCTTGTTGGGAACACAAAGTTTCTTTTCAGTTGCAAACTCCATACCATTCATATATATGGGGAAGTACAAGCTCAAACTCGGTTTTCCAGTGAAAACTGAAGGAACTTCAAACCGGCACTAGGAAACAGACTGAGAAAGCAGAGAAAAAGTGTCCCCTGCAACCCGTTCCCTTGGTGCTAGATGAACGAACGTCTCTCCACTTGCTCAGTTCCGAGAGATAAGTGTGTGTGAAAGCCGTACTTCAACTAGCTTGTTGGGAACACAAAGTTTCTTTTCAGTTGCAAACTCCATTCCATACATATATATGGGGAGGTACTAGCTCCAACTATGTTTTCCAGTGAAAACTGCAGGAACTTCAAACCGGCACTAGGAAACAGACTGAGAAAGCAGAGAAAAAGTGTCTCCTGCAACCCGTTCCCTTGGTGCTAGATGAACGAGCGTCTCTCCACTTGCTCAGTTCTGAGACATAATTGTGTGTGAAAGCCGCCCTTCACCTAGCTTGTTGGGAACACAAAGTTTCTTTTCAGTTGCAATCTCCATTCCATACATATATATGGGGAGGTACTAGCTCCAACTCGGTTTTATAGTGAAAACTGCAGGAACTTCAAACCGGCACTAGGAAACAGACTGAGAAAGCAGAGAAAAAGTATCTCCTGCAACCCGTTCCCTTGGTGCTAGAAGAACGAACGTCTCTCCACATGCTCAGTCCTGAGAGATAAGTGTGTGTGAAAGCCGTCCTTCAACTAGCTTGTTGGGAACACAAAGTTTCTTTTCATTTGCAAACTCCATTCCATACATATATATGGGGAGGTACTAGCTCCAACTCGGTTTTCCAGTGAAAACTGCAGGAACTTCAAACCGGCACTAGGAAACAGCCTGAGAAAGCAGAGAAAAAGTGTCTCCTGCAACCCGTTCCCTTGGTGCTAGATGAACGAGCGTCTCTCCACTTGCTCAGTTCCGAGAGATAATTGTGTGTGAAAGCCGCCCTTCACCTAGCTTGTTGGGAACACAAAGTTTCTTTTCAGTTGCAAACTCCATTCCATACATATATATGGGGAGGTCCAAGCTACAACTCGGTTTTACAGTGAAAACTGCAGGAACTTCAAACCAGCACTAGGAAACAGACTGAGAATGCAGAGAAAAAGTGTCTCCTGCAACCCGTTCCCTTGGTGCTAGATGAATGAACGTCTCTCCACTTGCTCAGTTCTGAGAGATAAGTGTGTGTGAAAGCCGTCCTACACCTAGCTTGTTGGGAACACAAAGTTTCTTTTCAGTTGCAAACTCCATTCCATACATATATATGGGGAGGTACAAGCTCCAACTCGGGTTTACAGTGAAAACTGCAGGAACTTCAAACCGGCACTAGGAAACAGACTGAGAAAGCAGAGAAAAAGTGTCTTCTGCAACCCGTTCCATTGTTGCTAGATGAACGAACGTCTCTCCACTTGCTCAGTTCTGAGAGATAATTGTGTGTGAAAGCCGTCCTTCAACTAGCTTGTTGGGAACACAAAGATTCTTTTCAGTTGCAAACTCCATTCCATATATATATATAGGGAGGTACTAGCTCCAACTCGGTTTTCCAGTGAAAAATGTAGGAACTTCAAACCGGCACTAGAAAACAGACTGAGAAAGCAGAGATAAAGTGTCTCCTGCAACCCTTTCCCTTGGTGCTAGATGAACGAACGTCTCTCCACTTGCTCAGTTCTGAGACATAATTGTGTGTGAAAGCAGTCCTTCACCTAGCTTGTTGGGAACACAAAGTTTCTTTTCAGTTGCAAACTTCATACCATACATATATATGGGGAGGTACTAGCTCCAAATCGGTTTTACAGTGAAATCTGCAGGAACTTCAAACCGGCACTAGGAAAGAGACTGAGAATGCAGAGAAAAAGTGTCTCCTGCAACCCGTTCCCTTGGTGCTAGATGAATGAACGTCTCTCCACTTGCTCAGTTCTGAGAGATAAGTGTGTGTGAAAGCCGTCCTTCACTTAGCTTGTTGGGAACACAAAGTTTCTTTTAAGTTGCAAACTCCATTCCATACTTATATATGGGGAGGTACTTGCTCCAACTTGGTTTTACAGGGAAAACTGCAGGAACTTCAAACCGGCACTAGGAAACAGACTGAGAAAGCAGAGAAAAAGTGTCTCCTGCATCCCGTTCCCTTGGTGCTAGATGAACGAACGTCTCTCCACTTGCTCAGTTCTGAGAGATAAGTGTGTGTGAAAGCCGTCCTTCAAATACCTTGTTGGGAACACAAAGTTTCTTTTCAGTTGCAAACTCCATTCCATACATATATATGGGGAGGTACTAGCTCCAAATCGGTTTTCCAGTGAAAACTGCAGTAACTTCAAACCGGCACTAGGAAACAGACTGAGAAAGCAGAGAAATAGTGTCTCCTGCAACCCGTTCCCTTGGTGCTAGATGAACGAACGTCTCTCCACTTGCTCAGTTCTGAGAGATAAGTGTGGATGAAAGCCGCCCTTCACCTAGCTTGTTGGGAACACAAAGTTTCTTTTCAGTTGCAAACTCCATTCCATACATATATATGGGGAGGTACAAGCTTCAACTCGGTTTTACAGTGAAAACTGCAGGAACTTCAATCCGGCACTAGGAAACAGACTGAGAATGCAGAGAAAAAGTGTCTCTTGCAACCCGTTCCCTTGGAGCTAGATGAACGAACGTCTCTACACTTGCTCAGTTCAGAGAGATAAGTGTGTGTGAAAGCCGTCCTTCACCTAGCTTGTTGGGAACACAAAGTTTCTTTTCAGTTGCAAACTCCATTCCATACATATATATGGGGAGGTACTAGCTCCAACTCGGTTGTACAGGGAAAACTGCAGGAACTTCAAACCGGCACTAGGAAACAGACTGAGAAAGCAGAGAAAAAGTGTCTCCTGCATCCCGTTCCCTTGGTGCTAGATGAACGAACGTCTCTCCACTTGCTCAGTTCTGAGAGATAAGTGTGTGTGAAAGCCGTCCTTCAACTAGCTTGTTGGGAACACAAAGTTTCTTTTCAGTTGCAAACTCCATTCCATACATATATATGGGGAGGTAATATCTCCAACTCGGTTTTCCAGTGAAAACTGCAGGAACTTCAAACCGGCACTAGGAAACAGACTGAGAAAGCAGAGAAAAAGTGTCTCCTGCAACCCGTTCCCTTGGTGCTAGATGAACGAACGTCTCTCCACTTGCTCAGTTCTGAGAGATAAGTGTGTGTGAAAGCCGTACTTCACCTAGCTTGTTGGGAACACAAAGTTTCTTTTCAGTTGCAAACTCCATACCATTCATATATATGGGGAAGTACAAGCTCAAACTCGGTTTTCCAGTGAAAACTGAAGGAACTTCAAACCTGCACTAGGAAACAGACTGAGAAAGCAGAGATAAAGTGTCTCCTGCAACCCGTTCCCTTGGTGCTAGATGAACGAACGTCTCTCCACTTGCTAAGTTCTGAGAGATAAGTGTGTGTGAAAGCAGTCCTTCACCTAGCTTGTTGGGAACACAAAGTTTCTTTTCAGTTGCAAACTCCATTCCATACATATATATGGGGAGGTAATAGCTCCAAATCGGTTTTACAGTGAAATCTGCAGGAACTTCAAACCGGCACTAGGAAAGAGACTGAGAATGCAGAGAAAAAGTGTCTCCTGCAACCCGTTCCCTTGGTGCTAGATGAACGAACGTCTCTCCACTTGCTCAGTTCTGAGAGATAAGTGTGTGTGAAAGCCGTCCTTCACTTTGCTTGTTGGGAACACAAAGTTTCTTTTAAGTTGCAAACTCCATTCCATACATATATATGGGGAGGTACTAGCTCCAACTCGGTTTTCCAGTGAAAATTGCAGGAACTTCATACCGGCACTAGGAAACAGACTGAGAAAGCAGAGAAATAGTGTCTCCTGCAACCCGTTCCCTTGGTGCTAGATGAACGAACGTCTCTCCACTTGCTCAGTTCTGAGAGATAAGTGTGTGTGAAAGCCGCCCTTCACATAGCTTGTTGGGAACACAAAGTTTATTTTCAGTTGCAAACTGCATTCCATACATATATATGGGGAGGTACAAGGTTCAATTCGGTTTTACAGTGAAAACTGCAGGAACTTCAATCCGGCACTAGGAAACAGACTGAGAATGCAGAGAATAAGTGTCTCTTGCAACCCGTTCCCTTGGTGCTAGATGAACGAACATCTCTACACTTGCTCAGTTCAGAGAGATAAGTGTGTGTGAAAGCCGTCCTTCACCTAGCTTGTTGGGAACACAAAGTTTCTTTTCAGTTGCAAACTCCATTCCATACATATATATGGGTAGGTACTAGCTCCAACTCGGTTTTACAGGGAAAACTGCAGGAACTTCAAACCGGCACTAGGAAACAGACTGAGAAAGCAGAGAAAAAGTGTCTCCTGCATCCCGTTCCCTTGGTGCTAGATGAACGAACGTCTCTCCACTTGCTCAGTTCTGAGAGATAAGTGTGTGTGAAAGCCGTCCTTCACCTAGCTTGTTGGGAACACAAAGTTTCTTTTCAGTTGCAAACTCCATTCCATACATATATATGGGGAGGTAATAGCTCCAAATCGGTTTTACAGTGAAATCTGCAGGAACTTCAAACCGGCACTAGGAAAGAGACTGAGAATGCAGAGAAAAAGTGTCTCCTGCAACCCGTTCCCTTGGTGCTAGATGAACGAACGTCTCTCCACTTGCTCAGTTCTGAGAGATAAGTGTGTGTGAAAGCCGTCCTTCACTTTGCTTGTTGGGAACACAAAGTTTCTTTTAAGTTGCAAACTCCATTCCATACTTATATATGGGGAGGTACTAGCTCCAACTCGGTTTTACAGGGAAAACTGCAGGAAATTCAAACCGGCACTAGGAAACAGACTGAGAAAGCAGAGAAAAAGTGTCTCCTGCATCCCGTACCCTTGGTGCTAGATGAACGAACGTCTCTCCACTTGCTCAGTTCTGAGAGATAAGTGTGTGTGAAAGCCGTTCTTCAACTAGCTTGTTGGGAACACAAAGTTTCTTTTCAGTTGCAAACTCCATTCCATACATATATATGGGGAGGTACTAGCTCCAACTCGGTTTTCCAGTGAAAATTGCAGGAACTTCATACCGGCACTAGGAAACAGACTGAGAAAGCAGAGAAATAGTGTCTCCTGCAACCCGTTCCCTTGGTGCTAGATGAACGAACGTCTCTCCACTTGCTCAGTTCTGAGAGATAAGTGTGTGTGAAAGCCGCCCTTCACATAGCTTGTTGGGAACACAAAGTTTCTTTTCAGTTGCAAACTCCATTCCATACATATATATGGGGAGGTACAAGGTTCAATTCGATTTTACAGTGAAAACTGCAGGAACTTCAATCCGGCACTAGGAAACAGAATGAGAATGCAGAGAAAAAGTGTCTCTTGCAACCCGTTCCCTTGGTGCTAGATGAACGAACGTCTCTACACTTGCTCAGTTCAGAGAGATAAGTGTGTGTGAAAGCCGTCCTTCACCTAGCTTGTTGGGAACACAAAGTTTCTTTTCAGTTGCAAACTCCATTCCATACATATATATGGGTAGGTACTAGCTCCAACTCGGTTTTACAGGGAAAACTGCAGGAACTTCAAACCGGCACTAGGAAACAGACTGAGAAAGCAGAGATAAAGTGTCTCCTGCATCCCGTTCCCTTGGTGCTAGATGAACGAACGTCTCTCCACTTGCTCAGTTCTGAGTGATAAGTGTGTGTGAAAGCCGTCCTTCAACTAGCTTGTTGGGAACACAAAGTTTCTTTTCAGTTGCAAACTCCATTCCATACATATATATGGGGAGGTAATAGCTCCAACTCGGTTTTCCAGTGAAAACTGCAGGAACTTCAAACCGGCACTAGGAAACAGACTGAGAAAGCAGAGAAAAAGTGTCTCCTGCAGCCCGTTCCGTTGGTGCTAGATGAACGAACGTCTCTCCACTTGCTCAGTTCTGAGAGATAAGTGTGTGTGAAAGCCGCCCTTCACATAGCTTGTTGGGAACACAAAGTTTCTTTTCAGTTGCAAACACCATTCCATACATATATATGGGGAGGTACAAGCTCCAACTCGGTTTTACAGTGAAAACTGCAGGAACTTCAATCCGGCACTAGGAAACAGACTGAGAAAGCAGAGAAAAAGTGTCTCTTACAACCCGTTCCCTTGGTGCTAGATGAACGAACGTCTCTCCACTTGCTCAGTTCTGAGAGATAAGTGCGTGTGAAAGCAGTCCTTCACCTAGCTTGTTGGGAACACAAAGTTTCTTTTCAGTTGCAAACTCCATTCCATACATATATATGGGGAGGTAATAGCTCCAAATCTGTTTTACAGTGAAATCTGCAGGAACTTCAAACCGGCACTAGGAAAGAGACTGAGAATGCAGAGAAAAAGTGTCTCCGGCAACCCGTTCCCTTGGTGCTAGATGAACGAACGTCTCTCCACTTGCTCAGTTCTGAGAGATAAGTGTGTGTGAAAGCCGTCCTTCAATTTGCTTGTTGGGAACACAAAGTTTCT
The DNA here is from genome assembly GCF_048773025.1 of Camelus bactrianus. Lineage (NCBI taxonomy): Eukaryota > Metazoa > Chordata > Mammalia > Artiodactyla > Camelidae > Camelus > Camelus bactrianus. The sequence continues at coordinate 57,712,815 of NC_133555.1, read as the reverse complement.
TTTAAGTTGCAAACTCCATTCCATACTTATATATGGGGAGGTACTAGCTCCAACTCGGTTTTACAGGGAAAACTGCAGGAACTTCAAACCGGCACTAGGAAACAGACTGAGAAAGCAGAGAAAAAGTGTCTCCTGCATCCCGTTCCCTTGGTGCTAGATGAACGAACGTCTCTCCACTTGCTCAGTTCTGAGAGATAAGTGTGTGTGAAAGCCGTCCTTCAACTAGCTTGTTGGGAACACAAAGTTTCTTTTCAGTTGCAAACTCCATTCCATTTATATATATGGGGAGGTACTAGCTCCAACTCGGTTTTCCAGTGAAAACTGCAGGAACTTCATACCGGCACTAGGAAACAGACTGAGAAAGCAGAGAAATAGTGTCTCCTGCAACCCGTTCCCTTGGTGCTAGATGAACGAACGTCTCTCCACTTGCTCAGTTCTGAGAGATAAGTGTGTGTGAAAGCCGCCCTTCACCTAGCTTGTTGGGAACACAAAGTTTATTTTCAGTTGCAAACTGCACTCCATACATATATATGGGGAGGTACAAGCTTCAATTCGGTTTTACAGTGAAAACTGCAGGAACTTCAATCCGGCACTAGGAAACAGACTGAGAATGCAGAGAAAAAGTGTCTCTTGCAACCCGTTCCCTTGGTGCTAGATGAACGAACGTCTCTACACTTGCTCAGTTCAGAGAGATAAGTGTGTGTGAAAGCCGTCCTTCACCTAGCTTGTTGGGAACACAAAGTTTCTTTTCAGTTGCAAACTCCATTCCATACATATATATGGGTAGGTACTAGCTCCAACTCGGTTTTAAAGGGAAAACTGCAGGAACTTCAAACCGGCACTAGGAAACAGACTGAGAAAGCAGAGAAAAAGTGTCTCCTGCATCCCGTTCCCTTGGTGCTAGATGAACGAACGTCTCTCCACTTGCTCAGTTCTGAGTGATAAGTGTGAGTGAAAGCCGTCCTTCAACTAGCTTGTTGGGAACACAAAGTTTCTTTTCAGTTGCAAACTCCATTCCATACATATATATGGGGAGGTAATAGCTCCAACTCGGTTTTCCAGTGAAAACTGCAGGAACTTCAAACCGGCACTAGGAAACAGACTGAGAAAGCAGAGAAAAAGTGTCTCCTGCAACCCGTTCCGTTGGTGCTAGATGAACGAACGTCTCTCCACTTGCTCAGTTCTGAGAGATAAGTGTGTGTGAAAGCCGTCCTTCACCTAGCTTGTTGGGAACACAAAGTTTCTTTTCAGTTGCTAACACCATTCCATACATATATATGGGGAGGTACAAGCTCCAACTCGGTTTTACAGTGAAAACTGCAGGAACTTCAATCCGGCACTAGGAAACAGACTGAGAAAGCAAAGAAAAAGTGTCTCTTACAACCCGTTCCCTTGGTGCTAGATGAACGAACGTCTCTCCACTTGCTCAGTTCTGAGAGATAACTGTGTGTGAAAGCCGTCCTTCACCTAGCTTGTTTGGAACACAAAGTTTCTTTCAGTTGCAAAATCCATTCCATACATATATATGGGGAGGTACAAGCTCCAAATCGTTTTTACAGTGAAAACTGAAGGAACTTCAAACCGGCACTAGGAAACAGACTGAGAAAGCAGAGAAAAATTGTCCCCTGCAACCCGTTCCCTTGGTGCTAGATGAACGAACGTCTCTCCACTTGCTCAGTTCCGAGAGATAAGTGTGTGTGAAAGCCGTAGTTCAACTACCTTGTTGGGAACACAAAGTTTCTTTTCAGTTGCAAACTCCATTCCATAAATATATATGGGGAGGTACTAGCTACAACTAGGTTTTCCAGTGAAAACTGCAGGAACTTCAAACCGGCACTAGGAAACAGACTGAGAAAGCAGAGAAAAAGTGTCTCCTGCAACCCGTTCCCTTGGTGCTAGATGAACGAGCGTCTCTACACTTGCTCAGTTCTGAGAGATAAGTGTGTGTGAAAGCCGTCCTTCAACTAGCTTGTTGGGAACACAAAGTTTCTTTTCAGTTGCAAACTCCATTCCATACATATATATGGGGAGGTACTAGCTCCAACTCGGTTTTACAGTGAAAACTGAAGGAACTTCCAACCGGCACTAGGAAACAGACTGAGAAAGCAGAGAAAAAGTTTCTCCTGCAACCCGTTCCATTGGTGCTAGATGAACGAACGTCTCTCCACTTGCTCAGTTCTGAGAGATAAGTGTGTGTGAAAGCCGTCCTTCAACTAGCTTGTTGGGAACACAAAGTTTCTTTTCAGTTGCAAACTCCATTCCATAAATATATATGGGGAGGTACTAGCTCCAACTCGGTTTTCCAGTGAAAACTGCAGGAACTTCAAACCGGCACTAGGAACAGACTGAGAAAGCAGAGAAAAAGTGTCTACTACAACCCGTTCCCTTGGTGCTAGATGAACGAACGTCTCTCCACTTGTTCAGTTCTGAGAGATAATTGTGTGTGAAAGCCGCCTTTCACCTAGCTTGTTGGGAACACAAAGTTTCTTTTCAGTTGCAAACCCCACTCCATACATATATATGGGGAGGTACAAGCTACAACTTGGTTTTACAGTGAAAACTGCAGGAACATCAATCCGGCACTAGGAAACAGACTGAGAAAGCAGAGAAAAATTTTCTCCTGCAACCCGTTACTTTGGTGCTAGATGAACGAACGTCTCTCCACTTGCTCAGTTCCGAGAGATAAGTGTGTGTGAAAGCCGTCCTTTAACTAGCTTGTTGGGAACACAAATTTTCTTTTTAGTTGCAAACTCCATTCCATACATATATATGGGGAGGTACTAGCTCCAACTCGGTTTTACAGTGAAAACTGCAGGAAATTCAAACCGGCACTAGGAAACAGACTGAGAAACCAGAGAAAAAGTGTCTCCTGCAACCCGTTCCCTTGGTGCTAGATGAACGAACGTCTCTCCACTTGCTTAGTTCTGAGAGATAAGTGTGTGTGAAAGCCGCCCTTCACCTAGCTTGTTGGGAACACAAAGTTTCCTTTCAGTTGCAAACTCCATTCCATACATATATATGGGGTGGTACAAGCTCCAACTCGGTTTTCCAGTGAAAACTGCAGGAACTTCAAACCGGCACTAGGAAACAGACTGAGAAAGCAGAGAAAAAGTGTCTCCTGCAACCCGTTCCCTTGGTGCTAGATGAACGAACGTCTCTCCACTTGCTCAGTTCTGAGAGATAAGTGTGTGTGAAAGCCGTACTTCACCTAGCTTGTTGGGAACACAAAGTTTCTTTTCAGTTGCAAACTCCATACCATTCATATATATGGGGAAGTACAAGCTCCAACTCGGTTTTCCAGTGAAAACTGAAGGAACTTCAAACCGGCACTAGGAAACAGTCTGAGAAAGCAGAGATAAAGTGTCTCCTGCAACCCGTTCCCTTGGTGCTAGATGAACGAAGGTCTCTCCACTTGCTCAGTTCTGAGAGATAAGTGTGTGTGAAAGCAGTCCTTCACCTAGCTTGTTGGGAACACAAAGTTTCTTTTCAGTTGCAAACTCCATTCCATACATATATATGGGGAGGTAATAGCTCCAAATCGGTTTTACAGTGAAAACTGAAGGAACTTCAAACCGGCACTAGGAAAGAGACTGAGAATGCAGAGAAAATGTGTCTCCTGCAACCCGTTCCCTTGGTGCTAGATGAACGAACGTCTCTCCACTTGCTCAGTTCTGAGAGATAAGTGTGTGTGAAAGCCGTCCTTCACTTTGCTTGTTGGGAACACAAAGTTTCTTTTAAGTTGCAAACTCCATTCCATACTTATATATGGGGAGGTACTAGCTCCAACTCGGTTTTACAGGGAAAACTGCAGGAACTTCAAACCGGCACTAGGAAACAGACTGAGAAAGCAGAGAAAAAGTGTCTCCTGCATCCCGTTCCCTTGGTGCTAGATGAACGAACGTCTCTCCACTTGCTCAGTTCTGAGAGATAAGTGTGTGTGAAAGCCGTCCTTCAACTAGCTTGTTGGGAACACAAAGTTTCTTTTCAGTTGCAAACTCCATTCCATACATATATATGGGGAGGTACTAGCTCCAACTCGGTTTTCCAGTGAAAACTGCAGGAACTTCAAACAGGCACTAGGAAACAGACTGAGAAAGCAGAGAAAAAGTGTCTCCTGCATCCCGTTCCCTTGGTGCTAGATGAACGAACGTCTCTCCACTTGCTCAGTTCTGAGAGATAAGTGTGTGTGAAAGCCGCCCTTCACCTAGCTTGTTGGGAACACAAAGTTTCTTTTCAGTTGCAAACTCCATTCCATACATATATATGGGGAGGTACAAGCTACAACTCGGTTTTACAGTGAAAATTGCAGGAACTTCAATCCGGCACTAGGAAACAGACTGAGAAAGCAGAGAAAAAGTGTCCCTTACAACCCGTTCCCTTGGTTCTAGATGAACGAACGTCTCTACACTTGCTCAGTTCAGAGATATAAGTGTGTGTGAAAGCCGTCCTTCACCTAGCTTGTTGGGAACACAAAGTTTCTTTCAGTTGAAACTCCATTCCATACATATATATGGGGAGGTACTAGCTCCAAATCGTTTTTACAGTGAAAACTGCAGGAACTTCAAAATGGCACTAGGAAACAGACTGAGAAAGCAGAGAAAAGTTTCTCCTGCAACCCGTTCCCTTGGTGCTAGATGAACGAACGTCTCTCCACTTGCTCAGTTCTGAGAGATAAGTGTGTGTGAAAGCCGTCCTTCAACTACCTTGTTGGGAACACAAAGTTCCTTTTCAGTTGCAAACTCCATTCCATAAATATATATGGGGAGGTACTAGCTCCAACTCGGTTTTCCAGTGAAAACTGCAGGAACTTCAAACCCACACTAGGAAACAGACTGAGAATGCAGAGAAAAAGTGTCTCCTACAACCCGTTCCCTTGGTGCTAGATGAACGAACGTCTCTCCACTTGCTCAGTTCTGAGAGATAATTGTGTGTGAAAGCCGCCTTTCACCTAGCTTTTTGAGAACACAAAGTTTCTTTTCAGTTGCAAACCCCACTCCATACATATATATGGGGAGGTACAAGCTACAACTTGGTTTTACAGTGAAAACTGCAGGAACTTCAATCCGGCACTAGGAAACAGACTGAGAAAGCAGAGAAAAATTTTCTCCTGCAACCCGTTACTTTGGTGCTAGATGAACGAACGTCTCTCCAATTGCTTAGTTCTGAGAGATAAGTGTGTGTGAAAGCCGCCCTTCACCTAGCTTGTTGGGAACACAAAGTTTCTTTTCAGTTGCAAACTCCATTCCATACATATATATGGGGTGGTACAAGCTCCAACTCGGTTTTACAGTGAAAACTGCAGGAACTTCAAACCGGCACTAGGAAACAGACTGAGAAAGCAGAGAAAAAGTGTCTCCTGCAACCCGTTCCCTTGGTGCTAGATGAACGAAAGTCTCTCCACTTGCTCAGTACTGAGAGATAAGTGTGTGTGAAAGCCGCCCTTCACCTAGCTTGTTTTGAACACAAAGTTTCTTTTCAGTTGCAAACTCCATTCCATACATATATATGGGGAGGTACTAGCTCCAACTCGGTTTTCCAGTGAAAACTGCAGGAACTTCAAACAGGCACTAGGAAACAGACTGAGAAAGCAGAGAAAAAGTGTCTCCTGCATCCCGTTCCCTTGGTGCTAGATGAACGAACGTCTCTCCACTTGCTCAGTTCTGAGAGATAAGTGTGTGTGAAAGCCGTCCTTCAACTAGCTTGTTGGGAACACAAAGTTTCTTTTCAGTTGCAAACTCCATTCCATACATATATATGGGGAGGTACTAGCTCCAAATCGGTTTTACAGTGAAAACTGCAGGAACTTCAAACCGGCACTAGGAAACAGACTGAGAAAGCAGAGAAAAAGTGTCTCCTGCAACCCGTTCCCTTGGTGCTAGATGAACGAACGTCTCTCCACTTGCTCAGTTCTGAGAGATAAGTGTGTGTGAAAGCCGCACTTCACCTAGCTTGTTGGGAACACAAAGTTTCTTTTCAGTTGCAAATTCCATTCCATACATATATATGGGGAGGTACAAGCTACAACTCTGTTTTACAGTGAAAACTGCAGGAAATTCAAACCGGCACTAGGAAACAGACTGAGAAAGCAGAGAAAAACTGTCTCCTGCAACCCGTTCCCTTGGTGCTAAATGAACGAACGTCTCTCCACTTGCTAAGTTCTGAGAGATAATTCTGTGTGAAAGCCGCACTTCACCTAGCTTGTTGGGAACACAAAGTTTCTTTTCAGTTGCAAACCCCACTCCATACATATATATGGGGAGGTACAAGCTACAACTTGTTTTTACAGTGAAAACTGCAGGAACTTCAATCCGGCACTAGGAAACAGACTGAGAAAGCAGAGAAAAATTTTCTCCTGCAACCCGTTACTTTGGTGCTAGATGAACGAACGTCTCTCCAATTGCTTAGTTCTGAGAGATAAGTGTGTGTGAAAGCCGCCCTTCACCTAGCTTGTTGGGAACACAAAGTTTCTTTTCAGTTGCAAACTCCATTCCATACATATATATGGGGTGGTACAAGCTCCAACTCGGTTTTACAGTGAAAACTGCAGGAACTTCAAACCGGCACTAGGAAACAGACTGAGAAAGCAGAGAAAAAGTGTCTCCTGCAACCCGTTCCCTTGGTGCTAGATGAACGAAAGTCTCTCCACTTGCTCAGTACTGAGAGATAAGTGTGTGTGAAAGCCGCCCTTCACCTAGCTTGTTTTGAACACAAAGTTTCTTTTCAGTTGCAAACTCCATTCCATACATATATATGGGGAGGTACTAGCTCCAACTCGGTTTTCCAGTGAAAACTGCAGGAACTTCAAACAGGCACTAGGAAACAGACTGAGAAAGCAGAGAAAAAGTGTCTCCTGCATCCCGTTCCCTTGGTGCTAGATGAACGAACGTCTCTCCACTTGCTCAGTTCTGAGAGATAAGTGTGTGTGAAAGCCGTCCTTCAACTAGCTTGTTGGGAACACAAAGTTTCTTTTCAGTTGCAAACTCCATTCCATACATATATATGGGGAGGTACTAGCTCCAAATCGGTTTTACAGTGAAAACTGCAGGAACTTCAAACCGGCACTAGGAAACAGACTGAGAAAGCAGAGAAAAAGTGTCTCCTGCAACCCGTTCCCTTGGTGCTAGATGAACGAACGTCTCTCCACTTGCTCAGTTCCGAGAGATAAGTGTGTGTGAAAGCCGCACTTCACCTAGCTTGTTGGGAACACAAAGTTTCTTTTCAGTTGCAAATTCCATTCCATACATATATATGGGGAGGTACAAGCTACAACTCTGTTTTACAGTGAAAACTGCAGGAACTTCAAACCGGCACTAGGAAACAGACTGAGAAAGCAGAGAAAAACTGTCTCCTGCAACCCGTTCCCTTGGTGCTAAATGAACGAACGTCTCTCCACTTGCTAAGTTCTGAGAGATAATTCTGTGTGAAAGCCGCACTTCACCTAGCTTGTTGGGAACACAAAGTTTCTTTTCAGTTGCAAACTCCATTCCATACATATATATGGTGAAGTACAAGCTCCAAATCGGTTTTACAGTGAAAACTGCAGGAACTTCAAACCGGCACTAGGAAACAGACTGAGAAAGCACAGAAAAAGTGTCTCCTGCAACCCGTTCACTTTGTGCTAGATGAACGAACCTCTCTCCACTTGCTCAGTTCTGAGAGATAAGTGTGTGTGAAAGCCGTCCTTCACCTAGTTTGTTGGGAACACAAAGTTTCTTTTCAGTTGCAAACTCCATTCCATACATATATATGAGGAGGTACTAGCTCCAACTCGGTTTTACAGGGAAAACTGCAGGAACTTCAAACCGGCACTAGGAAACAGACTGAGAAAGCAGAATAAAAGTGTCTCCTGCAACCCGTTCCCTTGGTGCTAGATGAGCGAACGTCTCTCCACTTGCTCAGTTCTGAGATATAAGTGTGTGTGAAAGCCGTCCTTCATCTAGCTTGTTGGGAACACAAAGTTTCTTTTCAGTTGCAAACTCCATTCCATACATATATATGGGGAGGTACAAGCTCCAACTCGGTTTTACAGTGAAAACTGCAGGAACTTCAAACCGGCACTAGGAAACAGACTGAGAAAGCAGAGAAAAAGTGTCTCCTGCAACCCGTTCCCTTGGTGCTAGATGAACGAACGTCTCTCCACTTGCTCAGTTCTGAGAGATAAGTGTGTGTGAAAGCCGCCCTTCACCTAGCTTGTTGGGAACACAAAGTTTCTTTTCAGTTGCAAACTCCATTCCATACATATATATGGGGAGGTACAAGCTCCAACTCGGTTTTACAGTGAAAACTGCAGGAACTTCAATCGGGCACTAGGAAACAGACTGAGAAAGCAGAGAAAAAGTGTCTCTTACAACCCGTTCCCTTGGTGCTAGAGGAACGAACGTCCCTCCACTTGCTCAGTTCCGAGAGATAAGTGTGTGTGAAAGCCGTAGTTCAACTAGCTTGTTGGGAACACAAAGTTTCTTTTCAGTTGCAAACTCCATTCCATAAATATATATGGGGAGGTACTAGCTACAACTAGGTTTTCCAGTGAAAACTGCAGGAAATTCAAACCGGCACTAGGAAACATACTGAGAAAGCAGAGAAAAAGTGTCTCCTGCAACCCGTTCCCTTGGTGCTAGATGAACGAGCGTCTCTCCACTTGCTCAGTTCTGAGAGATAAGTGTGTGTGAAAGCCGTCCTTCAACTAGCTTGTTGTGAACACAAAGTTTCTTTTCAGTTGCAAACTCCATTCCATACATATATATGGGGAGATACTAGCTCCAACTCGGTTTTACAGTGAAAACTGAAGGAACTTCCAACCGGCACTAGGAAACAGACTGAGAAAGCAGAGAAAAAGTTTCTCCTGCAACCCGTTCCCTTGGTGCTAGATGAACGAACGTCTCTCCACTTGCTCAGTTCTGAGAGATAAGTGTGTGTGAAAGCTGTCCTTCAACTAGCTTGTTGGGAACACAAAGTTTCTTTTCAGTTGCAAACTCCATTCCATAAATATATATGAGGAGATACTAGCTCCAACTCGGTTTTCCAGTGAAAACTGCAGGAACTTCAAACCGGCACTAGGAAACAGACTGAGAAAGCAGAGAAAAAGTGACTCCTACAACCCGTTCCCTTGGTGCTAGATGAACGAACGTCTCTCCACTTGTTCAGTTCTGAGAAATAATTTTGTGTGAAAGCCGCCTTTCACCTATCTTGTTGGGAACACAAAGTTTCTTTTCAGTTGCAAACCCCACTCCATACATATATATGGGGAGGTACAAGCTACAACTTGGTTTTACAGTGAAAACTGCAGGAACTTCAATTCGGCACTAGGAAACAGACTGAGAAAGCAGAGAAAAATTTTCTCCTGCAACCAGTTACTTTGGTGCTAGATGAACGAACGTCTCTCCACTTGCTCAGTTCCGAGAGATAAGTGTGTGTGAAAGCCGTCCTTCAACTAGCTTGTTGGGAACACAAAGTTTCTTTTTAGTTGCAAACTCCATTCCATACATATATATGGGGAGGTACTTGCTCCAACTCGGTTTTACAGAGAAAACTGCAGGAACTTCAAACCGGCACTAGGAAACAGACTGAGAAACCAGAGAAAAAGTGTCTCCTGCAACCCGTTCCCTTGGTGCTAGATGAACGAACGTCTCTCCACTTGCTTAGTTCTGAGAGATAAGTGTGTGTGAAAGCCGCCCTTCACCTAGCTTGTTGGGAACACAAAGTTTCTTTTCAGTTGCAAACTCCATTCCATACATATATATGGGGTGGTACAAGCTCTAACACGGTTTTACAGAGAAAACTGCAGGAACTTCAAACCGGCACTGGGAAACAGACTGAGAAAGCAGAGAAAAAGTGTCTCCTGCAACCCGTTCCCTTGGTGCTAGATGAACGAAAGTCTCTCCACTTGCTCAGTTCGGAGAGATAAGTGTGTGTGAAAGCCGCCCTTCACCTAGCTTGTTGGGAACACAAAGTTTCTTTTCAGTTGCAAACTCCATTCCATACATATACATGGGGTGGTACAAGCTCCAACTCGGTTTTACAGTGAAAACTGCAGGAACTTCAAACCGGCACTAGGAAACAGACTGAGAAAGCAGAGAAAAAGTGTCTCCTGCAACCCGTTCCCTTGGTGCTAGATGAACGAAAGTCTCTCCACTTGCTCAGTTCTGAGACATAAGTGTGTGTGAAAGGCGTCCTTCAACTAGCTTGTTGGGAACACAAAGTTTCATTTCAGTTGCAAACTCCATTCCATACATATATATGGGGAGGTTCAAGCTCCAACTCGGTTTTACAGTGAAAACTGCAGGAACTTCAAACCGGCACTAGGAAACAGACTGAGAAAGCAGAGAAAAAGTGTCTCCTGCAACCCGTTCCCTTGGTGCTAGATGAATGAACGTCTCCCAACTTGCTCAGTTCTGAGAGTTAATTGTGTGTGAAAGCCGACCTACACCTAGCTTGTTGGGAACACAAAGTTTCTTTTCAGTTGCAAACTCCATTCCATACATATATATGGGGAGGTACAAGCTCCAACTCGGTTTTACAGTGAAAACTGCAGGAACTTCAATCGGGCACTAGGAAACAGACTGTGAAAGCAGAGAAAAAGTGTCTCTTACAACCCGTTCCCTTGGTGCTAGATGAACGAACGTCCCTCCACTTGCTCAGTTCCGAGAGATAAGTGTGTGTGAAAGCCGTAGTTCAACTAGCTTGTTGGGAACACAAAGTTTCTTTTCAGTTGCAAACTCCATTCCATAAATATATATGGGGAGGTACTAGCTACAACTAGGTTTTCCAGTGAAAACTGCAGGAACTTCAAACCGGCACTAGGAAACATACTGAGAAAGCAGAGAAAAAGTGTCTCCTGCAACCCGTTCCCTTGGTGCTAGATGAACGAGCGTCTCTCCACTTGCTCAGTTCTGAGAGATAAGTGTGTGTGAAAGCCGTCCTTCAACTAGCTTGTTGTGAACACAAAGTTTCTTTTCAGTTGCAAACTCCATTCCATACATATATATGGGGAGATACTAGCTCCAACTCGGTTTTACAGTGAAAACTGAAGGAACTTCCAACCGGCACTAGGAAACAGACTGAGAAAGCAGAGAAAAAGTTTCTCCTGCAACCCGTTCCCTTGGTGCTAGATGAACGAACGTCTCTCCACTTGCTCAGTTCTGAGAGATAATTGTGTGTGAAAGCTGTCCTTCAACTAGCTTGTTGGGAACACAAAGTTTCTTTTCAGTTGCAAACTCCATTCCATAAATATATATGGGGAGGTACTAGCTCCAACTCGGTTTTCCAGTGAAAACTGCAGGAACTTCAAACCGGCACTAGGAAACAGACTGAGAAAGCAGAGAAAAAGTGACTCCTACAACCCGTTCCCTTGGTGCTAGATGAACGAACGTCTCTCCACTTGTTCAGTTCTGAGAAATAATTTTGTGTGAAAGCCGCCTTTCACCTATCTTGTTGGGAACACAAAGTTTCTTTTCAGTTGCAAACCCCACTCCATACATATATATGGGGAGGTACAAGCTACAACTTGGTTTTACAGTGAAAACTGCAGGAACTTCAATTCGGCACTAGGAAACAGACTGAGAAAGCAGAGAAAAATTTTCTCCTGCAACCAGTTACTTTGGTGCTAGATGAACGAACGTCTCTCCACTTGCTCAGTTCCGAGAGATAAGTGTGTGTGAAAGCCGTCCTTCAACTAGCTTGTTGGGAACACAAAGTTTCTTTTTAGTTGCAAACTCCATTCCATACATATATATGGGGAGGTACTAGCTCCAACTCGGTTTTACAGAGAAAACTGCAGGAACTTCAAACCGGCACTAGGAAACAGACTGAGAAACCAGAGAAAAAGTGTCTCCTGCAACCCGTTCCCTTGGTGCTAGATGAACGAACGTCTCTCCACTTGCTTAGTTCTGAGAGATAAGTGTGTGTGAAAGCCGCCCTTCACCTAGCTTGTTGGGAACACAAAGTTTCTTTTCAGTTGCAAACTCCATTCCATACATATATATGGGGTGGTACAAGCTCTAACTCGGTTTTACAGAGAAAACTGCAGGAACTTCAAACCGGCACTGGGAAACAGACTGAGAAAGCAGAGAAAAAGTGTCTCCTGCAACCCGTTCCCTTGGTGCTAGATGAACGAAAGTCTCTCCACTTGCTCAGTTCTGAGAGATAAGTGTGTGTGAAAGCCGCCCTTCACCTAGCTTGTTGGGAACACAAAGTTTCTTTTCAGTTGCAAACTCCATTCAATACATATACATGGGTTGGTACAAGCTCCAACTCGGTTTTACAGTGAAAACTGCAGGAACTTCAAACCGGCACTAGGAAACAGACTGAGAAAGCAGAGAAAAAGTGTCTCCTGCAACCCGTTCCCTTGGTGCTAGATGAACGAAAGTCTCTCCACTTGCTCAGTTCTGAGACATAAGTGTGTGTGAAAGGCGTCCTTCAACTAGCTTGTTGGGAACACAAAGTTTCATTTCAGTTGCAAACTCCATTCCATACATATATATGGGGAGGTTCAAGCTCCAACTCGGTTTTACAGTGAAAACTGCAGGAACTTCAAACCGGCACTAGGAAACAGACTGAGAAAGCAGAGAAAAAGTGTCTCCTGCAACCCGTTCCCTTGGTGCTAGATGAATGAACGTCTCCCAACTTGCTCAGTTCTGAGAGTTAATTGTGTGTGAAAGCCGTCCTACACCTAGCTTGTTGGGAACACAAAGTTTCTTTTCAGTTGCAAACTCCATTCCATACATATATATGGGGAGGTACTAGCTCCAACTCGGTTTTATAGTGAAAACTGCAGGAACTTCAAACCGGCACTAGGAAACAGACTGAGAAAGCAGAGAAAAAGTGTCTCCTGCAACCCGTTCCCTTGGTGCTAGATGAACGAACGTCTCTCCACTTGCTCAGTTCTGAGAGATAATTGTGTGTGAAAGCCTTCCTTCACCTAGGTTGTTGGGAACACAAAGTTTCTTTTCAGTTGCAAACTGCATTCCTTACATATATATGGGTTGGTTCAAGCTCCGACTCGTTTTTACAGTGAAAACTGCAGGAACTTCAAACAGGCACTAGGAAACAGACTGAGAAAGCAGAGGAAAATTATGTCCTGCAACCCGTTCCCTTGGTGCTAGATGAACAAACGTCTCTCCACTTGCTCAGTTCCGAGAGATAAGTGTGTGTGAAAGTCGTCCTTCAACTAGCTTGTTGGGAACACAAAGATTCATTTCAGTTGCAAACTCCATTCCATACATATATATGGGGAGGTACTAGCTCCAACTCGTTTTTACAGTGAAAACTGCAGGAACTTCAAACCGGCACTAGGAAACAGACTGAGAAAGCAGAGAAAAAGTGTCACCTGCAACCCGTTCCCTTGGTGCTAGATGAACGAACGTCTCTCCACTTGCTCAGATCTGAGTGTTAAGTGTGTGTGAATGCCGTCCTTCACCTAGCTTGTTGGGAACACAAAGTTTCTTTTCAGTTGCAAACTCCATTCCAGACATATATATGGGGAGGTGCAAGCTCCAAATCGGTTTGACAGTGAAAAATGCAGGAACTTCAATCCGGCACTAGGAAACAGACTGAGAAAGCAGAGAAAAAGTGTCTCCTGCAACCCGTTCCCTTGGTGCTAGATGAACGAACGTCTCTCCACTTGCTCAGTTCCGAGAGATAAGTGTGTGTGAAAGCCGTCCTTCACTTAGCTTGTTGGGAACACAAAGTTTCTTTTCAGTTGCCAACTCCATTCCATACATATATACGGTGAGGTACAAGCTCCAACTCGGTTTTACAGTGAAAACAGCAGGAACTTCAAACAGGCACTAGGAAACAGACTGAGTAAGCAGGGAAAATGTGTCTCCAGCAACCCGTTCCCTTGGTGCTAGATGAACGAACGTCTCTCCACTTGCTCAGTTCTGAGGGCAATGTGTGTGTGAAAGCCGTCCTTCACCTAGATTGTTGGGAACACAAAGTTTCTTTTCAGTTGCAAACTACATTCCATACATATATATGGGGAGGTACAAGCTCCAACTCGGTTTTACACTGAAAACTGCAGGAACTTCAAACCGGCACTAGGAAACAGACTGAGAAAGCAGAGAAAAAGTGTCTCCTGCAACCCGTTCCCTTGGTGCTAGATGAACGAACGTCTCTCCACTTGCTCAGTTCTGAGAGATAAGTGTGTGTGAAAGCCGTCCTTCAACTAGCTTGTTGGGAACACAAAGTTTCTTTTCAGTTGCAAACTCCATTCCATACATATATATGGGGAGGTACTAGCTCCAACTCGGTTTTCCAGTGAAAACTGCAGGAACTTCAAACCGGCACTAGGAAACAGACTGATAAAGCAGAGAAATAGTGTCTCCTGCAACCCGTTCCCTTGGTGCTAGATGAACGAACGTCTCTCCACTTGCTCAGTTCTGAGAGATAAGTGTGTGTGAAAGCCGCCCTTCACATAGCTTGTTGGGAACACAAAGTTTCTTTTCAGTTGCAAACTGCATTCCATACATATATATGGGGAGGTACAAGCTTCAATTCGCTTTTACAGTGAAAACTGCAGGAACTTCAATCCGGCACTAGGAAACAGACTGAGAATGAAGAGAAAAAGTGTCTCTTGCAACCCGTTCCCTTGGTGCTAGATGAACGAACGTCTCTCCACTTGCTCAGTTCACAGAGATAAGTGTGTGTGAAAGCCGTCCTTCACCTAGCTTGTTGGGAACACAAAGTTTCTTTTCAGTTGCAAACTTCATTCCATACATATATAGGGGGAGGTACTAGCTCCAACTCGGTTTTCCAGTGAAAACTGCAGGAACTTCAAACCGGCACTAGGAAACAGACTGAGAAAGCAGAGAAAAAGTGTCTCTTGCAACCCGTTCCCTTGGTGCTAGATGAACGAACGTCTCTCCACTTGCTCAGTTCTGAGAGATAAGTGTGTGTGAAAGCCGTCCTTCAACTAGCTTGTTGGGAACACAAAGTTTCTTTTCAGTTGCAAACTCCATTCCATACATATATATGGGGAGGTAATAGCTCCAACTCGGTTTTCCAGTGAAAACTGCAGGAACTTCAAACCGGCACTAGGAAACAGACTGAGAAAGCAGAGAAAAAGTGTCTCCTGCAACCCGTTCCATTGGTGCTAGATGAACGAAAGTCTCTCCACTTGCTCAGTTCTGAGAGATAAGTGTGTGTGAAAGCCGCCCTTCACCTAGCTTGTTGGGAACACAAAGTTTCTTTTCAGTTGCAAACTCCATTCCATACATATATATGGGGAGGTACAAGCTCCAACTCGGTTTTACAGTGAAAACTGCAGGAACTTCAATCCGGCACTAGGAAACAGACTGAGAAAGCAGAGAAAAAGTGTCTCTTACAACCCGTTCCCTTGGTGCTAGATGAACGAACGTCTCTACACTTGCTCAGTTCAGAGAGATATGTGTGTGTGAAAGCCGTCCTTCACCTAGCTTGTTGGGAACACAAAGTTTCTTTCAGTTGCAAACTCCATTCCATACATATATATGGGGAGGTACTAGCTCCAAATCGTTTTTACAGTGAAAACTGCAGGAACTTCAAACCGGCACTAGGAAACAGGCTGAGAAAGCAGAGAAAAAGTGTCCCCTGCAACCCGTTCCCTTGGTGCTAGATGAACGAGCGTCTCTCCACTTGCTCAGTTCTGAGAGATAAGTGTGTGTGAAAGCCGTCCTTCAACTAGCTTGTTGGGAACACAAAGTTTCTTTTCAGTTGCAAACTCCATTCCATACATATATATGGGGAGGTACTAGCTCCAACTCGGTTTTACAGTGAAAACTGAAGGAACTTCAAACCGGCACTAGGAAACAGACTGAGAAAGCAGAGAAAATGTTTCTCCTGCAACCCGTTCCCTTGGTGCTAGATGAACGAACGTCTCCCAACTTGCTCAGTTCTGAGAGATAAGTGTGTGTGAAAGCCGTCCTTCAACTAGTTTGTTGGGAACACAAAGTTTCTTTTCAGTTGCAAACTCCATTCCATAAATATATATGGGGAGGTTCTAGCTCCAACTCGGTTTTCCTGTGAAAACTGCAGGAACTTCAAACCGGCACTAGGAAACAGACTGAGAAAGCAGAGAAAAAGTGTCTCCTACAACCCGTTCCCTTGGTGCTAGATGAACGAAAGTCTCTCCACTTGTTCAGTTCTGAGAGATAATTGTGTGTGAAAGCCGCCTTTCACCTAGCTTGTTGGGAACACAAAGTTTCTTTTCAGTTGCAAACCCCACTCCATACATATATATGGGGAGGTACAAGCTACATCTTGGTTTTACAGTGAAAACTGCAGGAACTTCAATCCGGCACTAGGAAACAGACTGAGAAAGCAGAGAAAAATTTTCTCCTGCAACCCGTTCCTTTGGTGCTAGATGAACGAACGTCTCTCCACTTGCTCAGTTCCGAGAGATAAGTGTGTGTGAAAGCCGTCCTTCAACTAGCTTGTTGGGAACACAAAGTTTCTTTTTAGTTGCAAACCCCATTCCATACATATATATGGGGAGGTACTAGCTCCAACTCGGTTTTACAGTGAAAAGTGCAGGAAATTCAAACCGGCACTAGGAAACAGACTGAGAAACCAGAGAAAAAGTGGCCCCTGCAACCCGTTCCCTTGGTGCTAGATGAACGAACGTCTCTCCACTTGCTTAGTTCTGAGAGATAAGTGTGTGTGAAAGCCGCCCTTCACCTAGCTTGTTGGGAACACAAAGTTTCTTTTCAGTTGCAAACTCCATTCCATACATATATATGGGGTGGTACAAGCTCCAACTCGGTTTTACAGTGAAAACTGCAGGAACTTCATACCGGCACTAGGAAACAGACTGAGAAAGCAGAGAAAAAGTGTCTCCTGCAACCCGTTCCCTTGGTGCTAGATGAACGAAAGTCTCTCCACTTGCTCAGTTCTGAGAGATAAGTGTGTGTGAAAGCCGCCCTTCACCTAGCTTGTTGGGAACACAAAGATTCTTTTCAGTTGCAAACTCCATTCCATACATATATATGGGGTGGTACAAGCTCCAACTCGGTTTTACAGTGAAAACTGCAGGAACTTCAAACCGGCACTAGGAAACAGACTGAGAAAGCAGAGAAAAAGTGTCTCCTGCAACCCGTTCCCTTGGTGCTAGATGAACGAAAGTCTCTCCACTTGCTCAGTTCTGAGACATAAGTGTGTGTGAAAGCCGTCCTTCAACTAGCTTGTTGGGAACACAAAGTTTCTTTTCAGTTGCAATCTCCATTCCATACATATATATGGGGAGGTACTAGCTCCAACTCGGTTTTATAGTGAAAACTGCAGGAACTTCAAACCGGCACTAGGAAACAGACTGAGAAAGCAGAGAAAAAGTATCTCCTGCAACCCGTTCCCTTGGTGCTAGATGAACGAACGTCTCTCCACTTGCTCAGTTCTGAGAGATAAGTGTGTGTGAAAGCCGTCCTTCAACTAGCTTGTTGGGAACACAAAGTTTCTTTTCAGTTGCAAACTCCATTCCATACATATATATGGGGAGGTACTAGCTCCAACTCGGTTTTCCAGTGAAAACTGCAGGAACTTCAAACCGGCACTAGGAAACAGACTGAGAAAGCAGAGAAAAAGTGTCTCCAGCAACCCGTTCCCTTAGTGCTAGATGAACGAACGTCTCTCCACTTGCTCAGTTCTGAGAGATAATTGTGTGTGAAAGCCGCCCTTCACCTAGCTTGTTGGGAACACAAAGTTTCTTTTCAGTTGCAAACTCCATTCCATACATATATATGGGGAGGTACAAGCTACAACTCGGTTTTACAGTGAAAACTGCAGGAAATTCAAACCGGCACTAGGAAACAGACTGAGAAAGCAGAGAAAAACTGTCTCCTGCAACCCGTTCCCTTGGTGCTAGATGAACGAACGTCTCTCCCCTTGCTAAGTTCCGAGAGATAAGTGTGTGTGAAAGCCGTACTTCAACTAGCTTGTTGGGAACACAAAGTTTCTTTTCAGTTGCAAACTCCATTCCATACATATATATGGGTAGGTACTAGCTCCAACTCGGTTTTACAGTGAAAACTGCAGGAAATTCAAACCGGCTCTAGGAAACAGACTGAGAAACCAGAGAAAAAGTGTCTCCTGCAACCCGTTCCCTTGGTGCTAGATGAACGAACGTCTCTCCACTTGCTTAGTTCTGAGAGATAAGTGTGTGTGAAAGCCGCCCTTCACCTAGCTTGTTGGGAACACAAAGTTTCTTTTCAGTTGCAAACTCCATTCCATACATATATATGGGGAGGTACTTGCTCCAACTCGGTTTTACAGAGAAAACTGCAGGAACTTCAAACCGGCACTAGGAAACAGACTGAGAAACCAGAGAAAAAGTGTCTCCTGCAACCCGTTCCCTTGGTGCTAGATGAACGAACGTCTCTCCACTTGCTTAGTTCTGAGAGATAAGTGTGTGTGAAAGCCGCCCTTCACCTAGCTTGTTGGGAACACAAAGTTTCTTTTCAGTTGCAAACTCCATTCCATACATATATATGGGGTGGTACAAGCTCTAACTCGGTTTTACAGAGAAAACTGCAGGAACTTCAAACCGGCACTGGGAAACAGACTGAGAAAGCAGAGAAAAAGTGTCTCCTGCAACCCGTTCCCTTGGTGCTAGATGAACGAAAGTCTCTCCACTTGCTCAGTTCTGAGAGATAAGTGTGTGTGAAAGCCGCCCTTCACCTAGCTTGTTGGGAACACAAAGTTTCTTTTCAGTTGCAAACTCCATTCCATACATATACATGGGGTGGTACAAGCTCCAACTCGGTTTTACAGTGAAAACTGCAGGAACTTCAAACCGGCACTAGGAAACAGACTGAGAAAGCAGAGAAAAAGTGTCTCCTGCAACCCGTTCCCTTGGTGCTAGATGAACGAAAGTCTCTCCAATTGCTCAGTTCTGAGACATAAGTGTGTGTGAAAGGCGTCCTTCAACTAGCTTGTTGGGAACACAAAGTTTCATTTCAGTTGCAAACTCCATTCCATACATATATATGGGGAGGTTCAAGCTCCAACTCGGTTTTACAGTGAAAACTGCAGGAACTTCAAACCGGCACTAGGAAACAGACTGAGAAAGCAGAGAAAAAGTGTCTCCTGCAACCCGTTCCCTTGGTGCTAGATGAATGAACGTCTCCCAACTTGCTCAGTTCTGAGAGTTAATTGTGTGTGAAAGCCGTCCTACACCTAGCTTGTTGGGAACACAAAGTTTCTTTTCAGTTGCAAACTCCATTCCATACATATATATGGGGAGGTACAAGCTCCAACTCGGTTTTACAGTGAAAACTGCAGGAACTTCAATCGGGCACTAGGAAACAGACTGAGAAAGCAGAGAAAAAGTGTCTCTTACAACCCGTTCCCTTGGTGCTAGACGAACGAACGTCCCTCCACTTGCTCAGTTCCGAGAGATAAGTGTGTGTGAAAGCCGTAGTTCAACTAGCTTGTTGGGAACACAAAGTTTCTTTTCAGTTGCAAACTCCATTCCATAAATATATATGGGGAGGTACTAGCTACAACTAGGTTTTCCAGTGAAAACTGCAGGAACTTCAAACCGGCACTAGGAAACATACTGAGAAAGCAGAGAAAAAGTGTCTCCTGCAACCCGTTCCCTTGGTGCTAGATGAACGAGCGTCTCTCCACTTGCTCAGTTCTGAGAGATAAGTGTGTGTGAAAGCCGTCCTTCAACTAGCTTGTTGTGAACACAAAGTTTCTTTTCAGTTGCAAACTCCATTCCATACATATATATGGGGAGATACTAGCTCCAACTCGGTTTTACAGTGAAAACGGAAGGAACTTCCAACCGGCACTAGGAAACAGACTGAGAAACCAGAGAAAAAGTGGCCCCTGCAACCCGTTCCCTTGGTGCTAGATGAACGAACGTCTCTCCACTTGCTTAGTTCTGAGAGATAAGTGTGTGTGAAAGCCGCCCTTCACCTAGCTTGTTGGGAACACAAAGTTTCTTTTCAGTTGCAAACTCCATTCCATACATATATATGGGGTGGTACAAGCTCCAACTCGGTTTTACAGTGAAAACTGCAGGAACTTCATACCGGCACTAGGAAACAGACTGAGAAAGCAGAGAAAAAGTGTCTCCTGCAACCCGTTCCCTTGGTGCTAGATGAACGAAAGTCTCTCCACTTGCTCAGTTCTGAGAGATAAGTGTGTGTGAAAGCCGCCCTTCACCTAGCTTGTTGGGAACACAAAGATTCTTTTCAGTTGCAAACTCCATTCCATACATATATATGGGGTGGTACAAGCTCCAACTCGGTTTTACAGTGAAAACTGCAGGAACTTCAAACCGGCACTAGGAAACAGACTGAGAAAGCAGAGAAAAAGTGTCTCCTGCAACCCGTTCCCTTGGTGCTAGATGAACGAAAGTCTCTCCACTTGCTCAGTTCTGAGACATAAGTGTGTGTGAAAGCCGTCCTTCAACTAGCTTGTTGGGAACACAAAGTTTCTTTTCAGTTGCAATCTCCATTCCATACATATATATGGGGAGGTACTAGCTCCAACTCGGTTTTATAGTGAAAACTGCAGGAACTTCAAACCGGCACTAGGAAACAGACTGAGAAAGCAGAGAAAAAGTATCTCCTGCAACCCGTTCCCTTGGTGCTAGATGAACGAACGTCTCTCCACTTGCTCAGTTCTGAGAGATAAGTGTGTGTGAAAGCCGTCCTTCAACTAGCTTGTTGGGAACACAAAGTTTCTTTTCAGTTGCAAACTCCATTCCATACATATATATGGGGAGGTACTAGCTCCAACTCGGTTTTCCAGTGAAAACTGCAGGAACTTCAAACCGGCACTAGGAAACAGACTGAGAAAGCAGAGAAAAACTGTCTCCTGCAACCCGTTCCCTTGGTGCTAGATGAACGAACGTCTCTCCCCTTGCTAAGTTCCGAGAGATAAGTGTGTGTGAAAGCCGTACTTCAACTAGCTTGTTGGGAACACAAAGTTTCTTTTCAGTTGCAAACTCCATTCCATACATATATATGGGTAGGTACTAGCTCCAACTCGGTTTTACAGTGAAAACTGCAGGAAATTCAAACCGGCTCTAGGAAACAGACTGAGAAACCAGAGAAAAAGTGTCTCCTGCAACCCGTTCCCTTGGTGCTAGATGAACGAACGTCTCTCCACTTGCTTAGTTCTGAGAGATAAGTGTGTGTGAAAGCCGCCCTTCACCTAGCTTGTTGGGAACACAAAGTTTCTTTTCAGTTGCAAACTCCATTCCATACATATATATGGGGAGGTACTTGCTCCAACTCGGTTTTACAGAGAAAACTGCAGGAACTTCAAACCGGCACTAGGAAACAGACTGAGAAACCAGAGAAAAAGTGTCTCCTGCAACCCGTTCCCTTGGTGCTAGATGAACGAACGTCTCTCCACTTGCTTAGTTCTGAGAGATAAGTGTGTGTGAAAGCCGCCCTTCACCTAGCTTGTTGGGAACACAAAGTTTCTTTTCAGTTGCAAACTCCATTCCATACATATATATGGGGTGGTACAAGCTCTAACTCGGTTTTACAGAGAAAACTGCAGGAACTTCAAACCGGCACTGGGAAACAGACTGAGAAAGCAGAGAAAAAGTGTCTCCTGCAACCCGTTCCCTTGGTGCTAGATGAACGAAAGTCTCTCCACTTGCTCAGTTCTGAGAGATAAGTGTGTGTGAAAGCCGCCCTTCACCTAGCTTGTTGGGAACACAAAGTTTCTTTTCAGTTGCAAACTCCATTCCATACATATACATGGGGTGGTACAAGCTCCAACTCGGTTTTACAGTGAAAACTGCAGGAACTTCAAACCGGCACTAGGAAACAGACTGAGAAAGCAGAGAAAAAGTGTCTCCTGCAACCCGTTCCCTTGGTGCTAGATGAACGAAAGTCTCTCCACTTGCTCAGTTCTGAGACATAAGTGTGTGTGAAAGGCGTCCTTCAACTAGCTTGTTGGGAACACAAAGTTTCATTTCAGTTGCAAACTCCATTCCATACATATATATGGGGAGGTTCAAGCTCCAACTCGGTTTTACAGTGAAAACTGCAGGAACTTCAAACCGGCACTAGGAAACAGACTGAGAAAGCAGAGAAAAAGTGTCTCCTGCAACCCGTTCCCTTGGTGCTAGATGAATGAACGTCTCCCAACTTGCTCAGTTCTGAGAGTTAATTGTGTGTGAAAGCCGTCCTACACCTAGCTTGTTGGGAACACAAAGTTTCTTTTCAGTTGCAAACTCCATTCCATACATATATATGGGGAGGTACAAGCTCCAACTCGGTTTTACAGTGAAAACTGCAGGAACTTCAATCGGGCACTAGGAAACAGACTGAGAAAGCAGAGAAAAAGTGTCTCTTACAACCCGTTCCCTTGGTGCTAGACGAACGAACGTCCCTCCACTTGCTCAGTTCCGAGAGATAAGTGTGTGTGAAAGCCGTAGTTCAACTAGCTTGTTGGGAACACAAAGTTTCTTTTCAGTTGCAAACTCCATTCCATAAATATATATGGGGAGGTACTAGCTACAACTAGGTTTTCCAGTGAAAACTGCAGGAACTTCAAACCGGCACTAGGAAACATACTGAGAAAGCAGAGAAAAAGTGTCTACTGCAACCCGTTCCCTTGGTGCTAGATGAACGAACGTCTCTCCACTTGCTCAGTTCTGAGAGATAATTGTGTGTGAAAGCCTTCCTTCACCTAGGTTGTTGGGAACACAAAGTTTCTTTTCAGTTGCAAACTGCATTCCTTACATATATATGGGTTGGTTCAAGCTCCGACTCGTTTTTACAGTGAAAACTGCAGGAACTTCAAACAGGCACTAGGAAACAGACTGAGAAAGCAGAGGAAAAGTATGTCCTGCAACCCGTTCCCTTGGTGCTAGATGAACAAACGTCTCTCCACTTGCTCAGTTCCGAGAGATAAGTGTGTGTGAAAGTCGTCCTTCAACTAGCTTGTTGGGAACACAAAGATTCATTTCAGTTGCAAACTCCATTCAATACATATATATGGGGAGGTACTAGCTCCAACTCGTTTTTACAGTGAAAACTGCAGGAACTTCAAACCGGCACTAGGAAACAGACTGAGAAAGCAGAGAAAAAGTGTCACCTGCAACCCGTTCCCTTGGTGCTAGATGAACGAACGTCTCTCCACTTGCTCAGTTCTGAGTGTTAAGTGTGTGTGAATGCCGTCCTTCACCTAGCTTGCTGGGAACACAAAGTTTCTTTTCAGTTGCAAACTCCATTCCAGACATATATATGGGGAGGTGCAAGCTCCAAATCGGTTTGACAGTGAAAAATGCAGGAACTTCAATCCGGCACTAGGAAACAGACTGAGAAAGCAGAGAAAAAGTGTCTCCTGCAACCCGTTCCCTTGGTGCTAGATGAACGAACGTCTCTCCACTTGCTCAGTTCTGAGAGATAAGTGTGTGTGAAAGCCGTCCTTCACTTAGCTTGTTGGGAACACAAAGTTTCTTTTCAGTTGCCAACTCCTTTCCATACATATATACGGTGAGGTACAAGCTCCAACTCGGTTTTACAGTGAAAACAGCAGGAACTTCAAACAGGCACTAGGAAACAGACTGAGTAAGCAGGGAAAATGTGTCTCCAGCAACCCGTTCCCTTGGTGCTAGATGAACGAACGTCTCTCCACTTGCTCAGTTCTGAGAGCAATGTGTGTGTGAAAGCCGTCCTTCACCTAGATTGTTGGGAACACAAAGTTTCTTTTCAGTTGCAAACTACATTCCATACATATATATGGGGAGGTACAAGCTCCAACTCGGTTTTACACTGAAAACTGCAGGAACTTCAAACCGGCACTAGGAAACAGACTGAGAAAGCAGAGAAAAAGTGTCTCCTGCAACCCGTTCCCTTGGTGCTAGATGAACGAACGTCTCTCCACTTGCTCAGTTCTGAGAGATAAGTGTGTGTGAAAGCCGTCCTTCAACTAGCTTGTTGGGAACACAAAGTTTCTTTTCAGTTGCAAACTCCATTCCATACATATATATGGGGAGGTACTAGATCCAACTCGGTTTTCCAGTGAAAACTGCAGGAACTTCAAACCGGCACTAGGAAACAGACTGAGAAAGCAGAGAAATAGTGTCTCCTGCAACCCGTTCCCTTGGTGCTAGATGAACGAACGTCTCTCCACTTGCTCAGTTCTGAGAGATAAGTGTGTGTGAAAGCCGCCCTTCACATAGCTTGTTGGGAACACAAAGTTCCTTTTCAGTTGCAAACTGCATTCCATACATATATATGGGGAGGTACAAGCTTCAATTCGCTTTTACAGTGAAAACTGCAGGAACTTCAATCCGGCACTAGGAAACAGACTGAGAATGAAGAGAAAAAGTGTCTCTTGCAACCCGTTCCCTTGGTGCTAGATGAACGAACGTCTCTCCACTTGCTCAGTTCACAGAGATAACTGTGTGTGAAAGCCGTCCTTCACCTAGCTTGTTGGGAACACAAAGTTTCTTTTCAGTTGCAAACTTCATTCCATACATATATAGGGGGAGGTACTAGCTCCAACTCGGTTTTCCAGTGAAAACTGCAGGAACTTCAAACCGGCACTAGGAAACAGACTGAGAAAGCAGAGAAAAAGTGTCTCTTGCAACCCGTTCCCTTGGTGCTAGATGAACGAACGTCTCTCCACTTGCTCAGTTCTGAGAGATAAGTGTGTGTGAAAGCCGTCCTTCAACTAGCTTGTTGGGAACACAAAGTTTCTTTTCAGTTGCAAACTCCATTCCATACATATATATGGGGAGGTAATAGCTCCAACTCGGTTTTCCAGTGAAAACTGCAGGAACTTCAAACCGGCACTAGGAAACAGACTGAGAAAGCAGAGAAAAAGTGTCTCCTGCAACCCGTTCCCTTGGTGCTAGATGAACGAACATCTCTCCACTTGCTCAGTTCTGAGAGATAAGTGTGTGTGAAAGCCGCCCTTCACCTAGCTTGTTGGGAACACAAAGTTTCTTTTCAGTTGCAAACTCCATTCCATACATATATATGGGGAGGTACAAGCTCCAACTCGGTTTTACAGTGAAAACTGCAGGAACTTCAATCCGGCACTAGGAAACAGACTGAGAAAGCAGAGAAAAAGTGTCTCTTACAACCCGTTCCCTTGGTGCTAGATGAACGAACGTCTCTACACTTGCTCAGTTCAGAGAGATATGTGTGTGTGAAAGCCGTCCTTCACCTAGCTTGTTGGGAACACAAAGTTTCTTTCAGTTGCAAACTCCATTCCATACATATATATGGGGAGGTACTAGCTCCAAATCGTTTTTACAGTGAAAACTGCAGGAACTTCAAACCGGCACTAGGAAACAGGCTGAGAAAGCAGAGAAAAAGTGTCCCCTGCAACCCGTTCCCTTGGTGCTAGATGAACGAACGTCTCTCCACTTGCTCAGTTCCGAGAGATATGTGTGTGTGAAAGCCGTACTTCAACTAGCTTGTTGGGAACACAAAGTTTCTTTTCAGTTGCAAACTCCATTCCATACATATATATGGGGAGGTACTAGCTACAACTAGGTTTTCCAGTGAAAACTGCAGGAACTTCAAACCGGCACTAGGAAACAGACTGAGAAACCAGAGAAAAAGTGTCTCCTGCAACCCGTTCCCTTGGTGCTAGATGAACGAGCGTCTCTCCACTTGCTCAGTTCTGAGAGTTAAGTGTGTGTGAAAGCCGTCCTTCAACTAGCTTGTTGGGAACACAAAGTTTCTTTTCAGTTGCAAACTCCATTCCATACATATATATGGGGAGGTACTAGCTCCAACTCGGTTTTACAGTGAAAACTGAAGGAACTTCAAACCGGCACTAGGAAACAGACTGAGAAAGCAGAGAAAATGTTTCTCCTGCAACCCGTTCCCTTGGTGCTAGATGAACGAACGTCTCCCAACTTGCTCAGTTCTGAGAGATAAGTGTGTGTGAAAGCCGTCCTTCAACTAGTTTGTTGGGAACACAAAGTTTCTTTTCAGTTGCAAACTCCATTCCATAAATATATATGGGGAGGTTCTAGCTCCAACTCGGTTTTCCTGTGAAAACTGCAGGAACATCAAACCGGCACTAGGAAACAGACTGAGAAAGCAGAGAAAAAGTGTCTCCTACAACCCGTTCCCTTGGTGCTAGATGAACGAAAGTCTCTCCACTTGTTCAGTTCTGAGAGATAATTGTGTGTGAAAGCCGCCTTTCACCTAGCTTGTTGGGAACACAAAGTTTCTTTTCAGTTGCAAACCCCACTCCATACATATATATGGGGAGGTACAAGCTACAACTTGGTTTTACAGTGAAAACTGCAGGAACTTCAATCCGGCACTAGGAAACAGACTGAGAAAGCAGAGAAAAATTTTCTCCTGCAACCCGTTCCTTTGGTGCTAGATGAACGAACGTCTCTCCACTTGCTCAGTTCCGAGAGATAAGTGTGTGTGAAAGCCGTCCTTCAACTAGCTTGTTGGGAACACAAAGTTTCTTTTTAGTTGCAAACCCCATTCCATACATATATATGGGGAGGTACTAGCTCCAAATCGGTTTTACAGTGAAAACTGCAGGAAATTCAAACCGGCACTAGGAAACAGACTGAGAAACCAGAGAAAAAGTGGCTCCTGCAACCCGTTCCCTTGGTGCTAGATGAACGAACGTCTCTCCACTTGCTTAGTTCTGAGAGATAAGTGTGTGTGAAAGCCGCCCTTCACCTAGCTTGTTGGGAACACAAAGTTTCTTTTCAGTTGCAAACTCCATTCCATACATATATATGGGGTGGTACAAGCTCCAACTCGGTTTTACAGTGAAAACTGCAGGAACTTCATACCGGCACTAGGAAACAGACTGAGAAAGCAGAGAAAAAGTGTCTCCTGCAACCCGTTCCCTTGGTGCTAGATGAACGAAAGTCTCTCCACTTGCTCAGTTCTGAGAGATAAGTGTGTGTGAAAGCCGCCCTTCACCTAGCTTGTTGGGAACACAAAGATTCTTTTCAGTTGCAAACTCCATTCCATACATATATATGGGGTGGTACAAGCTCCAACTCGGTTTTACAGTGAAAACTGCAGGAACTTCAAACCGGCACTAGGAAACAGACTGAGAAAGCAGAGAAAAAGTGTCTCCTGCAACCCGTTCCCTTGGTGCTAGATGAACGAAAGTCTCTCCACTTGCTCAGTTCTGAGACATAAGTGTGTGTGAAAGCCGTCCTTCAACTAGCTTGTTGGGAACACAAAGTTTCTTTTCAGTTGCAATCTCCATTCCATACATATATATGGGGAGGTACTAGCTCCAACTCGGTTTTATAGTGAAAACTGCAGGAACTTCAAACCGGCACTAGGAAACAGACTGAGAAAGCAGAGAAAAAGTATCTCCTGCAACCCGTTCCCTTGGTGCTAGATGAACGAACGTCTCTCCACTTGCTCAGTTCTGAGAGATAAGTGTGTGTGAAAGCCGTCCTTCAACTAGCTTGTTGGGAACACAAAGTTTCTTTTCAGTTGCAAACTCCATTCCATTCATATATATGGGGAGGTACTAGCTCCAACTCGGTTTTCCAGTGAAAACTGCAGGAACTTCAAACCGGCACTAGGAAACAGACTGAGAAAGCAGAGAAAAAGTGTCTCCAGCAACCCGTTCCCTTAGTGCTAGATGAACGAACGTCTCTCCACTTGCTCAGTTCTGAGAGATAATTGTGTGTGAAAGCCGCCCTTCACCTAGCTTGTTGGGAACACAAAGTTTCTTTTCAGTTGCAAACTCCATTCCATACATATATATGGGGAGGTACAAGCTACAACTCGGTTTTACAGTGAAAACTGCAGGAACTTCAAACCGGCACTAGGAAACAGACTGAGAAAGCAGAGAAAAACTGTCTCCTGCAACCCGTTCCCTTGGTGCTAGATGAACGAACGTCTCTCCCCTTGCTAAGTTCCGAGAGATAAGTGTGTGTGAAAGCCGTACTTCAACTAGCTTGTTGGGAACACAAAGTTTCTTTTCAGTTGCAAACTCCATTCCATACATATATATGGGTAGGTACTAGCTCCAACTCGGTTTTACAGTGAAAACTGCAGGAAATTCAAACCGGCTCTAGGAAACAGACTGAGAAACCAGAGAAAAAGTGTCTCCTGCAACCCGTTCCCTTGGTGCTAGATGAACGAACGTCTCTCCACTTGCTTAGTTCTGAGAGATAAGTGTGTGTGAAAGCCGCCCTTCACCTAGCTTGTTGGGAAAACAAAGTTTCTTTTCAGTTGCAAACTCCAATCCATACATATATATGGGGTGGTACAAGCTACAACTCGGTTTTACAGTGAAAACTGCAGGAACTTCAAATCGGCACTAGGAAACAGACTGAGAAAGCAGAGAAAAAGTGTCTCCAGCAACCCGTTCCCTTGGTGCTAGATGAACGAAAGTCTCTCCACTTGCTCAGTTCTGAGAGATAAGTGTGTGTGAAAGCCGCCCTTCACCTAGCTTGTTGGGAACACAAAGTTTCTTTTCAGTTGCAAACTCCATTCCATACATATATATGGGGTGGTAAAAGCTCCAACTCGGTTTTACAGTGAAAACTGCAGGAACTTCAAACCGGCACTAGGAAACAGACTGAGAAAGCAGAGAAAAAGTGTCTCCTGCAACCCGTTCCCTTGGTGCTAGATGAACGAAAGTCTCTCCACTTGCTCAGTTCTGAGACATAAGTGTGTGTGAAAGCCGTCCTTCAACTAGCTTGTTGGGAACACAAAGTTTCTTTTCAGTTGCAATCTCCATTCCATACATATATATGGGGAGGTACTAGCTCCAACTCGGTTTTATAGTGAAAACTGCAGGAACTTCAAACCGGCACTAGGAAACAGACTGAGAAAGCAGAGAAAAAGTATCTCCTGCAACCCGTTCCCTTGGTGCTAGATGAACGAACGTCTCTCCACTTGCTCAGTTCTGAGAGATAAGTGTGTGTGAAAGCCGTCCTTCAACTAGCTTGTTGGGAACACAAAGTTTCTTTTCAGTTGCAAACTCCATTCCATTCATATATATGGGGAGGTACTAGCTCCAACTCGGTTTTCCAGTGAAAACTGCAGGAACTTCAAACCGGCACTAGGAAACAGACTGAGAAAGCAGAGAAAAAGTGTCTCCAGCAACCCGTTCCCTTAGTGCTAGATGAACGAACGTCTCTCCACTTGCTCAGTTCTGAGAGATAATTGTGTGTGAAAGCCGCCCTTCACCTAGCTTGTTGGGAACACAAAGTTTCTTTTCAGTTGCAAACACCATTCCATACATATATATGGGGAGGTACAAGCTACAACTCGGTTTTACAGTGAAAACTGCAGGAACTTCAAACCGGCACTAGGAAACAGACTGAGAAAGCAGAGAAAAACTGTCTCCTGCAACCCGTTCCCTTGGTGCTAGATGAACGAACGTCTCTCCCCTTGCTAAGTTCCGAGAGATAAGTGTGTGTGAAAGCCGTACTTCAACTAGCTTGTTGGGAACACAAAGTTTCTTTTCAGTTGCAAACTCCATTCCATACATATATATGGGTAGGTACTAGCTCCAACTCGGTTTTACAGTGAAAACTGCAGGAAATTCAAACCGGCTCTAGGAAACAGACTGAGAAACCAGAGAAAAAGTGTCTCCTGCAACCCGTTCCCTTGGTGCTAGATGAACGAACGTCTCTCCACTTGCTTAGTTCTGAGAGATAAGTGTGTGTGAAAGCCGCCCTTCACCTAGCTTGTTGGGAAAACAAAGTTTCTTTTCAGTTGCAAACTCCATTCCATACATATATATGGGGTGGTACAAGCTACAACTCGGTTTTACAGTGAAAACTGCAGGAACTTCAAATCGGCACTAGGAAACAGACTGAGAAAGCAGAGAAAAAGTGTCTCCTGCAACCCGTTCCCTTGGTGCTAGATGAACGAAAGTCTCTCCACTTGCTCAGTTCTGAGAGATAAGTGTGTGTGAAAGCCGCCCTTCACCTAGCTTGTTGGGAACACAAAGTTTCTTTTCAGTTGCAAACTCCATTCCATACATATATATGGGGTGGTAAAAGCTCCAACTCGGTTTTACAGTGAAAACTGCAGGAACTTCAAACCGGCACTAGGAAACAGACTGAGAAAGCAGAGAAAAAGTGTCTCCTGCAACCCGTTCCCTTGGTGCTAGATGAACGAAAGTCTCTCCACTTGCTCAGTTCTGAGACATAAGTGTGTGTGAAAGCCGTCCTTCAACTAGCTTGTTGGGAACACAAAGTTTCTTTTCAGTTGCAATCTCCATTCCATACATATATATGGGGAGGTACAAGCTCCAACTCGGTTTTATAGTGAAAACTGCAGGAACTTCAAACCGGCACTAGGAAACAGACTGAGAAAGCAGAGAAAAATTTTCTCCTGCAACCCGTTCCTTTGGTGCTAGATGAACGAACGTCTCTCCACTTGCTCAGTTCCGAGAGATAAGTGTGTGTGAAAGCCGTCCTTCAACTAGCTTGTTGGGAACACAAAGTTTCTTTTTAGTTGCAAACCCCATTCCATACATATATATGGGGAGGTACTAGCTCCAACTCGGTTTTACAGTGAAAACTGCAGGAACTTCAAACCGGCACTAGGAAACAGACTGAGAAACCAGAGAAAAAGTGGCTCCTGCAACCCGTTCCCTTGGTGCTAGATGAACGAACGTCTCTCCACTTGCTTAGTTCTGAGAGATAAGTGTGTGTGAAAGCCGCCCTTCACCTAGCTTGTTGGGAACACAAAGTTTCTTTTCAGTTGCAAACTCCATTCCATACATATATATGGGGTGGTACAAGCTCCAACTCGGTTTTACAGTGAAAACTGCAGGAACTTCTTACCGGCACTAGGAAACAGACTGAGAAAGCAGAGAAAAAGTGTCTCCTGCAACCCGTTCCCTTGGTGCTAGATGAACGAAAGTCTCTCCACTTGCTCAGTTCTGAGAGATAAGTGTGTGTGAAAGCCTCCCTTCACCTAGCTTGTTGGGAACACAAAGTTTCTTTTCAGTTGCAAACTCCATTCCATACATATATATGGGGTGGTACAAGCTCCAACTCGGTTTTACAGTGAAAACTGCAGGAACTTCAAACCGGCACTAGGAAACAGACTGAGAAAGCAGAGAAAAAGTGTCTCCTGCAACCCGTTCCCTTGGTGCTAGATGAACGAAAGTCTCTCCACTTGCTCAGTTCTGAGACATAAGTGTGTGTGAAAGCCGTCCTTCAACTAGCTTGTTGGGAACACAAAGTTTCTTTTCAGTTGCAATCTCCATTCCATACATTTATATGGGGAGGTACTAGCTCCAACTCTGTTTTATAGTGAAAACTGCAGGAACTTCAAACCGGCACTAGGAAACAGACTGAGAAAGCAGAGAAAAAGTATCTCCTGCAACCCGTTCCTTTGGTGCTAGATGAACGAACGTCTCTCCACTTGCTCAGTTCTGAGAGATAAGTGTGTGTGAAAGCCGTCCTTCAACTAGCTTGTTGGGAACACAAAGTTTCTTTTCAGTGGCAAACTCCATTCCATACATATATATGGGGTGGTACAAGCTCCAACTCGGTTTTACAGTGAAAACTGCAGGAACTTCATACAAGCACTAGGAAACAGACTGAGAAAGCAGAGAAAAAGTGTCTCCTGCAACCCGTT
The DNA here is from genome assembly GCF_048773025.1 of Camelus bactrianus. NCBI lineage: Eukaryota > Metazoa > Chordata > Mammalia > Artiodactyla > Camelidae > Camelus > Camelus bactrianus. The sequence goes on along the minus strand of NC_133555.1, from coordinate 57,681,304 downwards.
CCCTTGGTGCTAGATGAACGAAAGTCTCTCCACTTGCTCAGTTCTGAGAGATAAGTGTGTGTGAAAGCCGCCCTTCACCTAGCTTGTTGGGAACACAAAGTTTCTTTTCAGTTGCAAACTCCATTCCATACATATATATGGGGAGGTACAAGCTCCAACTCGGTTTTACAGTGAAAACTGCAGGAACTTCAAACCGGCACTAGGAAACAGACTGAGAAAGCAGAGAAAAAGTGTCTCCTGCAACCCGTTCCCTTGGTGCTAGATGAACGAAAGTCTCTCCACTTGCTCAGTTCTGAGAGATAATTGTGTGTGAAAGCCGCCCTTCACCTAGCTTGTTGGGAACACAAAGTTTCTTTTCAGTTGCAAACTCCATTCCATACATATATATGGGGAGGTACAAGCTACAACTCGGTTTTACAGTGAAAACTGCAGGAACTTCAAACCGGCACTAGGAAACAGACTGAGAAAGCAGAGAAAAACTGTCTCCTGCAACCCGTTCCCTTGGTGCTAGATGAACGAACGTCTCTCCACTTGCTAAGTTCCGAGAGATAAGTGTGTGTGAAAGCCGTACTTCAACTAGCTTGTTGGGAACACAAAGTTTCTTTTCAGTTGCAAACTCCATTCCATACATATATATGGGGAGGTACTAGCTCCAACTCGGTTTTACAGTGAAAACTGCAGGAAATTCAAACCGGCTCTAGGAAACAGACTGAGAAACCAGAGAAAAAGTGTCTCCTGCAACCCGTTCCCTTGGTGCTAGATGAACGAACGTCTCTCCACTTGCTTAGTTCTGAGAGATAAGTGTGTGTGAAAGCCGCCCTTCACCTAGCTTGTTGGGAAAACAAAGTTTCTTTTCAGTTGCAAACCCCATTCCATACATATATATGGGGTGGTACAAGCTACAACTCGGTTTTACAGTGAAAACTGCAGGAACTTCAAATCGGCACTAGGAAACAGACTGAGAAAGCAGAGAAAAAGTGTCTCCTGCAAACCGTTCCCTTGGTGCTAGATGAACGAACGTCTCTCCACTTGCTCAGTTCTGAGAGATAAGTGTGTGTGAAAGCCGTCCTTCAACTAGTTTGTTGGGAACACAAAGTTTCTTTTCAGTTGCAAACTCCATTCCATAAATATATATGGGGAGGTTCTAGCTCCAACTCGGTTTTCCTGTGAAAACTGCAGGAACTTCAAACCGGCACTAGGAAACAGACTGAGAAAGCAGAGAAAAAGTGTCTCCTACAACCCGTTCCCTTGGTGCTAGATGAACGAAAGTCTCTCCACTTGTTCAGTTCTGAGAGATAATTGTGTGTGAAAGCCGCCTTTCACCTAGCTTGTTGGGAACACAAAGTTTCTTTTCAGTTGCAAACCCCACTCCATACATATATATGGGGAGGTACAAGCTACAATTTGGTTTTACAGTGAAAACTGCAGGAACTTCAATCCGGCACTAGGAAACAGACTGAGAAAGCAGAGAAAAATTTTCTCCTGCAACCCGTTCCTTTGGTGCTAGATGAACGAACGTCTCTCCACTTGCTCAGTTCCGAGAGATAAGTGTGTGTTAAAGCCGTCCTTCAACTAGCTTGTTGGGAACACAAAGTTTCTTTTTAGTTGCAAACCCCATTCCATACATATATATGGGGAGGTACTAGCTCCAACTCGGTTTTACAGTGAAAACTGCAGGAAATTCAAACCGGCACTAGGAAACAGACAGAGAAACCAGAGAAAAAGTGGCTCCTGCAACCCGTTCCCTTGGTGCTAGATGAACGAACGTCTCTCCACTTGCTTAGTTCTGAGAGATAAGTGTGTGTGAAAGCCGCCCTTCACCTAGCTTGTTGGGAACACAAAGTTTCTTTTCAGTTGCAAACTCCATTCCATACATATATATGGGGTGGTACAAGCTCCAACTCGGTTTTACAGTGAAAACTGCAGGAACTTCATACCGGCACTAGGAAACAGACTGAGAAAGCAGAGAAAAAGTGTCTCCTGCAACCCGTTCCCTTGGTGCTAGATGAACGAAAGTCTCTCCACTTGCTCAGTTCTGAGAGATAAGTGTGTGTGAAAGCCGCCCTTCACCTAGCTTGTTGGGAACACAAAGATTCTTTTCAGTTGCAAACTCCATTCCATACATATATATGGGGTGGTACAAGCTCCAACTCGGTTTTACAGTGAAAACTGCAGGAACTTCAAACCGGCACTGGGAAACAGACTGAGAAAGCAGAGAAAAAGTGTCTCCTGCAACCCGTTCCCTTGGTGCTAGATGAACGAAAGTCTCTCCACTTGCTCAGTTCTGAGACATAAGTGTGTGTGAAAGCCGTCCTTCAACTAGCTTGTTGGGAACACAAAGTTTCTTTTCAGTTGCAATCTCCATTCCATACATATATATGGGGAGGTACTAGCTCCAACTCGGTTTTATAGTGAAAACTGCAGGAACATCAAACCGGCACTAGGAAACAGACTGAGAAAGCAGAGAAAAAGTATCTCCTGCAACCCGTTCCCTTGGTGCTAGATGAACGAACGTCTCTCCACTTGCTCAGTTCTGAGAGATATGTGTGTGTGAAAGCCGTCCTTCAACTAGCTTGTTGGGAACACAAAGTTTCTTTTCAGTTGCAAACTCCATTCCATACATATATATGGGGAGGTACTAGCTCCAACTCGGTTTTCCAGTGAAAACTGCAGGAACTTCAAACCGGCACTAGGAAACAGACTGAGAAAGCAGAGAAAAAGTGTCTCCAGCAACCCGTTCCCTTAGTGCTAGATGAACGAACGTCTCTCCACTTGCTCAGTTCTGAGAGATAATTGTGTGTGAAAGCCGCCCTTCACCTAGCTTGTTGGGAACACAAAGTTTCTTTTCAGTTGCAAACTCCATTCCATACATATATATGGGGAGGTACAAGCTACAACACGGTTTTACAGTGAAAACTGCAGGAACTTCAAACCGGCACTAGGAAACAGACTGAGAAAGCAGAGAAAAACTGTCTCCTGCAACCCGTTCCCTTGGTGCTAGATGAACGAACGTCTCTCCCCTTGCTAAGTTCCGAGAGATAAGTGTGTGTGAAAGCCGTACTTCAACTAGCTTGTTGGGAACACAAAGTTTCTTTTCAGTTGCAAACTCCATTCCATACATATATATGGGTAGGTACTAGCTCCAACTCGGTTTTACAGTGAAAACTGCAGGAAATTCAAACCGGCTCTAGGAAACAGACTGAGAAACCAGAGAAAAAGTGTCCCCTGCAACCCGTTCCCTTGGTGCTAGATGAACGAACGTCTCTCCACTTGCTTAGTTCTGAGAGATAAGTGTGTGTGAAAGCCGCCCTTTACCTAGCTTGTTGGGAAAACAAAGTTTCTTTTCAGTTGCAAACTCCATTCCATACATATATATGGGGTGGTACAAGCTACAACTCGGTTTTACAGTGAAAACTGCAGGAACTTCAAATCGGCACTAGGAAACAGACTGAGAAAGCAGAGAAAAAGTGTCTCCTGCAACCCGTTCCCTTGGTGCTAGATGAACGAAAGTCTCTCCACTTGCTCAGTTCTGAGAGATAAGTGTGTGTGAAAGCCGCCCTTCACCTAGCTTGTTGGGAACACAAAGTTTCTTTTCAGTTGCAAACTCCATTCCATACATATATATGGGGTGGTAAAAGCTCCAACTCGGTTTTACAGTGAAAAATGCAGGAACTTCAAACCGGCACTAGGAAACAGACTGAGAAAGCAGAGAAAAAGTGTCTCCTGCAACCCGTTCCCTTGGTGCTAGATGAACGAAAGTCTCTCCACTTGCTCAGTTCTGAGACATAAGTGTGTGTGAAAGCCGTCCTTCAACTAGCTTGTTGGGAACACAAAGTTTCTTTTCAGTTGCAATCTCCATTCCATACATATATATGGGGAGGTACAAGCTCCAACTCGGTTTTATAGTGAAAACTGCAGGAACTTCAAACCGGCACTAGGAAACAGACTGAGAAAGCAGAGAAAAATTTTCTCCTGCAACCCGTTCCTTTGGTGCTAGATGAACGAACGTCTCTCAACTTGCTCAGTTCCGAGAGATAAGTGTGTGTGAAAGCCGTCCTTCAACTAGCTTGTTGGGAACACAAAGTTTCTTTTTAGTTGCAAACCCCATTCCATACATATATATGGGGAGGTACTAGCTCCAACTCGGTTTTACAGTGAAAACTGCAGGAAATTCAAACCGGCACTAGGAAACAGACTGAGAAACCAGAGAAAAAGTGGCTCCTGCAACCCGTTCCCTTGGTGCTAGATGAACGAACGTCTCTCCACTTGCTTAGTTCTGAGAGATAAGTGTGTGTGAAAGCCGCCCTTCACCTAGCTTGTTGGGAACACAAAGTTTCTTTTCAGTTGCAAACTCCATTCCATACATATATATGGGGTGGTACAAGCTCCAACTCGGTTTTACAGTGAAAACTGCAGGAACTTCTTACCGGCACTAGGAAACAGACTGAGAAAGCAGAGAAAAAGTGTCTCCTGCAACCCGTTCCCTTGGTGCTAGATGAACGAAAGTCTCTCCACTTGCTCAGTTCTGAGAGATAAGTGTGTGTGAAAGCCGCCCTTCACCTAGCTTGTTGGGAACACAAAGTTTCTTTTCAGTTGCAAACTCCATTCCATACATATATATGGGGTGGTACAAGCTCCAACTCGGTTTTACAGTGAAAACTGCAGGAACTTCAAACCGGCACTAGGAAACAGACTGAGAAAGCAGAGAAAAAGTGTCTCCTGCAACCCGTTCCCTTGGTGCTAGATGAACGAAAGTCTCTCCACTTGCTCAGTTCTGAGACATAAGTGTGTGTGAAAGCCGTCCTTCAACTAGCTTGTTGGGAACACAAAGTTTCTTTTCAGTTGCAATCTCCATTCCATACATTTATATGGGGAGGTACTAGCTCCAACTCTGTTTTATAGTGAAAACTGCAGGAACTTCAAACCGGCACTAGGAAACAGACTGAGAAAGCAGAGAAAAAGTATCTCCTGCAACCCGTTCCTTTGGTGCTAGATGAACGAACGTCTCTCCACTTGCTCAGTTCTGAGAGATAAGTGTGTGTGAAAGCCGTCCTTCAACTAGCTTGTTGGGAACACAAAGTTTCTTTTCAGTGGCAAACTCCATTCCATACATATATATGGGGTGGTACAAGCTCCAACTCGGTTTTACAGTGAAAACTGCAGGAACTTCATACAAGCACTAGGAAACAGACTGAGAAAGCAGAGAAAAAGTGTCTCCTGCAACCCGTTCCCTTGGTGCTAGATGAACGAACGTCTCTCCACTTGCTCAGTTCTGAGAGATAATTGTGTGTGAAAGCCGCACTTCACCTAGCTTGTTGGGAACACAAAGTTTCTTTTCAGTTGCAAACTCCATTCCATACATATATATGGGGAGGTACTAGCTCCAAATCGGTTTTACAGTGAAAACTGCAGGAACATCAAACAGGCACTAGGAAACAGACTGAGAAAGCACAGAAAAAGTGTCTCCTGCAACCCGTTCCCTTTGTGCTAGATGAACGAACCTCTCTCCACTTGCTCAGTTCTGAGAGATAAGTGTGTGTGAAAGCCGTCCTTCACCTAGCTTGTTGGGAACACAAAGTTTCTTTTCAGTTGCAAACTCCATTCCATACATATATATGGGGAGGTACTAGCTCCAACTCGGTTTTACAGGGAAAACTGCAGGAACTTCAAACCGGCACTAGGAAACAGACTGAGAAAGCAGAAAAAAAGTGTCTCCTGCAACCCGTTCCCTTGGTGCTAGATGAGCGAACGTCTCTCCACTTGCTCAGTTCTGAGATATAAGTGTGTGTGAAAGCCGTCCTTCATCTAGCTTGTTGGGAACACAAAGTTTCTTTTCAGTTGCAAACTCCATTCCATACATATATATGGGGAGGTACAAGCTCCAACTCGGTTTTACAGTGAAAACTGCAGGAACTTCAAACCGGCACTAGGAAACAGACTGAGAAAGCAGAGAAAAAGTGTCTCCTGCAACCCGTTCCCTTGGTGCTAGATGAACGAACGTCTCTCCACTTGCTCAGTTCTGAGAGATAATTGTGTGTGAAAGCCTTCCTTCACCTAGGTTGTTGGGAACACAAAGTTTCTTTTCAGTTGCAAACTGCATTCCTAATATATATATGGGGTGGTTCAAGCTCCGACTCGTTTTTACAGTGAAAACTGCAGGAACTTCAAACAGGCACTAGGAAACAGACTGAGAAAGCAGAGAAAAAGTATCTCCTGCAACCCGTTCCCTTGGTGCTAGATGAACAAACGTCTCTCCACTTGCTCAGTTCCGAGAGATAAGTGTGTGTTAAAGTCGTACTTCAACTTGCTTGTTGGGAACACAAAGATTCATTTCAGTTGCAAAATCCATTCCATACATATATATGGGGAGGTACTAGCTCCAACTCGGTTTTACAGTGAAAACTGCAGGAACTTCAAACCGGCACTAGGAAAAAGACTGAGAAAGCAGAGAAAAAGTGTCACCTGCAACCAGTTCCCTTGGTGCAAGATGAACGAACGTCTCTCCACTTGCTCAATTCTGAGTGTTAAGTGTGTGTGAATGCCGTCCTTCACCTAGCTTGTTGGGAACACAAAGTTTCTTTTCAGTTGCAAACTCCATTCCAGACATATATATGGGGAGGTACTAGCTCCAAATCGGTTTTCCAGTGAGAACTGCAGGAACTTCAAACCGGCACTAGAAAACAGACTGAGAAAGCAGAGAAAAAGTGTCTCCTGCAACCCGTTCCCTTGGTGCTAGATGAACGAACGTCTCTCCACTTGCTCAGTTCTGAGAGATAAGTGTGTGTGAAAGCCTTCCTTCACGTAGCTTGTTGGGAACACAAAGTTTCTTTTCAGTTGCCAACTCCATTCCATACATATATACGGTGAGGTACAAGCTCCAACTCGGTTTTAGAGTGAAAACAGCAGGAACTTCAAACCGGCACTAGGAAACAGACAGAGAAAGCAGGGAAAATGTGTCTCCTGCAACACGTTCCCTTGGTGCTAGATGAACGAACGTCTCTCCACTTGCTCAGTTCTGAGAGAAATGTGTGTGAGAAAGCCGTCCTTCACCTAGATTGTTGGGAACACAAAGTTTCTTTTCAGTTGCAAACTCCATTCCATACATATATATGGGGAGGTACAAGCTCCAACTCGGTTTTACACTGAAAACTGCAGGAACTTCAAACCGGCACTAGGAAACAGACTGAGCAGAGAAAAAGTGTCTCCTGCAACCCGTTCCCTTGGTGCTAGATGAACGAACGTCTCTCCACTTGCTCAGTTCTGAGAGATAAGTGTGTGTGAAAGCCGTCCTACACCTAGCTTGTTGGGAACACAAAGTTTCTTTTCAGTTGCAAACTCCATTCCATACATATATATGGGGAGGTACTAGCTCCAACTCGGTTTTACAGTGAAAACTGCAGGAACTTCAAACCGGCACTAGGAAACAGACTGAGAAAGCAGAGAAAAACTGTCTCCTGCAACCCGTTCCCTTGGTGCTAGATGAACGAACGTCTCTCCACTTGCTCAGTTCTGAGAGATAATTGTGTGTGAAAGCCTTCCTTCACCTAGGTTGTTGGGAACACAAAGTTTCTTTTCAGTTGCAAACTGCATTCCTTACATATATATGGGGTGGTTCAAGCTCCGACTCGTTTTTACAGTGAAAACTGCAGGAACTTCAAACAGGCACTAGGAAACAGACTGAGAAAGCAGAGAAAAAGTATCTCCTGCAACCCGTTCCCTTGGTGCTAGATGAACAAACGTCTCCCCACTTGCTCATTTCCGAGAGATAAGTGTGTGTGAAAGTCTTACTTCAACTAGCTTGTTGGGAACACAAAGATTCATTTCAGTTGCAAACTCCATTCCATACATATATATGGGGAGGTACTAGCTCCAACTCGGTTTTACAGTGAAAACTGCAGGAACTTCAAACCGGCACTAGGAAACAGACTGAGAAAGCAGAGAAAAAGTGTCACCTGCAACCCGTTCCCTTGGTGCTAGATGAACGAACGTCTCTCCACTTGCTCAGTTCTGAGTGTTAAGTGTGTGTGAATGCCGTCCTTCACCTAGCTTGTTGGGAACACAAAGATTCTTTTCAGTTGCAAACTCCATTCCAGACATATATATGGGGAGGTACTAGCTCCAAATCGGTTTTCCAGTGAGAACTGCAGGAACTTCAAACCGGCACTAGGAAACAGACTGAAAAAGCAGAGAAAAAGTGTCACCTGCAACCCGTTCCCTTGGTGCTAGATGAACGAACGTCTCTCCACTTGCTCAGTTCTGAGAGATAAGTGTGTGTGAAAGCCGTCCTTCACCTAGCTTGTTGGGAACACAAAGTTTCTTTTCAGTTGCCAACTCCATTCCATACATATATACGGTGAGGTACAAGCTCCAACTCGGTTTTACAGTGAAAACAGCAGGAACTTCAAACCGGCACTAGGAAACAGACTGAGAAAGCAGGGAAAATGTGTCTCCTGCAACCCGTTCCCTTGGTGCTAGATGAACGAACGTCTCTCCACTTGCTCAGTTCTGAGAGATAAGTGTGTGTGAAAGCCGTCCTTCAACTAGCTTGTTGGGAACACAAAGTTTCTTTTCAGTTGCAAACTCCATTCCATACATATATATGGGGGGGTACAAGCTCCAAATCGGTTTTCCAGTGAAAACTGCAGGAACTTCAAACCGGCACTAGGAAACAGACTGAGAAAGCAGAGAAAAACTATCTCCTGCAACCCGTTCCCTTGGTGCTAGATGAACAAACGTCTCTCCACTTGCTCAGTTCCGAGAGATATGTGTGTGTGAAAGTCTTACTTCAACTAGCTTGTTGGGAACACAAAGTTTCTTTTCAGTTGCAAACTCCATTCCATACATATATATGGGGAGGTACTAGCTCCAACTCGGTTTTACAGTGAAAACTGCAGGAACTTCAAACCGGCACTAGGAAACAGACTGAGAAAGCAGAGAAAAAGTGTCACGTGCAACCCGTTCCCTTGGTGCTAGATGAACGAACGTCTCTCCACTTGCTCAGTTCTGAGTGTTAAGTGTGTGTGAATGCCGTCCTTCACCTAGCTTGTTGGGAACACAAAGTTTCTTTTCAGTTGCAAACTCCATTCCAGACATATATATGGGGAGGTACTAGCTCCAAATCGGTTTTCCATGAGAACTGCAGGAACTTCAAACCGGCACAAGGAAACAGACTGACAAAGCAGAGAAAAAGTGTCACCTGCAACCCGTTCCCTTGGTGCTAGATGAACGAACGTCTCTCCACTTGCTCAGTTCTGAGAGATAAGTGTGTGTGAAAGCCGTCCTTCACCTAGCTTGTTGGGAACACAAAGGTTCTTTTCAGTTGCCAACTCCATTCCATACATATATACGGTGAGGTACAAGCTCCAACTCGGTTTTACAGTGAAAACAGCAGGAACTTCAAACCGGCACTAGGAAACATACTGAGAAAGCAGGGAAAATGTGTCTCCTGCAACCCGTTCCCTTGGTGCTAGATGAACGAACGTCTCTCCACTTGCTCAGTTCTGAGAGATAAGTGTGTGTGAAAGCCGTCCTTCAACTAGCTTGTTGGGAACACAAAGTTTCTTTTCAGTTGCAAACTCCATTCCATACATATATATGGGGAGGTACTAGCTCCAACTCGGTTTTCCAGTGAAAACTGCAGGAACTTCAAACCGGCACTAGGAAACAGACTGAGAAAGCAGAGAAATAGTGTCTCCTGCAACCCGTTCCCTTGGTGCTAGATGAACGAACGTCTCTCCACTTGCTCAGTTCTGAGAGATAAGTGTGTGTGAAAGCCGCCCTTCACCTAGCTTGTTGGGAACACAAAGTTTCTTTTCAGTTGCAAACTCCATTCCATACATATATATGGGGAGGTAGAAGCTCCAACTCGGTTTTAATGTGAAAACTGCAGGAACTTCAAACCGGCACTAGGAAACTGACGGAGAAAGCAGAGAAAAAGTGTCTCCTGCAACGCGTTCCCTTGGTGCTAGATGAACGAACGTCTCCCCACTTGCTCAGTTCTGAGACATATGTGTGTGTGAAAGCCGTTCTTCACCTTGCTTGTTGGGAACACAAAGTTTCTTTTCAGTTGCAAACCCCATTCCATACATATATAACGGGAGGTACAAGCTCCAACTCGGTTTTACAGTGAAAACTGCAGGAACTTCAAACCGGCACTAGGAAACAGACTGAGAAAGCAGAGAAAAACTGTCTCCTGCAACCCGTTCCCTTGGTGCTAGATGAACGAACGTCTCTCCACTTGCTCAGTTCCGAGAGATAAATGTGTGTGAAAGCCGTCCTTCAACTAGCTTGTTGGGAACACAAAGTTTCTTTTCAGTTTCAAACTCCATTCCATACATATATATGGGGAGGTACAAGCTCCAACTCGGTTTTACAGTGAAAACTGCAGGAAATTCAAACCGGCTCTAGGAAACAGACTGAGAAACCAGAGAAAAAGTGTCTCCTGCAACCCGTTCCCTTGGTGCTAGATGAACGAACGTCTCTCCACTTGCTTAGTTCTGAGAGATAAGTGTGTGTGAAAGCCGCCCTTCACCTAGCTTGTTGGGAAAACAAAGTTTCTTTTCAGTTGCAAACTCCATTCCATACATATATATGGGGTGGTACAAGCTCCAACTCGGTTTTACAGTGAAAACTGCAGGAACTTCAAACCGGCACTAGGAAACAGACTGAGAAAGCAGAGAAAAAGTGTCACCTGCAACCCGTTCCCTTGGTGCTAGATGAACGAAAGTCCCTACACTTGCTCAGTTCTGAGAGATAAGTGTGTGTGAAAGCCGCCCTTCACCTAGCTTGTTGGAAACACAAAGTTTCTTTTCAGTTGCAAACTCCATTCCATACATATATATGGGGTGGTAAAAGCTCCAACTCGGTTTTACAGTGAAAACTGCAGGAACTTAAAACAGGCACTAGGAAACAGACTGAGAAAGCAGAGAAAAAGTGTCTCCTGCAACCCGTTCCCTTGGTGCTTATGAACGAAAGTCTCTCCACTTGCTCAGTTCTGAGACATAAGTGTGTGTGAAAGCCGTCCTTCAACTAGCTTGTTGGGAACACAAAGATTCTTTTCAGTTGCAATCTCCATTCCATACATATATATGGGGAGGTACTAGCTCCAACTCGGTTTTATAGTGAAAACTGCAGGAACTTCAAACCGGCACTAGGAAACAGACTGAGAAAGCAGAGAAAAAGTATCTCCTGCAACCCGTTCCCTTGGTGCTAGATGAACGAACGTCTCTCCACTTGCTCAGTTCTGAGAGATAAGTGTGTGTGAAAGCCGTACTTCACCTAGCTTGTTGGGAACACAAAGATTCTTTTCAGTTGCAAACTCCATTCCATACATATATATGGGGAGGTACTAGCTCCAAATCGGTTTTCCAGTGAGAACTGCAGGAACTTCAAAACGGCACTAGGAAACAGACTGAGAAAGCAGAGAAAAAGTGTCTCCTGCAACCCGTTCCCTTGGTGCTAGATGAACGAACGTCTCTCCACTTGCTCAGTTCTGAGAGATAATTGTGTGTGAAAGCCGCCCTTCACCTAGCTTGTTGGGAACACAAAGTTTCTTTTCAGTTGCAAACTCCATTCCATACATATATATGGGGAGGTACAAGCTACAACTCGGTTTTACAGTGAAACCTGCAGGAACTTCAAAACGGCACTAGGAAACAGACTGAGAAAGCATAGAAAATCTGTCTCCTGCAACCCGTTCCCTTGGTGCTAGATGAACGAACGTCTCTCCACTTGCTCATTTCTCAGAGATAATTGTGTGTGAAAGCCGCACTTCACCTAGCTTGTTGGGAACACAAAGTTTCTTTTCAGTTGCAAACTCCATTCCATACATATATATGGGGAAGTACAAGCTCCAAATCGGTTTTACAGTGAAAACTGCAGGAACTTCAAACCGGCACTAGGAAACAGACTGAGAAAGCACAGAAAAAGTGTCTCCTGCAAACCGTTCCCTTTGTGCTAGATGAACGAACCTCTCTCCAATTGCTCAGTTCTGAGAGATAAGTGTGTGTGAAAGCCGTCCTTCACCTAGCTTGTTCAGAACACAAAGTTTCTTTTCAGTTGCAAACTCCATTCCATACATATATATGGGGAGGTACTAGCTCCAACTCGGTTTTACAGGGAAAACTGCAGGAACTTCAAACCAGCACTAGGAAACAGACTGAGAAAGCAGAAAAAACGTGTCCCCTGCAACCCGTTCCCTTGGTGCTAGATGAGCGAACGTCTCTCCACTTGCTCAGTTCTGAGATATAAGTGTGTGTGAAAGCCGTCCTTCATCTAGCTTGTTGGGAACACAAAGTTTCTTTTCAGTTGCAAACTCCATTCCATACATATATATGGGGAGGTACAAGCTCCAACTCGGTTTTACAGTGAAAACTGCAGGAACTTCAAACCGGCACTAGGAAACAGACTGAGAAAGCAGAGAAAAAGTGTCTCCTGCAACCCGTTCCCTTGGTGCTAGATGAACGAACGTCTCTCCACTTGCTCAGTTCTGAGAGATAAGTGTGTGTGAAAGCCGTACTTCACCTAGCTTGTTGGGAACACAAAGTTTCTTTTCAGTTGCAAACTCCATTCCATACATATATATGGGGAGGTACAAGCTCCAACTCGGTTTTACAGTGAAAACTGCAGGAACTTCAAACCGGTACTAGGAAACAGACTGAGAAAGCAGAGAAAAAGTGTCCCCTGCAACCCGTTCCCTTGGTGCTAGATGAACGAACGTCTCTCCACTTGCTCAGTTCTGAGAGATAAGTGTGTGTGAAAGCCGTACTTCACCTAGCTTGTTGGGAACACAAAGTTTCTTTTCAGTTGCAAACTCCATACCATTCATATATATGGGGAAGTAAAGCTCCAACTCGTTTTTACAGTGAAAACTGCAGGAACTTCAAACCGGCACTAGGAAACAGACTGAGAAAGCATAGAAAAAGTATCTCCTGCAACCCGTTCCCTTGGTGCTAGATGAACAAACGTCTCTCCACTTGCTCATTTCCGAGAGATAAGTGTGTGTGAAAGGCGTCCTTCAACAAGCTTGTTGGGAACACAAAGTTCCATTTCAGTTGCATACTCCAATCCATACATATATATGGGGAGGTACAAGCTCCAACTCGGTTTTACAGTGAAAACTGCAGGAACTTCAAACCGGCACTAGGAAACAGACTGAGAAAGCAGAGAAAAAGTGTCTCCTGCAACCCGTTCCCTTGGTGCTAGATGAATGAACGTCTCCCAACTTGCTCAGTTCTGAGAGTTAAGTGTGTGTGAAAGCCGTCCTACACCTAGCTTGTTGGGAACACAAAGTTCCTTTTCAGTTGCAAACTCCATTCCATACATATATATGGGGAGGTACTAGCTCCAACTCGGTTTTACAGTGAAAACTGCAGGAACTTCAAACCGGCACTAGGAAACAGACTGAGAAAGCAGAGAAAAAGTGTCTCCTGCAACCCGTTCCCTTGGTGCTAGATGAACGAACGTCTCTCAACTTGCTCAGTTCTGAGAGATAAGTGTGTGTGAAAGCCGTCCTTCACCTAGCTTGTTGGGAACACAAAGTTTCTTTTCAGTTGCCAACTCCATTCCATACATATATACGGTGAGGTTCAAGCTCCGACTCGGTTTTACAGTGAAAACAGCAGGAACTTCAAACCGGCACTAGGAAACAGACTGAGAAAGCAGGGAAAATGTGTCTCCTGCAACCCGTTCCCTTGGTGCTAGATGAACGAACGTCTCTCCACTTGCTCAGTTCTGAGAGATAAGTGTGTGTGAAAGCCGCCCTTCACCTAGCTTGTTGGGAACACAAAGTTTCTTTTCAGTTGCAAACTGCATTCCATACATATATATGGGGAGGTACAAGCTCCAACTCGGTTTTACAGTGAAAACTGCAGGAACTTCAATCCGGCACTAGGAAACAGACTGAGAAAGCAGAGAAAAAGTATCTCCTGCAACCCGTTCCCTTGGTGCTAGATGAACAAACGTCTCTCCACTTGCTCATTTCCGAGAGATAAGTGTGTGTGAAAGGCGTCCTTCAACAAGCTTGTTGGGAACACAAAGTTCCATTTCAGTTGCAAACTCCATTCCATACATATATATGGGGAGGTACAAGCTCCAACTCGGTTTTACAGTGAAAACTGCAGGAACTTCAAACCGGCACTAGGAAACAGACTGAGAAAGCAGAGAAAAAGTGTCTCCTGCAACCCGTTCCCTTGGTGCTAGATGAATGAACGTCTCCCAACTTGCTCAGTTCTGAGAGTTAAGTGTGTGTGAAAGCCGTCCTACACCAAGCTTGTTGGGAACACAAAGTTTCTTTTCAGTTGCAAACTCCATTCCATACATATATATGGGGAGGTACTAGCTCCAACTCGGTTTTACAGTGAAAACTGCAGGAACTTCAAACCGGCACTAGGAAACAGACTGAGAAAGCAGAGAAAAAGTGTCTCCTGCAACCCGTTCCCTTGGTGCTAGATGAACGAACGTCTCTCCACTTGCTCAGTTCTGAGAGATAATTGTGTGTGAAAGCCTTCCTTCACCTAGGTTGTTGGGAACACAAAGTTTCTTTTCAGTTGCAAACTGCATTCCTTACATATATATGGGGTGGTTCAAGCTCCGACTCGTTTTTACAGTGAAAACTGCAGGAACTTCAAACAGGCACTAGGAAACAGACTGAGAAAGCAGAGAAAAAGTATCTCCTGCAACCCGTTCCCTTGGTGCTAGATGAACAAACGTCTCTCCACTTGCTCAGTTCCGAGAGATATGTGTGTGTGAAAGTCGTCCTTCAACTAGCTTGTTGGGAACACAAAGATTCATTTCAGTTTCAAACTCCATTCCATACATATATATGGGGAGGTACTAGCTCCAACTCGGTTTTACAGTGAAAACTGCAGGAACTTCAAAACGGCACTAGGAAACATACTGAGAAAGCAGAGAAAAAGTGTCACCTGCAACCCGTTCCCTTGGTGCTAGATGAACGAACGTCTCTCCACTTGCTCATTTCTGAGTGTTTAGTGTGTGTGAATGCCGTCCTTCACCTAGCTTGTTGGGAACACAAAGATTCTTTTCAGTTGCAAACTCCATTCCAGACATATATATGGGGAGGTACTAGCTCCAAATCGGTTTTCCAGTGAGAACTGCAGGAACTTCAAACCGGCACTAGGAAACAGACTGAGAAATCAGAGAAAAAGTGTCTCCTGCAACCCGTTCCCTTGGTGCTAGATGAACGAACGTCTCTCAACTTGCTCAGTTCTGAGAGATAATTGTGTGTGAAAGCCGTCCTTCACCTAGCTTGTTGGGAACACAAAGATTCATTTCAGTTTCAAACTCCATTCCATACATATATATGGGGAGGTACTAGCTCCAACTCGGTTTTACAGTGAAAACTGCAGGAACTTCAAACCGGCACTAGGAAACAGACTGAGAAAGCAGAGAAAAAGTGTCACCTGCAACCCGTTCCCTTGGTGCTAGATGAACGAACGTCTCTCCACTTGCTCATTTCTGAGTGTTAAGTGTGTGTGAATGCCGTCCTTCACCTAGCTTGTTGGGAACACAAAGATTCTTTTCAGTTGCAAACTCCATTCCAGACATATATATGGGGAGGTACTAGCTCCAAATCGGTTTTCCAGTGAGAACTGCAGGAACTTCAAACCGGCACTAGGAAACAGACTGAGAAATCAGAGAAATAGTGTCTCCTGCAACCCGTTCCCTTGGTGCTAGATGAACGAACGTCTCTCCACTTGCTCAGTTCTGAGAGATAAGTGTGTGTGAAAGCCGTCCTTCACCTAGCTTGTTGGGAACACAAAGTTTCTTTTCAGTTGCAAACTCCATTCCATACATATATACGGTGAGGTACAAGCTCCAACTCGGTTTTACAGTGAAAACAGCAGGAACTTCAAACCGGCACTAGGAAACAGACTGAGAAAGCAGGGAAAATGTGTCTCCTGCAACCCGTTCCCTTGGTGCTAGATGAACGAACGTCTCTCCACTTGCTCAGTTCTGAGAGATAAGTGTGTGTGAAAGCCGCCCTTCACCTAGCTTGTTGGGAACACAAAGTTTCTTTTCAGTTGCAAACTGCATTCCATACATATATATGGGGAGGTACAAGCTCCAACTCGGTTTTACAGTGAAAACTGCAGGAACTTCAATCCGGCACTAGGAAACAGACTGAGAAAGCAGAGAAAAAGTGTCTCTTACAACCCGTTCCCTTGGTGCTAGATGAACGAACGTCTCTCCACTTGCTCAGTTCTGAGAGATAAGTGTGTGTGAAAGCCGTCCTTCAACAAGCTTATTGGGAACACAAAGTTTCTTTTCAGTTGCCAACTCCATTCCATACATATATATGGAGAGGTAGAAGCTCCAACTCGGTTTTAATGTGAAAACTGCAGGAACTTCAAACCGGCACTAGGAAACTGACGGAGAAAGCAGAGAAAAAGTGTCTCCTGCAACGCGTTCCCTTGGTGCTAGATGAACGAACGTCTCCCCACTTGCTCAGTTCTGAGACATATGTGTGTGTGAAAGCCGTCCTTCATTTTGCTTGTTGGGAACACAAAGTTTCTTTTCAGTTGCAAACCCCATTCCATACATATATAAGGGGAGGTACAAGCTCCAACACGGTTTTACAGTGAAAACTGCAGGAATTTCAAACCGGCACTAGGAAACAGACTGAGAAAGCAGAGAAAAACTGTCTCCTGCAACCCGTTCCCTTTGTGCTAGATGAACGAACGTCTCTCCACTTGCTCAGTTCCGAGAGATAAATGTGTGTGAAAGCCGTCCTTCAACTAGCTTGTTGGGAACACAAAGTTTCTTTTCAGTTTCAAACTCCATTCCATACATATATATGGGGAGGTACAAGCTCCTACTCGGTTTTACAGATTAAACTGCAGGAAATTCAAACCGGCTATAGGAAACAGACTGAGAAACCAGAGAAAAAGTGTCTCCTTCAACCCGTTCCCTTGGTGCTAGATGAACGAACGTCTCTCCACTTGCTTAGTTCTGAGAGATAAGTGTGTGTGAAAGCCGCCCTTCACCTAGCTTGTTGGGAAAACAAAGTTTCTTTTCAGTTGCAAACTCCATTCCATACATATATATGGGGTGGTACAAGCTCCAACTCGGTTTTACAGTGAAAACTGCAGGAACTTCAAACCGGCACTAGGAAACAGACTGAGAAAGCAGAGAAAAAGTGTCTCCTGCAACCCGTTCCCTTGGTGCTAGATGAACGAAAGTCCCTACACTTGCTCAGTTCTGAGAGATAAGTGTGTGTGAAAGCCGCCCTTCACCTAGCTTGTTGGGAACACGAAGTTTCTTTTCAGTTGCAAACTCCATTCCATACATATGTATGGGGTGGTAAAAGCTCCAACTCGGTTTTACAGTGAAAACTGCAGGAACTTCAAACCGGCACTAGGAAACAGACTGAGAAAGCAGAGAAAAAGTGTCTCCTGCAACCCGTTCCCTTGGTGCTTATGAACGAAAGTCTCTCCACTTGCTCAGTTCTGAGACATAAGTGTGTGTGAAAGCCGTCCTTCAACTAGCTTGTTGGGAACACAAAGTTTCTTTTCAGTTGCAATCTCCATTCCATACATATATATGGGGAGGTACTAGCTCCAACTCGGTTTTATAGTGAAAATTGCAGGAACTTCAAACCGGCACTAGGAAACAGACTGAGAAAGCAGAGAAAAAGTATCTCCTGCAACCCGTTCCCTTGGTGCTAGATGAACGAACGTCTCTCCACTTGCTCAGTTCTGAGAGATAAGTGTGTGTGAAAGCCGTCCTTCAACTAGCTTGTTGGGAACACAAAGTTTCTTTTCAGTTGCAAACTCCATTCCATACATATATATGGGGAGGTACTAGCTCCAACTCGGTTTTCCAGTGAAAATTGCAGGAACTTCAAACCGGCACTAGGAAACAGACTGAGAAAGCAGAGAAAAAGTGTCTCCTGCAACCCGTTCCCTTGGTGCTAGATGAACGAACGTCTCTCCACTTGCTCAGTTCTGAGAGATAATTGTGTGTGAAAGCCGCCCTTCACCTAGCTTTTTGGGAACACAAAGTTTCTTTTCAGTTGCAAACTCCATTCCATACATATATATGGGGAGGTACAAGCTACAACTCGGTTTTACAGTGAAACCTGCAGGAACTTCAAACCGGCACTAGGAAACAGACTGAGAAAGCAGAGAAAATCTGTCTCCTGCAACCCGTTCCCTTGGTGCTAGATGAACGAACGTCTCTCCACTTGCTCAGTTCTGAGAGATAATTGTGTGTGAAAGCCGCACTTCACCTAGCTTGTTGGGAACACAAAGTTTCTTTTCAGTTGCAAACTCCATTCCATACATATATATGGGGAAGTACAAGCTCCAAATCGGTTTTACAGTGAAAACTGCAGGAACTTCAAACCGGCACTAGGAAACAGACTGAGAAAGCACAGAAAAAGTGTCTCCTGCAAACCGTTCCCTTTGTGCTAGATGAACGAACCTCTCTCCACTTGCTCAGTTCTGAGAGATAAGTGTGTGTGAAAGCCGTCCTTCACCTAGCTTGTTCAGAACACAAAGTTTCTTTTCAGTTGCAAACTCCATTCCATACATATATATGGGGAGGTACAAGCTCCAACTCGGTTTTACAGTGAAAACTGCAGGAACTTCAAACCGGCACTAGGAAACAGACTGAGAAAGCAGAGAAAAAGTGTCTCCTGCAACCCGTTCCCTTGGTGCTAGATGAACGAACGTCTCTCCACTTGCTCAGTTCTGAGAGATAAGTGTGTGTGAAAGCCGTACTTCACCTAGCTTGTTGGGAACACAAAGTTTCTTTTCAGTTGCAAACTCCATTCCATACATATATATGGGGAGGTACAAGCTCCAACTCGGTTTTACAGTGAAAACTGCAGGAACTTCAAACCGGTACTAGGAAACAGACTGAGAAAGCAGAGAAAAAGTGTCCCCTGCAACCCGTTCCCTTGGTGCTAGATGAACGAACGTCTCTCCACTTGCTCAGTTCTGAGAGATAAGTGTGTGTGAAAGCCTTCCTTCACCTAGGTTGTTGGGAACACAAAGTTTCTTTTCAGTTGCAAACTGCATTCCTTACATATATATGGGGTGGTTCAAGCTCCGACTCGTTTTTACAGTGAAAACTGCAGGAACTTCAAACAGGCACTAGGAAACAGACTGAGAAAGCAGAGAAAAAGTGTCCCCTGCAACCCGTTCCATTGGTGCTAGATGAACGAACGTCTCTCCACTTGCTCAGTTCTGAGAGATAAGTGTGTGTGATAGCCGTACTTCACCTAGCTTGTTGGGAACACAAAGTTTCTTTTCAGTTGCAAACTCCATACCATTCATATATATGGGGAAGTACAAGCTCCAACTCGTTTTTACAGTGAAAACTGCAGGAACTTCAAACCGGCACTAGGAAACAGACTGAGAAAGCAGAGAAAAAGTATCTCCTGCAACCCGTTCCCTTGGTGCTAGATGAACAAACGTCTCTCCACTTGCTCATTTCCGAGAGATAAGTGTGTGTGAAAGGCGTCCTTCAACAAGCTTGTTGGGAACACAAAGTTCCATTTCAGTTGCAAACTCCATTCCATACATATATATGGGGAGGTACAAGCTCCAACTCGGTTTTACAGTGAAAACTGCAGGAACTTCAAACCGGCACTAGGAAACAGACTGAGAAAGCAGAGAAAAAGTGTCTCCTGCAACCCGTTCCCTTGGTGCTAGATGAATGAACGTCTCCCAACTTGCTCAGTTCTGAGAGTTAAGTGTGTGTGAAAGCCGTCCTACACCTAGCTTGTTGGGAACACAAAGTTTCTTTTCAGTTGCAAACTCCATTCCATACATATATATGGGGAGGTACTAGCTCCAACTCGGTTTTACAGTGAAAACTGCAGGAACTTCAAACCGGCACTAGGAAACAGACTGAGAAAGCAGAGAAAAAGTGTCTCCTGCAACCCGTTCCCTTGGTGCTAGATGAACGAACGTCTCTCCACTTGCTCAGTTCTGAGAGATAATTGTGTGTGAAAGCCTTCCTTCACCTAGGTTGTTGGGAACACAAAGTTTCTTTTCAGTTGCAAACTGCATTCCTTACATATATATGGGGTGGTTCAAGCTCCAACTCGTTTTTACAGTGAAAACTGCAGGAACTTCAAACAAGCACTAGGAAACAGACTGAGAAAGCAGAGAAAAAGTATCTCCTGCAACCCGTTCCCTTGGTGCTAGATGAACAAACGTCTCTCCACTTGCTCAGTTCCGAGAGATATGTGTGTGTGAAAGTCGTCCTTCAACTAGCTTGTTGGGAACACAAAGATTCATTTCAGTTGCAAACTCCATTCCATACATATATATGGGGAGGTACTAGCTCCAACTCGGTTTTACAGTGAAAACTGCAGGAACTTCAAACCGGCACTAGGAAACAGACTGAGAAAGCAGAGAAAAAGTGTCACCTGCAACCCTTTCCCTTGGTGCTAGATGAACGAACGTCTCTCCACTTGCTCATTTCTGAGTGTTAAGTGTGTGTGAATGCCGTCCTTCACCTAGCTTGTTGGGAACACAAAGATTCTTTTCAGTTGCAAACTCCATTCCAGACATATATATGGGGAGGTACTAGCTCCAAATCGGTTTTCCAGTGAGAACTGCAGGAACTTCAAACCGGCACTAGGAAACAGACTGAGAAATCAGAGAAAAAGTGCCTCCTGCACCCGTTCCCTTGGTGCTAGATGAACGAACGTCTCTCCACTTGCTCAGTTCTGAGAGATAAGTGTGTGTGAAAGCCGTCCTTCACCTAGCTTGTTGGGAACACAAAGTTTCTTTTCAGTTGCCAACTCCATTCCATACATATATACGGTGAGGTACAAGCTCCAACTCGGTTTTACAGTGAAAACAGCAGGAACTTCAAACCGGCACTAGGAAACAGACTGAGAAAGCAGGGAAAATGTGTCTCCTGCAAACCGTTCCCTTGGTGCTAGATGAACGAACGTCTCTCCACTTCCTCAGTTCTGAGAGAAATGTGTGTGTGAAAGCCGTCCTTCACCTAGATTGTTGGGAACACAAAGTTTCTTTTCAGTTGCAAACTCCATTCCATACATATATATGGGGAGGTACAAGCTCCAACTCGGTTTTACACTGAAAACTGCAGGAACTTCAAACCGGCACTAGGAAACAGACTGAGAAAGCAGAGAAAAAGTGTCTCCTGCAACCCGTTCCCTTGGTGCTAGATGAACGAACTTCTCTCCACTTGCTCAGTTCCGAGAGATAAATGTGTGTGAAAGCAGTCATTCAACAAGCTTGTTGGGAACACAAAGTTTCTTTTCAGTTGCAAACTCCATTCCATACATATATATGGGGAGGTACTAGCTCCATCTCGGTTTTACAGTGAAAACTGCAGGAACTTCAAACCGGCACTAGGAAACAGACTGAGAAAGCAGAGAATAAGTATCTCCTGCAACCCGTTCCCTTGGTGCTAGATGAACAAACGTCTCTCCACTTGCTCATTTCCGAGAGATAAGTGTGTGTGAAAGGCGTCCTTCAACAAGCTTGTTGGGAACACAAAGTTCCATTTCAGTTGCAAACTCCATTCCATACATATATATGGGGAGGTACAAGCTCCAACTCGGTTTTACAGTGAAAACTGCAGGAACTTCAAACCGGCACTAGGAAACAGACTGAGAAAGCAGAGAAATAGTGTCTCCTGCAACCCGTTCCCTTGGTGCTAGATGAATGAACGTCTCCCAACTTGCTCAGTTCTGAGAGTTAAGTGTGTGTGAAAGCCGTCCTACACCTAGCTTGTTGGGAACACAAAGTTTCTTTTCAGTTGCAAACTCCATTCCATACATATATATAGGGAGGTACTAGCTCCAACTCGGTTTTACAGTGAAAACTGCAGGAACTTCAAACCGGCACTAGGAAACAGACTGAGAGAGCAGAGAAAAAGTGTCTCCTGCAACTCGTTCCCTTCTTGCTAGATGAACGAACGTCTCTCCACTTGCTCAGTTCTGAGACATAAGTGTGTGTGAAAGCCGTCCTTCAACTAGCTTGTTGGGAACACAAAGTTTCTTTTCAGTTGCAAACTCCATTCCATACATATATATGGGGAGGTACTAGCTCCAACTCGGTTTTCGAGTGAAAACTGCAGGAACTTCAAACCGGCACTAGGAAACAGACTGAGAAAGCAGAGAAAACGTGTCTCCTGCAACCCGTTCCCTTGGTGCTAGATGAACGAACGTCTCTCCACTTGCTCAGTTCTGAGAGATAATTGTGTGTGAAAGCCGCCCTTCACCTAGCTTTTTGGGAACACAAAATTTCTTTTAAGTTGCCAACTCCATTCCATACATATATATGGGGAGGTACAAGCTCCAACTCGGATTTACAGTGAAAACTGCAGGAACTTCAAACCGGCACTAGGAAACAGACTGAGAAAGCAGAGAAAACATGTGTCCTTCAACCCGTTCCCTTGGTGCTAGATGAACGAACGTCTATCCACTTGCTCAGTTCTGAGAGATAATTGTGTGTGAAAGCCGCCCTTCACCTAGCTTGTTGGGAACACAAAGTTTCTTTTCAGTTGCAAACTCCATTCCATACATATATATGGGGAGGTACAAGCTCCAACTCGGTTTTACAGTGAAAACTGCAGGAACTTCAAACCGGCACTAGGAAACAGACTGAGAAAGCAGAGAAAAAGTGTCTCCTGCAACCCGTTCCCTTGGTGCTAGATGAGCGAACGTCTCTCCACTTGCTCATTTCTGAGAGATAAGTGTGTGTGAAAGCCCTCCTTCACCAATCTTGTTGGGAACACAAAGTTTCTTTTCAGTTGCAAACTCCATTCCATACATATATATGGGGAGGTACAAGCTCCAAATCGGTTTTACAGTGAAAACTGCAGGAACTTCAAACCGGCACTAGGAAACAGACTGAGAAAGCAGAGAAAAAGTGTCTCCTGCAACCCGTTCCCTTGGTGCTAGATGAACGAACCTCTCTCCACTTGCTCAGTTCTGAGAGATAAGTGTGTGTGAAAGCCGTCCTCCACCTAGCTTGTTGGGAACACAAAGTTTCTTTTCAGTTGCAAACTCCATTCCATACATATATATGGGGAGGTACTAGCTCCAAATCGGTTTTATAGTGAAAACTGCAGGAACTTCAAACCGGCACTAGGAAACAGACTGAGAAAGCAGAGAAAAAGTGTCTCCTGCAACCTGTTCCCTTGGTGCTAGATGAACGAACGTCTCTCCACTTGCTAAGTTCTGAGACATAAGTGTGTGTGAATGCCGTCCTTCAACTAGCTTGTTGGGAACACAAAGTTTCTTTTCAGTTGCAAACTCCATTCCATACATATATATGGGGAGGTACTAGCTCCAACTCGGTTTTATAGTGAAAACTGCAGGAACTTCAAACCGGCACTAGGAAACAGACTGAGAATGCAGAGAAAAAGTATCTCCTGCAACCCGTTCCCTTGGTGCTAGATGAACGAACGTCTCTCCACTTGCTCAGTTCTGAGAGATAAGTGTGTGTGAAAGCCGTCCTTCAACTAGCTTGTTGGGAACACAAAGATTCTTTTCAGTTGCAAACTCCATTCCATACATATATATGGGAAGGTACTAGCTCCAACTCGGTTTTCCAGTGAAAACTGCAGGAACTTCAAACCAGCACTAGGAAACAGACTGAGAAAGCAGAGAAAAAGTGCCTCCTGCAACACGTTCCCTTGGTGCTAGATGAACGAACGTCTCTCCACTTGCTCAGTTCTGAGAGATAATTTTGTGTGAAAGCCACGCTTCACCTAGCTTGTTGGGAACACAAAGTTTCTTTTCAGTTGCAAACTCCATTCCATACATATATATGGGGTGGTACAAGCTCCAACTCGGTTTTACATTGAAAACTGCAGGAACTTCAAACCGGCACTAGGAAACAGACTGAGAAAGCAGAGAAAAAGTGTCTCCTGCAACCCGTTCCCTTGGTGCTTGATGAACGAACGTCTCTCCACTTGCTCAGTTCTGAGAGATAAGTGTGTGTGAAAGCCGCCCTTCACCTAGCTTGTTGGGAACACAAAGTTTCTTTTCAGTTGCAAACTCCATTCCATACATATATATGGGGAGGTACAAGCTCCAACTCGGTTTTACAGTGAAAACTGCAGGAACTTCAAACCGGCACTAGGAAACAGACTGAGAAAGCAGAGAAAAAGTGTCTCCTGCAACCCGTTCCCTTGGTGCTAGATGAGCGAACGTCTCTCCACTTGCTCATTTCTGAGAGATAAGTGTGTGTGAAAGCCCTCCTTCACCAATCTTGTTGGGAACACAAAGTTTCTTTTCAGTTGCAAACTCCATTCCATACATATATATGGGGAGGTACAAGCTCCAAATCGGTTTTACAGTGAAAACTGCAGGAACTTCAAACCGGCACTAGGAAACAGACTGAGAAAGCAGAGAAAAAGTGTCTCCTGCAACCCGTTCCCTTGGTGCTAGATGAACGAACCTCTCTCCACTTGCTCAGTTCTGAGAGATAAGTGTGTGTGAAAGCCGTCCTCCACCTAGCTTGTTGGGAACACAAAGTTTCTTTTCAGTTGCAAACTCCATTCCATACATATATATGGGGAGGTACTAGCTCCAAATCGGTTTTATAGTGAAAACTGCAGGAACTTCAAACCGGCACTAGGAAACAGACTGAGAAAGCAGAGAAAAAGTGTCTCCTGCAACCCGTTCCCTTGGTGCTAGATGAACGAACGTCTCTCCACTTGCTAAGTTCTGAGACATAAGTGTGTGTGAATGCCGTCCTTCAACTAGCTTGTTGGGAACACAAAGTTTCTTTTCAGTTGCAAACTCCATTCCATACATATATATGGGGAGGTACTAGCTCCAACTCGGTTTTATAGTGAAAACTGCAGGAACTTCAAACCGGCACTAGGAAACAGACTGAGAATGCAGAGAAAAAGTATCTCCTGCAACCCGTTCCCTTGGTGCTAGATGAACGAACGTCTCTCCACTTGCTCAGTTCTGAGAGATAAGTGTGTGTGAAAGCCGTCCTTCAACTAGCTTGTTGGGAACACAAAGATTCTTTTCAGTTGCAAACTCCAAACCATACATATATATGGGAAGGTACTAGCTCCAACTCGGTTTTCCAGTGAAAACTGCAGGAACTTCAAACCAGCACTAGGAAACAGACTGAGAAAGCAGAGAAAAAGTGCCTCCTGCAACACGTTCCCTTGGTGCTAGATGAACGAACGTCTCTCCACTTGCTCAGTTCTGAGAGATAATTTTGTGTGAAAGCCACGCTTCACCTAGCTTTTTGGGAACACAAAGTTTCTTTTCAGTTGCAAACTCCATTCCATACATATATATGGGGTGGTACAAGCTCCAACTCGGTTTTACATTGAAAACTGCAGGAACTTCAAACCGGCACTAGGAAACAGACTGAGAAAGCAGAGAAAAAGTGTCTCCTGCAACCCGTTCCCTTGGTGCTTGATGAACGAACGTCTCTCCACTTGCTCAGTTCTGAGAGATAAGTGTGTGTGAAAGCCGCCCTTCACCTAGCTTGTTGGGAACACAAAGTTTCTTTTCAGTTGCAAACTCCATTCCATACATATATATGGGGAGGTCAAGCTCCAACTCGGTTTTACAGTGAAAACTGCAGGAACTTCAAACCGGCACTAGGAAACAGACTGAGAAAGCAGAGAAAAAGTGTCCCCTGCAACCCGTTCCCTTGGCGCTAGATGAGCGAAAGTCTCTCCACTTGCTCAGTTCTGAGAGATAAGTGTGTGTGAAAGCCGTCCTTCACCTAGCTTGTTGGAAACACAAAGTTTCTTTTCAGTTGCAAACTCCATTCCATACATATATATGGGGAGGTACAAGCTCCAAATATATTTTACAGTGAAAACTGCAGGAACTTCAAACCGGCACTAGGAAACAGACTGAGAAAGCAGAGAAAAAGTGTCTCCTGCAACCCGTTCCCTTGGTGCTAGATGAACGAACCTCTCTCCACTTGCTCAGTTCTTAGAGATAAGTGTGTGTGAAAGCCGTCCTCCACCTAGCTTGTTGGGAACACAAAGTTTCTTTTCAGTTGCAAACTCCATTCCATACATATATATGGGGAGGTACAAGCTCCAACTCGGTTTTACAGTGAAAACTGCAGGATCTTCAAACCGGCACTAGGAAACAGACTGGGAAAGCAGAAAAAAAGTGTCTCCTGCAACCCGTTCCCTTGGTGCTAGATGAACGAACGTCTCTCCACTTGCTCAGTTCTGAGAGATAAGTGTGTGTGAAAGCCGTTCTTCACCTAGCTTGTTGTTAACACAAAGTTTTTTTTCAGTTGCAAACTCCATTCCATACATATATATGGGGAGGTACAAGCTCCAACTCGGTTTTACAGTGAAAACTGCAGGAACTTCAAACCGGCACTAGGAAACAGACTGAGAAAGCAGAGAAAAAGTATCTCCTGCAACCCGTTCCCTTGGTGCTAGATGAACAAACGTCTCTCCACTTGCTCAGTTCCGAGAGATAAGTGTGTGTGAAAGTCGTCCTTCAACTAGCTTGTTGGGAACACAAAGATTCATTTCAGTTGCAAACTCCATTCCATACATATATATGGGTAGGTACTAGCTCCAACTCGGTTTTACAGTGAAAACTGCAGGAACTTCAAACCGGCACTAGGAAACAGACTGAGAATGCAGAGAAAAAGTCTCTCCTGCAACCCGTTCCCTTGGTGCTAGATGAACGAACTTCTCTCCACTTGCTCAGTTCTGAGAGTTAAGTGTGTGTGAAAGCCGTTCTTCACCTAGCTTGTAGGGAACACAAAGTTTCTTTTCAGTTGCCAACTCCATTCCATACATATATACGGTGAGGTACAAGCTCCAACTCGGTTTTACAGTGAAAACAGCAGGAACTTTAAACCGGCACAAGGAAACAGACTGAGAAAGCAGAGAAAAAGTGTCTCCTGCAACCCGTTCCCTTGGTGCTAGATGAACGAACGTCTCTCCACTTGCTCAGTTCTGAGAGATAAGTGTGTGTGAAAGCCGTCCTCCACCTAGCTTGTTGGGAACACAAAGTTTCTTTTCAGTTGCAAACTCCATTCCATACATATATATGGGGAGGTACAAGCTCCAACTCGGTTTTACAGTGAAAACTGCAGGATCTTCAAACCGGCACTAGGAAACAGACTGAGAAAGCAGAAAAAAAGTGTCTCCTGCAACCCGTTCCCTTGGTGCTAGATGAACGAACGTCTCTCCACTTGCTCAGTTCTGAGAGATAAGTGTGTGTGAAAGCCGTTCTTCACCTAGCTTGTTGTTAACACAAAGTTTCTTTTCAGTTGCAAACTCCATTCCATACATATATATGGGGAGGTACAAGCTCCAACTCGGTTTTACAGTGAAAACTGCAGGAACTTCAAACCGGCACTAGGAAACAGACTGAGAAAGCAGAGAAAAAGTGGCTCCTGCAACCCGTTCCCTTGGTGCTAGATGAACGAACGTCTCTCCACTTGCTCAGTTCTGAGAGATAAGTGTGTGTGAAAGCCGTCCTTCACCAAGCTTGTTGGGAACACAAAGTTTCTTTTCAGTTGCAAACTCCATTCCATACATATATATGGGGAGGTACAAGCTCCAACTCGGTTTTACAGTGAAAACTGCAGGAACTTCAAACCGGCACTAGGAAACAGACTGAGAAAGCAGAGAAAAAGTGGCTCCTGCAACCCGTTCCCTTGGTGCTAGATGAACGAACGTCTCTCCACTTGCTCAGTTCTGAGAGATAATTTTGTGTGAAAGCCACACTTCACCTAGCTTGTTGGGAACACAAAGTTTCTTTTCAGTTGCAAACTCCATTCCATACATATATATGGGGTGGTACAAGCTGCAACTCGGTTTTACATTGAAAACTGCAGGAACTTCAAACCGGCACTAGGAAACAGACTGAGAAAGCAGAGAAAAAGTGTCTCCTGCAACCCGTTCCCTTGGTGCTTGATGAACGAACGTCTCTCCACTTGCTCAGTTCTGAGAGATAAGTGTGTGTGAAAGCCGTCCTTCACCTAGCTAGTTGGGAACACAAAGTTTCTTTTCAGTTGCAAACTCCATACCATTCATATATATGGGGAGCTACAAGCTCCAACTCGTTTTTACAGTGAAAACTGCAGGAACTTCAAACCGGCACTAGGAAACAGACTGAGAAAGCAGAGAAAAAGTGTCTTCTGCAACCCGTTCCCTTGGTGCTAGATGAACGAACGTCTCTCCACTTGCTCAGTTCTGAGAGTTAAGTGTGTGTGAAAGCCGTCCTTCACCTAGCTTGTTGGGAACACAAAGTTTCTTTTCAGTTGCAAACTCCATTCCATACATATATATGGGGAGGTAGAAGCTCCAACTCGGTTTTACAGTGAAAACAGCAGGAACTTCAAACCGGCACTAGGAAACAGACTGAGAAAGCAGAGAAATAGTGACCACTGCAACCCATTCCCTTGGTGCTAGATGAACGAACGTCTCTCCACTTGCTCAGTTCTGAGAGATAAGTGTGTGTGAAAGCCGTCCTTTACCTAGCTTGTTGGGAACACAAAGTTTCTTTTCAGTTGCAAACTTCATACCAATCATATATATGGGGAGGTACAAGCTCCAACTCGTTTTTACAGTGAAAACTGCAGGAACTTCAAACCGGCACTAGGAAACAGACTGAGAAAGCAGAGAAAAAGTGTCTTCTGCAACCCGTTCCCTTGGTGCTAGATGAACGAACGTCTCTCCACTTGCTCAGTTCTGAGAGATAAGTGTGTGTGAAAGCCGTCCTTCACCTAAGTTGTTGGGAACACAAAGTTTCTTTTCAGTTGCAAACTGCATTCCTTACATATATATTGGGAGGTACAAGCT
Source organism: Camelus bactrianus (assembly GCF_048773025.1). Lineage (NCBI taxonomy): Eukaryota > Metazoa > Chordata > Mammalia > Artiodactyla > Camelidae > Camelus > Camelus bactrianus. Next base: position 57,652,525 of record NC_133555.1, on the reverse strand, counting down.
CCGACTCGTTTTTACAGTGAAAACTGCAGGAACTTCAAACCGGCACTAGGAAACAGACTGAGAAAGCAGAGAAAAAGTATCTCCTGCAACCCGTTCCCTTTGTGCTAGATGAACAAACGTCTCTCCACTTGCTCAGTTCCGAGAGATAAGTGTGTGTGAAAGTCGTCCTTCAACTAGCTTGTTGGGAACACAAAGATTCATTTCAGTTGCAAACTCCATTCCATACATATATATGGGTAGGTACTAGCTCCAACTCGGTTTTACAGTGAAAACTGCAGGAACTTCAAACCGGCACTAGGAAACAGACTGAGAATGCAGAGAAAAAGTCTCTCCTGCAACCCGTTCCCTTGGTGCTAGATGAACGAACTTCTCTCCACTTGCTCAGTTCTGAGAGTTAAGTGTGTGTGAAAGCCGTTCTTCACCTAGCTTGTAGGGAACACAAAGTTTCTTTTCAGTTGCCAACTCCATTCCATACATATATACGGTGAGGTACAAGCTCCAACTCGGTTTTACAGTGAAAACAGCAGGAACTTTAAACCGGCACAAGGAAACAGACTGAGAAAGCAGAGAAAAAGTGTCTCCTGCAACCCGTTCTCTTGGTGCTAGATGAACGAACGTCTCTCCACTTGCTCAGTTCTGAGAGATAAGTTTGTGTGAAAGCCGTCCTCCACCTAGCTTGTTGGGAACACAAAGTTTCTTTTCAGTTGCAAACTCCATTCCATACATATATATGGGGAGGTACAAGCTCCAACTCGGTTTTACAGTGAAAACTGCAGGATCTTCAAACCGGCACTAGGAAACAGACTGAGAAAGCAGAAAAAAAGTGTCTCCTGCAACCCGTTCCCTTGGTGCTAGATGAACGAACGTCTCTCCACTTGCTCAGTTCTGAGAGATAAGTGTGTGTGAAAGCCGTTCTTCACCTAGATTGTTGTTAACACAAAGTTTCTTTTCAGTTGCAAACTCCATTCCATACATATATATGGGGAGGTACAAGCTCCAACTCGGTTTTACAGTGAAAACTGCAGGAACTTCAAACCGGCACTAGGAAACAGACTGAGAAAGCAGAGAAAAAGTGGCTCCTGCAACCCGTTCCCTTGGTGCTAGATGAACGAACGTCTCTCCACTTGCTCAGTTCTGAGAGATAAGTGTGTGTGAAAGCCGTCCTTCACCAAGCTTGTTGGGAACACAAAGATTCTTTTCAGTTGCAAACTCCATTCCATACATATATATGGGGAGGTACAAGCTCCAACTCGGTTTTACAGTGAAAACTGCAGGAACTTCAAACCGGCACTAGGAAACAGACTTAGAAAGCAGAGAAAAAGTGACCCCTGCAACCCGTTCCCTTGGTGCTAGATGAACGAACGTCTCTCCACTTGCTCAGTTCTGAGAGATAAGTGTGTGTGAAAGCCGTCCTTCACCTAGCTTGTTGGGAACACAAAGTTTCTTTTCAGTTGCAAACTCCATACCATTCATATATATGGGGAGGTACAAGCTCCAACTCGTTTTTACAGTGAAAACTGCAGGAACTTCAAACCGGCACTAGGAAACAGACTGAGAAAGCAGAGAAAAAGTGTCTTCTGCAACCCGTTCCCTTGGTGCTAGATGAACGAACGTCTCTCCACTTGCTCAGTTCTGAGAGTTAAGTGTGTGTGAAAGCCGTCCTTCACCTAGCTTGTTGGGAACACAAAGTTTCTTTTCAGTTGCAAACTCCATTCCATACATATATATGGGGAGGTAGAAGCTCCAAATCGGTTTTACAGTGAAAACAGCAGGAACTTCAAACCGGCACTAGGAAACAGACTGAGAAAGCAGAGAAATAGTGACCCCTGCAACCCATTCCCTTGGTGCTAGATGAACGAACGTCTCTCCACTTGCTCAGTTCTGAGAGATAAGTGTGTGTGAAAGCCGTCCTTCACCTAGCTTGTTGGGAACACAAAGTTTCTTTTCAGTTGCAAACTTCATACCATTCATATATATGGGGAGGTACAAGCTCCAACTCGTTTTTACAGTGAAAACTGCAAGAACTTCAAACCGGCACTAGGAAACAGACTGAGAAAGCAGAGAAAAAGTATCTCCTGCAACCCGTTCCCTTGGTGCTAGATGAACGAACGTCTCTCCACTTGCTCAGTTCCGAGAGATAAGTGTGTGTGAAAGTCGTCCTTCAACTAGCTTGTTGGGACCACAAAGTTTCTTTTCAGTTGCAAACTCCATTCCATACATATATATGGGGAGGTAGAAGCTCCAACTCGGTTTTACAGTGAAAACAACAGGAACTTCAAACCAGCACTAGGAAACAGACTGAGAAAGCAGAGAAAAAGTGTCTCCTGCAACCCGTTCCCTTGGTGCTAGATGAACGAACGTCTCTCCACTTGCTCAGTTCTGAGAGATAAGTGTGTGTGAAAGCCGTCCTTCACCTAAGTTGTTGGGAACACAAAGTTTCTTTTCAGTTGCAAACTGCATTCCTTACATATATATTGGGAGGTACAAGCTCCGACTCGTTTTTACAGTGAAAACTGCAGGAACTTCAAACCGGCACTAGGAAACAGACTGAGAAAGCAGAGAAAAAGTATCTCCTGCAACCCGTTCCCTTGGTGCTAGATGAACAAACGTCTCTCCACTTGCTCAGTTCCGAGAGATAAGTGTGTGTGAAAGTCGTCCTTCAACTAGCTTGTTGGGAACACAAAGATTCATTTCAGTTGCAAACTCCATTCCATACATATATATGGGTAGGTACTAGCTCCAACTCGGTTTTACAGTGAAAACTGCAGGAACTTCAAACCGGCACTAGGAAACAGACTGAGAATGCAGAGAAAAAGTCTCTCCTGCAACCCGTTCCCTTGGTGCTAGATGAACGAACTTCTCTCCACTTGCTCAGTTCTGAGAGTTAAGTGTGTGTGAAAGCCGTTCTTCACCTAGCTTGTAGGGAACACAAAGTTTCTTTTCCGTTGCCAACTCCATTCCATACATATATACGGTGAGGTACAAGCTCCAACTCGGTTTTACAGTGAAAACAGCAGGAACTTTAAACCGGCACAAGGAAACAGACGGAGAAAGCAGAGAAAAAGTGTCTCCTGCAACCCGTTCTCTTGGTGCTAGATGAACGAAAGTCTCTCCACTTGCTCAGTTCTGAGAGATAAGTGTGTGTGAAAGCCGTCTTTCAACTAGCTTGTTGGGAACACAAAGTTTCTTTTCAGTAGCCAACTCCATTCCATACATATATATGGTGAGGTACTAGCTCCAACTCGGTTTTAGAGTGAAAACTGCAGGAACTTCAAACCGGCACTAGGAAACAGACTGAGAAAGCAGGGAAAATGTGTCTTCTGCAACCCGTTCCCTTGGTGCTAGATGAACGAACGTCTCTCCACTTGCTCAGTTCTGAGAGAAATGTGTGTGTGAAAGCCGTCCTTCACCTAGATTGTTGGGAACACAAAGTTTCTTTTCAGTTGCAAACTCCATTCCATACATATATATGGGGAGGTAGAAGCTCCAACTCGGTTTTACAGTGAAAACTGCAGGAACTTCAAACCGGCACTAGGAAACAGACTGAGAAAGCAGAGAAAAAGTGTCTCCTGCAACCCGTTCCCTTGGTGCTAGATGAACGAACGTCTCTCCACTTGCTCAGTTCCGAAAGATAAATGTGTGTGAAAGCCGTCCTTCAACTAGCTTGTTGGGAACACAAAGTTTCTTTTCAGTTGCAAACTCCATTCCATACATATATATGGGTAGGTACTAGCTCCAACTCGATTTTACAGTGAAAACTGCAGGAACTTCAAACCGGCACTAGGAAACAGACTGAGAAAGCAGAGAAAAAGTTTCTCCTGCAACCTTTTTAATTGGTGCTAGATGAACGAACGTCTCTCCACTTGCTCAGTTCTGAGAGATATGTGTGTGTGAAAGCCGTCTTTCACCTAGCTTTTTGGGAACACAAAGTTTCTTTTCAGTTGCAAACTCCATTCCATACATATATATGGGGTGGTACTAGCTCCAACTCGGTTTTACATAGAAAACTGCAGGAACGTCAAACCGGCACTAGGAAAAAGACTTAGAAAGCAGAGAAAAAGTGTCTCCTGCAACCCGTTCCCTTGGTGCTAGATGAACGAACGTCTCTCCACTTGCTCAGTTCTGAGAGATAAGTGTGTGTGAAAGCCGTCCTTCAACTAGCTTGTTGGGAACCCAAAGTTTCTTTTCAGTTGCCAACTCCATTCCATACATATATATGGTGAGGTACTAGCTCCAACTCGGTTTTAGAGTGAAAACTGCAGGAACTTCAAACCGGCACTAGGCAACAGGCTGAGAAAGCAGGGAAAATGTGTCACCTGCAACCCGTTCCCTTGGTTCTAGATGAACGAACGTCTCTCCCCTTGCTCAGTTCTGAGAGATAAGTGTGTGTGAAAGCCGTCCTTCAACTAGCTTGTTGGGAACACAAAGTTTCTTTTCATTTGCAAACTCCATTCCATACATATATATGGGGAGGTACTAGCTCCAACTCGGTTTTCAAGTGAAAACTGCAGGAACTTCAAAACGGCACTAGGAAACAGACTGAGAAAGCAGAGAAAAAGTGTCTCCTGCATCCCGTTCCCTTGGTGCTAGATAAACGAACGTCTCTCCACTTGCTCAGTTCTGAGAGATAATTGTGTGTGAAAGCCGCACTTCACCTAGCTTGTTGGGAACACAAAGTTTCTTTTCAGTTGCAAACTCCATTCCATACATATATATGGGGAGGTACAAGCTCCAACTCGGTTTTACAGTGAAAACTGCAGGAACTTCAAACCGGCACTAGGAAACAGACTGAGAAAACAGAGAAAAAGTGTCTCCTGCAACCCGTTCCCTTGGTGCTAGATGAACCAACGTCTCTCCACTTGCTCAGTTCTGAGAGACAATTGTGTGTGAAAGCCGCCCTTCACCTAGCTTGTTGGGAACACAAAGTTTCTTTTCAGTTGCAAACTCCATTCCATACATATATATGGGGAGGTACAAGCTCCAACTCGGTTTTACAGTGAAAACTGCAGGAACTTCAAACCGGCACTAGGAAACAGAATGAGAATGCAGAGAAAAAGTGTCTCCTGCAACCCGTTCCCTTGGTGCTAGATGAGCGAACGTCTCTACACTTGCTCAGTTCTGAGAGATAAGTGTGTGTGAAATCCGTCCTTCACCTAGCTTGTTGGGAACACAAAGATTCTTTTCAGTTGCAAACTCCATTCCATACATATATATGGGGAGGTACAAGCTCCAAATCGCTTTTACAGGGAAAACTGCAGGAACTTCAAACCGGCACTAGGAAACAGACTGAGAAAGAAGAGAAAAATTGTCTCCTGAAACCCGTTCCCTTGGTGCTAGATGAACGAACGTCTCTCCACTTGCTCAGTTCTGAGAGATAAGTGTGTGTGAGAGCCGTCCTTCACCTAGCTTGTTGGGAACACAAAGTTTCTTTTCAGTTGCAAACTCCATTCCATACATATATATGGGGAGGTACTAGCTCCAACTCGGTTTTACAGGGAAAACTGCAGGAACTTCAAACCGGCACTAGGAAACAGACTGAGAAAGCAGAAAAAAAGTGTCTCCTGCAACCCGTTCCCTTGGTGCTAGATGAACGAACGTCTCTCCACTTGCTCAGTTCTGAGAGATAAGTGTGTGTGAAAGCAGTCCTTCACCTAGCTTATTGGGAACACAAAGTTTCTTTTCAGTTGCAAACTCCATACCATTCATATATATGGGGAGGTACAAGCTCCAACTCGTTTTTACAGTGAAAACTGCAGGAACTTCAAACCGGCACTAGGAAACAGACTGAGAAAGCAGAGAAAAAGTGTCTCCTGCAACCAGTTCCCTTGGTGCTAGATGAACAAAACTCTCTCCCCTTGCTCAGTTCCGAGAGATATTTGTGTGTGAAAGCCGTCCTTCAACTAGATTGTTGGGAACACAAAGTTTCATTTCAGTTGCAAACTCCATTCCATACATATATATGGGGAGGTACAAGCTCCAACTCGGTTTTACAGTGAAAACTGCAGGAACTTCAAACCGGCACTAGGAAACAGACTGAGAAAGCAGAGAAAAAGTGTCTCCTGCAACCCGTTCCCTTGGTGCTAGATGAACGAACGTCTCTCCACTTGCTCAGTTCTCAGAGTTAAGTGTGTGTGAAAGCCGTCCTTCACCTAGCTTGTTGGGAACACAAAGTTTCTTTTCAGTTGCAAACTCCATTCCATACATATATATGGAGAGGTACAAGCTCCAACTCGGTTTACAGTGAAAACTGCAGGGACTTCAAACCGTCACTAGGAAACAGACTGAGAAACCAGAGTAAAATTTATCCTGCCACCCGTTCCCTTTGTGCTAGATGAAAGAACGTCTCTCCACATGCTCAGTTCTGAGAGATAAGTGTGTGTGTAAGCCGTCCTTCACCTAGCTTGTTGGGAACACAAAGTTACTTTTCAGTTTCAAACTCCACTCCATACATATATATGGGGAAGTACTAGCTCAAAATCGGTTTTACAGTGAAAACTGCAGGAACTTCAAACCGGCACTAGGAAACAGACTGAGAAAGCAGAGAAAAAGTGTCTCCTGCAACCCGTTCCCTTGGTGCTAGATGAACGAACGTCTCTCCACTTGCTCAGTTCTGAGAGATATGTGTGTGTGAAAGCCGTTCTTCAACTAGCTTGTTGGGAACCCAAAGTTTCTTTTCAGTTGCCAACTCCATTCCATACATATATATGGTGAGGTACTAGCTCCAACTCGGTTTTAGAGTGAAAACTGCAGGAACTTCAAACCGGCACTAGGCAACAGGCTGAGAAAGCAGGGAAAATGTGTCCCCTGCAACCCGTTCCCTTGGTGCTAGATGAACGAACGTCTCTCCACTTGCTCAGTTCTGAGAGATAAGTGTGTGTGAAAGCCGTCCTTCAACTAGCTTGTTGGGAACACAAAGTTTCTTTTCATTTGCAAACTCCATTCCATACATATATATGGGGAGGTACTAGCTCCAACTCGGTTTTCCAGTGAAAACTGCAGGAACTTCAAACCGGCACTAGGAAACAGACGGAGAAAGCAGAGAAAAAGTGTCTCCTGCAACCCGTTCCCTTGGTGCTAGATGAATGAACGTCTCTCCACTTGCTCAGTTCTGAGAGGTAATTGTGTGTGAAAGCCGTCCTTCACCTAGCTTTTTGGGAACACAAAGTTTCTTTTCAGTTCCAAACTCCATTCCATACATATATATGGGGTGGTACTAGCTCCAACTCGGTTTTACATAGAAAACTGCAGGAACGTCAAACCGGCACTAGGAAAAAGACTGAGAAAGCAGAGAAAAAGTGTCTCCTGCAACCCGTTCCCTTGGTGCTAGATGAACGAACGTCTCTCCACTTGCTCAGTTCTGAGAGATATGTGTGTGTGAAAGCCGTCCTTCAACTAGCTTGTTGGGAACCCAAAGTTTCTTTTCAGTTGCCAACTCCATTCCATACATATATATGGTGAGGTACTAGCTCCAACTCGGTTTTAGAGTGAAAACTGCAGGAACTTCAAACCGGCACTAGGCAACAGGCTGAGAAAGCAGGGAAAATGTGTCCCCTGCAACCCGTTCCCTTGGTGCTAGATGAACGAACGTCTCTCCACTTGCTCAGTTCTGAGAGATAAGTGTGTGTGAAAGCCGTCCTTCAACTAGCTTGTTGGGAACACAAAGTTTCTTTTCATTTGCAAACTCCATTCCATACATATATATGGGGAGGTACTAGCTCCAACTCGGTTTTCCAGTGAAAACTGCAGGAACTTCAAACCGGCACTAGGAAACAGACGGAGAAAGCAGAGAAAAAGTGTCTCCTGCAACCCGTTCCCTTGGTGCTAGATGAACGAACGTCTCTCCACTTGCTCAGTTCTGAGAGGTAATTGTGTGTGAAAGCCGCACTTCACCTAGCTTGTTGGGAACACAAAGTTTCTTTTCAGTTGCAAACTCCATTCCATACATATATATGGGGAGGTACAAGCTCCAACTCGGTTTTACAGTGAAAACTGCAGGAACTTCAAACCGGCACTAGGAAACAGACTGAGAAAACAGAGAAAAAGTGTCTCCTGCATCCCGTTCCATTGGTGCTAGATGAACGAACGTCTCTCCACTTGCTCAGTTCTGAGAGGCAATTGTGTGTGAAAGCCGCCCTTCACCTAGCTTGTTGGGAACACAAAGTTTCTTTTCAGTTGCAAACTCCATCCCATACATATATATGGGGAGGTACAAGCTCCAACTCGGTTTTACAGTGAAAACTGCAGGAACTTCAAACCGGCACTAGGAAACAGAATGAGAATGCAGAGAAAAAGTGTCTCCTGCAACCCGTTCCCTTGGTGCTAGATGAGCGAACGTCTCTCCACTTGCTCAGTTCTGAGAGAAAATTGTGTGTGAAATCCGTCCTTCACCTAGCTTGTTGGGAACACAAAGTTTCTTTTCAGTTGCAAACTCCATTCCATACATATATATGGGGAGGTACTAGCTCCAACTCGGTTTTCCAGTGAAAACTGCAGGAACTTCAAACCGGCACTAGGAAACAGACTGAGAAAGCAGAGAAAAAGTGTCCCCTGAAACCCGTTCCCTTGGTGCTAGATGAACGAACGTCTCTCCACTTGCTCAGTTCTGAGAGATAAGTGTGTGTGAAAGCCGTCCTTCACCTAGCTTGTTGGGAACACAAAGTTTCTTTTCAGTTGCAAACTCCATTCCATACATATATATGGGGAGGTACTAGCTCCAACTCGGTTTTACAGGGAAAACTGCAGGAACTTCAAACCGGCACTAGGAAACAGACTGAGAAAGCAGAGAAAAAGTGTCTCCTGCAACCCGTTCCCTTGGTGCTAGATGAACGAACGTCTCTCCACTTGCTCAGTTCCGAAAGATAAATGTGTGTGAAAGCCGTCCTTCAACTAGCTTGTTGGGAACACAAAGTTTCTTTTCAGTTGCAAACTCCATTCCATACATATATATGGGTAGGTACTAGCTCCAACTCGATTTTACAGTGAAAACTGCAGGAACTTCAAACCGGCACTAGGAAACAGACTGAGAAAGCAGAGAAAAAGTTTCTCCTGCAACCTTTTTCATTGGTGCTAGATGAACGAACGTCTCTCCACTTGCTCAGTTCTGAGAGATATGTGTGTGTGAAAGCCGTCTTTCACCTAGCTTTTTGGGAACACAAAGTTTCTTTTCAGTTGCAAACTCCATTCCATACATATATATGGGGTGGTACTAGCTCCAACTCGGTTTTACATAGAAAACTGCAGGAACGTCAAACCGGCACTAGGAAAAAGACTGAGAAAGCAGAGAAAGAGTGTCTCCTGCAACCCGTTCCCTTGGTGCTAGATGAACGAACGTCTCTCCACTTGCTCAGTTCTGAGAGATAAGTGTGTGTGAAAGCCGTCCTTCAACTAGATTGTTGGGAACACAAAGTTTCATTTCAGTTGCAAACTCCATTCCATACATATATATGGGGAGGTACAAGCTCCAACTCGGTTTTACAGTGAAAACTGCAGGAACTTCAAACCGGCACTAGGAAACAGACTGAGAAAGCAGAGAAAAAGTGTCTCCTGCAACCCGTTCCCTTGGTGCTAGATGAACGAACGTCTCTCCACTTGCTCAGTTCTCAGAGTTAAGTGTGTGTGAAAGCCGTCCTTCACCTAGCTTGTTGGGAACACAAAGTTTCTTTTCAGTTGCAAACTCCATTCCATACATATATATGGAGAGGTACAAGCTCCAACTCGGTTTACAGTGAAAACTGCAGGGACTTCAAACCGTCACTAGGAAACAGACTGAGAAACCAGAGTAAAATTTATCCTGCCACCCGTTCCCTTTGTGCTAGATGAAAGAACGTCTCTCCACATGCTCAGTTCTGAGAGATAAGTGTGTGTTTAAGCCGTCCTTCACCTAGCTTGTTGGGAACACAAAGTTACTTTTCAGTTTCAAACTCCACTCCATACATATATATGGGGAAGTACTAGCTCAAAATCGGTTTTACAGTGAAAACTGCAGGAACTTCAAACCGGCACTAGGAAACAGACTGAGAAAGCAGAGAAAAAGTGTCTCCTGCAACCCGTTCCCTTGGTGCTAGATGAACGAACGTCTCTCCACTTGCTCAGTTCTGAGAGATATGTGTGTGTGAAAGCCGTTCTTCAACTAGCTTGTTGGGAACCCAAAGTTTCTTTTCAGTTGCCAACTCCATTCCATACATATATATGGTGAGGTACTAGCTCCAACTCGGTTTTAGAGTGAAAACTGCAGGAACTTCAAACCGGCACTAGGCAACAGGCTGAGAAAGCAGGGAAAATGTGTCCCCTGCAACCCGTTCCCTTGGTGCTAGATGAACGAGCGTCTCTCCACTTGCTCAGTTCTGAGAGATAAGTGTGTGTGAAAGCCGTCCTTCAACTAGCTTGTTGGGAACACAAAGTTTCTTTTCATTTGCAAACTCCATTCCATACATATATATGGGGAGGTACTAGCTCCAACTCGGTTTTCCAGTGAAAACTGCAGGAACTTCAAACCGGCACTAGGAAACAGACGGAGAAAGCAGAGAAAAAGTGTCTCCTGCAACCCGTTCCCTTGGTGCTAGATGAATGAACGTCTCTCCACTTGCTCAGTTCTGAGAGGTAATTGTGTGTGAAAGCCGTCCTTCACCTAGCTTTTTGGGAACACAAAGTTTCTTTTCAGTTCCAAACTCCATTCCATACATATATATGGGGTGGTACTAGCTCCAACTCGGTTTTACATAGAAAACTGCAGGAACGTCAAACCGGCACTAGGAAAAAGACTGAGAAAGCAGAGAAAAAGTGTCTCCTGCAACCCGTTCCCTTGGTGCTAGATGAACGAACGTCTCTCCACTTGCTCAGTTCTGAGAGATATGTGTGTGTGAAAGCCGTCCTTCAACTAGCTTGTTGGGAACCCAAAGTTTCTTTTCAGTTGCCAACTCCATTCCATACATATATATGGTGAGGTACTAGCTCCAACTCGGTTTTAGAGTGAAAACTGCAGGAACTTCAAACCGGCACTAGGCAACAGGCTGAGAAAGCAGGGAAAATGTGTCCCCTGCAACCCGTTCCCTTGGTGCTAGATGAACGAACGTCTCTCCACTTGCTCAGTTCTGAGAGATAAGTGTGTGTGAAAGCCGTCCTTCAACTAGCTTGTTGGGAACACAAAGTTTCTTTTCATTTGCAAACTCCATTCCATACATATATATGGGGAGGTACTAGCTCCAACTCGGTTTTCCAGTGAAAACTGCAGGAACTTCAAACCGGCACTAGGAAACAGACGGAGAAAGCAGAGAAAAAGTGTCTCCTGCAACCCGTTCCCTTGGTGCTAGATGAACGAACGTCTCTCCAATTGCTCAGTTCTGAGAGGTAATTGTGTGTGAAAGCCGCACTTCACCTAGCTTGTTGGGAACACAAAGTTTCTTTTCAGTTGCAAACTCCATTCCATACATATATATGGGGAGGTACAAGCTCCAACTCGGTTTTACAGTGAAAACTGCAGGAACTTCAAACCGGCACTAGGAAACAGACTGAGAAAACAGAGAAAAAGTGTCTCCTGCATCCCGTTCCATTGGTGCTAGATGAACGAACGTCTCTCCACTTGCTCAGTTCTGAGAGGCAATTGTGTGTGAAAGCCGCCCTTCACCTAGCTTGTTGGGAACACAAAGTTTCTTTTCAGTTGCAAACTCCATCCCATACATATATATGGGGAGGTACAAGCTCCAACTCGGTTTTACAGTGAAAACTGCAGGAACTTCAAACCGGCACTATTAAACAGAATGAGAATGCAGAGAAAAAGTGTCTCCTGCAACCCGTTCCCTTGGTGCTAGATGAGCGAACGTCTCTCCACTTGCTCAGTTCTGAGAGAAAAGTGTGTGTGAAATCCGTCCTTCACCTAGCTTGTTGGGAACACAAAGTTTCTTTTCAGTTGCAAACTCCATTCCATACATATATATGGGGAGGTACTAGCTCCAACTCGGTTTTCCAGTGAAAACTGCAGGAACTTCAAACCGGCACTAGGAAACAGACTGAGAAAGCAGAGAAAAAGTGTCCCCTGAAACCCGTTCCCTTGGTGCTAGATGAACGAACGTCTCTCCACTTGCTCAGTTCTGAGAGATAAGTGTGTGTGAAAGCCGTCCTTCACCTAGCTTGTTGGGAACACAAAGTTTCTTTTCAGTTGCAAACTCCATTCCATACATATATATGGGGAGGTACTAGCTCCAACTCGGTTTTACAGGGAAAACTGCAGGAACTTCAAACCGGCACTAGGAAACAGACTGAGAAAGCAGAGAAAAAGTGTCTCCTGCAACCCGTTCCCTTGGTGCTAGATGAACGAACGTCTCTCCACTTGCTCAGTTCCGAAAGATAAATGTGTGTGAAAGCCGTCCTTCAACTAGCTTGTTGGGAACACAAAGTTTCTTTTCAGTTGCAAACTCCATTCCATACATATATATGGGTAGGTACTAGCTCCAACTCGATTTTATAGTGAAAACTGCAGGAACTTCAAACCGGCACTAGGAAACAGACTGAGAAAGCAGAGAAAAAGTTTCTCCTGCAACCTTTTTCATTGGTGCTAGATGAACGAACGTCTCTCCACTTGCTCAGTTCTGAGAGATATGTGTGTGTGAAAGCCGTCTTTCACCTAGCTTTTTGGGAACACAAAGTTTCTTTTCAGTTGCAAACTCCATTCCATACATATATATGGGGTGGTACTAGCTCCAACTCGGTTTTACATAGAAAACTGCAGGAACGTCAAACCGGCACTAGGAAAAAGACTGAGAAAGCAGAGAAAGAGTGTCTCCTGCAACCCGTTCCCTTGGTGCTAGATGAACGAACGTCTCTCCACTTGCTCAGTTCTGAGAGATAAGTGTGTGTGAAAGCCGTCCTTCAACTAGCTTGTTGGGAACCCAAAGTTTCTTTTCAGTTGCCAACTCCATTCCATACATATATATGGTGAGGTACTAGCTCCAACTCGGTTTTAGAGTGAAAACTGCAGGAACTTCAAACCGGCACTAGGCAACAGGCTGAGAAAGCAGGGAAAATATGTCCCCTGCAACCCGTTCCCTTGGTGCTAGATGAACGGACGTCTCTCCCCTTGCTCAGTTCTGAGAGATAAGTGTGTGTGAAAGCCGTCCTTCAACTAGCTTGTTGGGAACACAAAGTTTCTTTTCATTTGCAAACTCCATTCCATACATATATAAGGGGAGGTACTAGCTCCAACTCGGTTTTCCAGTAAAAACTGCAGGAACTTCAAAACGGCACTAGGAAACAGACTGAGAAAGCAGAGAAAAAGTGTCTCCTGCAACCCGTTCCCTTGGTGCTAGATAAACGAACGTCTCTCCACTTGCTCAGTTCTGAGAGATAATTGTGTGTGAAAGCCGCACTTCACCTAGCTTGTTGGGAACACAAAGTTTCTTTTCAGTTGCAAACTCCATTCCATACATATATATGGGGAGGTACAAGCTCCAACTCGGTTTTACAGTGAAAACTGCAGGAACTTCAAACCGGCACTAGGAAACAGACTGAGAAAAGAGAGAAAAAGTGTCTCCTGCAACCCGTTCCCTTGGTGCTAGATGAACCAACGTCTCTCCACTTGCTCAGTTCTGAGAAACAATTGTGTGTGAAAGCCGCCCTTCACCTAGCTTGTTGGGAACACAAAGTTTCTTTTCAGTTGCAAACTCCATTCCATACATATATATGGGGAGGTACAAGCTCCAACTCGGTTTTACAGTGAAAACTGCAGGAACTTCAAACCGGCACTAGGAAACAGAATGAGAATGCAGAGAAAAAGTGTCTCCTGCAACCCGTTAACTTGGTGCTAGATGAACGAACGTCTCTCCACTTGCTCAGTTCTGAGAGATAAGTGTGTGTGAGAGCCGTCCTTCACCTAGCTTGTTGGGAACACAAAGTTTCTTTTCAGTTGCAAACTCCATTCCATACATATATATGGGGAGGTACTAGCTCCAACTCGGTTTTACAGGGAAAACTGCAGGAACTTCAAACCGGCACTAGGAAACAGACTGAGAAAGCAGAAAAAAAGTGTCTCCTGCAACCCGTTCCCTTGGTGCTAGATGAACGAACGTCTCTCCACTTGCTCAGTTCTGAGAGATAAGTGTGTGTGAAAGCAGTCCTTCACCTAGCTTATTGGGAACACAAAGTTTCTTTTCAGTTGCAAACTCCATTCCATTCATATATATGGGGAGGTACAAGCTCCAACTCGTTTTTACAGTGAAAACTGCAGGAACTTCAAACCGGCACTAGGAAACAGACTGAGAAAGCAGAGAAAAAGTGTCTCCTGCAACCAGTTCCCTTGGTGCTAGATGAACAAAACTCTCTCCCCTTGCTCAGTTCCGAGAGATATTTGTGTGTGAAAGCCGTCCTTCAACTAGATTGTTGGGAACACAAAGTTTCATTTCAGTTGCAAACTCCATTCCATACATATATATGGGGAGGTACAAGCTCCAACTCGGTTTTACAGTGAAAACTGCAGGAACTTCAAACCGGCACTAGGCAACAGGCTGAGAAAGCAGGGAAAATATGTCCCCTGCAACCCGTTCCCTTGGTGCTAGATGAACGGACGTCTCTCCCCTTGCTCAGTTCTGAGAGATAAGTGTGTGTGAAAGCCGTCCTTCAACTAGCTTGTTGGGAACACAAAGTTTCTTTTCAGTTGCAAACTCCATTCCATACATATATATGGAGAGGTACAAGCTCCAACTCGGTTTACAGTGAAAACTGCAGGGACTTCAAACCGTCACTAGGAAACAGACTGAGAAACCAGAGTAAAATTTATCCTGCCACCTGTTCCCTTTGTGCTAGATGAAAGAACGTCTCTCCACATGCTCAGTTCTGAGAGATAAGTGTGTGTGTAAGCCGTCCTTCACCTAGCTTGTTGGGAACACAAAGTTACTTTTCAGTTTCAAACTCCACTCCATATATATATATGGGGATGTACTAGCTCAAAATCGGTTTTACAGTGAAAACTGCAGGAACTTCAAACCGGCACTAGGAAACAGACTGAGAAAGCAGAGAAAAAGTGTCTCCTGCAACCCGTTCCCTTGGTGCTAGATGAACGAACGTCTCTCCACTTGCTCAGTTCTGAGAGATATGTGTGTGTGAAAGCCGTCCTTCAACTAGCTTGTTGGGAACCCAAAGTTTCTTTTCAGTTGCCAACTCCATTCCATACATATATATGGTGAGGTACTAGCTCCAACTCTGTTTTAGAGTGAAAACTGCAGGAACTTCAAACCGGCACTAGGCAACAGGCTGAGAAAGCAGGGAAAATGTGTCCCCTGCAACCCGTTCCCTTGGTGCTAGATGAACGAACGTCTCTCCACTTGCTCAGTTCTGAGAGATAAGTGTGTGTGAAAGCCGTCCTTCAACTAGCTTGTTGGGAACACAAAGTTTCTTTTCATTTGCAAACTCCATTCCATACATATATATGGGGAGGTACTAGCTCCAACTCGGTTTTCCAGTGAAAACTGCAGGAACTTCAAACCGGCACTAGGAAACAGACGGAGAAAGCAGAGAAAAAGTGTCTCCTGCAACCCGTTCCCTTGGTGCTAGATGAATGAACGTCTCTCCACTTGCTCAGTTCTGAGAGGTAATTGTGTGTGAAAGCCGCACTTCACCTAGCTTTTTGGGAACACAAAGTTTCTTTTCAGTTCCAAACTCCATTCCATACATATATATGGGGTGGTACTAGCTCCAACTCGGTTTTACATTGAAAACTGCAGGAACGTCAAACCGGCACTAGGAAAAAGACTGAGAAAGCAGAGAAAATGTGTCTCCTGCAACCCGTTCCCTTGGTGCTAGATGAACGAACGTCTCTCCACTTGCTCAGTTCTGAGAGATATGTGTGTGTGAAAGCCGTCCTTCAACTAGCTTGTTGGGAACCCAAAGTTTCTTTTCAGTTGCCAACTCCATTCCATACATATATATGGTGAGGTACTAGCTCCAACTCGGTTTTAGAGTGAAAACTGCAGGAACTTCAAACCGGCACTAGGCAACAGGCTGAGAAAGCAGGGAAAATGTGTCCCCTGCAACCCGTTCCCTTGGTGCTAGATGAACGAACGTCTCTCCACTTGCTCAGTTCTGAGAGATAAGTGTGTGTGAAAGCCGTCCTTCAACTAGCTTGTTGGGAACACAAAGTTTCTTTTCATTTGCAAACTCCATTCCATACATATATATGGGGAGGTACTAGCTCCAACTCGGTTTTCCAGTGAAAACTGCAGGAACTTCAAACCGGCACTAGGAAACAGACGGAGAAAGCAGAGAAAAAGTGTCTCCTGCAACCCGTTCCCTTGGTGCTAGATGAACGAACGTCTCTCCACTTGCTCAGTTCTGAGAGGTAATTGTGTGTGAAAGCCGCACTTCACCTAGCTTGTTGGGAACACAAAGTTTCTTTTCAGTTGCAAACTCCATTCCATACATATATATGGGGAGGTACAAGCTCCAACTCGGTTTTACAGTGAAAACTGCAGGAACTTCAAACCGGCACTAGGAAACAGACTGAGAAAACAGAGAAAAAGTGTCTCCTGCATCCCGTTCCATTGGTGCTAGATGAACGAACGTCTCTCCACTTGCTCAGTTCTGAGAGACAATTGTGTGTGAAAGCCGCCCTTCACCTAGCTTGTTGGGAACACAAAGTTTCTTTTCAGTTGCAAACTCCATTCCATACATATATATGGGGAGGTACAAGCTCCAACTCGGTTTTACAGTGAAAACTGCAGGAACTTCAAACCGGCACTAGGAAACAGAATGAGAATGCAGAGAAAAAGTGTCTCCTGCAACCCGTTCCCTTGGTGCTAGATGAGCGAACGTCTCTCCACTTGCTCAGTTCTGAGAGAAAAGTGTGTGTGAAATCCGTCCTTCACCTAGCTTGTTGGGAACACAAAGTTTCTTTTCAGTTGCAAACTCCATTCCATACATATATATGGGGAGGTACAAGCTCCAAATCGATTTTACAGTGAAAACTGCAGGAACTTCAAACCGGCACTAGGAAACAGACTGAGAAAGCAGAGAAAAAGTGTCTCCTGAAACCCGTTCCCTTGGTGCTAGATGAACGAACGTCTCTCCACTTGCTCAGTTCTGTGAGATAAGTGTGTGTGAAAGCCGTCCTTCACCTAGCTTGTTGGGAACACAAAGTTTCTTTTCAGTTGCAAACTCCATTCCATACATATATATGGGGAGGTACTAGCTCCAACTCGGTTTTACAGGGAAAACTGCAGGAACTTCAAACCGGCACTAGGAAACAGACTGAGAAAGCAGAGAAAAAGTGTCTCCTGCAACCCGTTCCCTTGGTGCTAGATGAACGAACGTCTCTCCACTTGCTCAGTTCTGAGAGGTAATTGTGTGTGAAAGCCGCACTTCAGCTAGCTTTTTGGGAACACAAAGTTTCTTTTCAGTTAAAAACTCCATTCCATACATATATATGGGGTGGTACTAGCTCCAACTCGGTTTTACATTGAAAACTGCAGGAACGTCAAACCGGCACTAGGAAAAAGACTGAGAAAGCAGAGAAAATGTGTCTCCTGCAACCCGTTCCCTTGGTGCTAGATGAACGAACGTCTCTCCACTTGCTCAGTTCTGAGAGATATGTGTGTGTGAAAGCCGTCCTTCAACTAGCTTGTTGGGAACCCAAAGTTTCTTTTCAGTTGCCAACTTCATTCCATACATATATATGGTGAGGTACTAGCTCCAACTCTGTTTTAGAGTGAAAACTGCAGGAACTTCAAACCGGCACTAGGCAACAGGCTGAGAAAGCAGGGAAAATGTGTCCCCTGCAACCCGTTCCCTTGGTGCTAGATGAACGAACGTCTCTCCACTTGCTCAGTTCTGAGAGATAAGTGTGTGTGAAAGCCGTCCTTCAACTAGCTTGTTGGGAACACAAAGTTTCTTTTCATTTGCAAACTCCATTCCATACATATATATGGGGAGGTACTAGCTCCAACTCGGTTTTCCAGTGAAAACTGCAGGAACTTCAAACCGGCACTAGGAAACAGACGGAGAAAGCAGAGAAAAAGTGTCTCCTGCAACCCGTTCCCTTGGTGCTAGATGAATGAACGTCTCTCCACTTGCTCAGTTCTGAGAGGTAATTGTGTGTCAAAGCCGCACTTCACCTAGCTTTTTGGGAACACAAAGTTTCTTTTCAGTTCCAAACTCCATTCCATACATATATATGGGGTGGTACTAGCTCCAACTCGGTTTTACATTGAAAACTGCAGGAACGTCAAACCGGCACTAGGAAAAAGACTGAGAAAGCAGAGAAAATGTGTCTCCTGCAACCCTTTCCCTTGGTGCTAGATGAACGAACGTCTCTCCACTTGCTCAGTTCTGAGAGATATGTGTGTGTGAAAGCCGTCCTTCAACTAGCTTGTTGGGAACCCAAAGTTTCTTTTCAGTTGCCAACTCCATTCCATACATATATATGGTGAGGTACTAGCTCCAACTCGGTTTTAGAGTGAAAACTGCAGGAACTTCAAACCGGCACTAGGCAACAGGCTGAGAAAGCAGGTAAAATGTGTCCCCTGCAACCCGTTCCCTTGGTGCTAGATGAACGAACGTCTCTCCACTTGCTCAGTTCTGAGAGATAAGTGTGTGTGAAAGCCGTCCTTCAACTAGCTTGTTGGGAACACAAAGTTTCTTTTCATTTGCAAACTCCATTCCATACATATATATGGGGAGGTACTAGCTCCAACTCGGTTTTCCAGTGAAAACTGCAGGAACTTCAAACCGGCACTAGGAAACAGACGGAGAAAGCAGAGAAAAAGTGTCTCCTGCAACCCGTTCCCTTGGTGCTAGATGAACGAACGTCTCTCCACTTGCTCAGTTCTGAGAGGTAATTGTGTGTGAAAGCCGCACTTCACCTAGCTTGTTGGGAACACAAAGTTTCTTTTCAGTTGCAAACTCCATTCCATACATATATATGGGGAGGTACAAGCTCCAACTCGGTTTTACAGTGAAAACTGCAGGAACTTCAAACCGGCACTAGGAAACAGACTGAGAAAACAGAGAAAAAGTGTCTCCTGCATCCCGTTCCATTGGTGCTAGATGAACGAACGTCTCTCCACTTGCTCAGTTCTGAGAGACAATTGTGTGTGAAAGCCGCCCTTCACCTAGCTTGTTGGGAACACAAAGTTTCTTTTCAGTTGCAAACTCCATTCCATACATATATATGGGGAGGTACAAGCTCCAACTCGGTTTTACAGTGAAAACTGCAGGAACTTCAAACCGGCACTAGGAAACAGAATGAGAATGCAGAGAAAAAGTGTCTCCTGCAACCCGTTAACTTGGTGCTAGATGAACGAACGTCTCTCCACTTGCTCAGTTCTGAGAGATAAGTGTGTGTGAGAGCCGTCCTTCACCTAGCTTGTTGGGAACACAAAGTTTCTTTTCAGTTGCAAACTCCATTCCATACATATATATGGGGAGGTACTAGCTCCAACTCGGTTTTACAGGGAAAACTGCAGGAACTTCAAACCGGCACTAGGAAACAGACTGAGAAAGCAGAAAAAAAGTGTCTCCTGCAACCCGTTCCCTTGGTGCTAGATGAACGAACGTCTCTCCACTTGCTCAGTTCTGAGAGATAAGTGTGTGTGAAAGCAGTCCTTCACCTAGCTTATTGGGAACACAAAGTTTCTTTTCAGTTGCAAACTCCATTCCATTCATATATATGGGGAGGTACAAGCTCCAACTCGTTTTTACAGTGAAAACTGCAGGAACTTCAAACCGGCACTAGGAAACAGACTGAGAAAGCAGAGAAAAAGTGTCTCCTGCAACCAGTTCCCTTGGTGCTAGATGAACAAAACTCTCTCCCCTTGCTCAGTTCCGAGAGATATTTGTGTGTGAAAGCCGTCCTTCAACTAGATTGTTGGGAACACAAAGTTTCATTTCAGTTGCAAACTCCATTCCATACATATATATGGGGAGGTACAAGCTCCAACTCGGTTTTACAGTGAAAACTGCAGGAACTTCAAACCGGCACTAGGCAACAGGCTGAGAAAGCAGGGAAAATATGTCCCCTGCAACCCGTTCCCTTGGTGCTAGATGAACGGACGTCTCTCCCCTTGCTCAGTTCTGAGAGATAAGTGTGTGTGAAAGCCGTCCTTCAACTAGCTTGTTGGGAACACAAAGTTTCTTTTCAGTTGCAAACTCCATTCCATACATATATATGGAGAGGTACAAGCTCCAACTCGGTTTACAGTGAAAACTGCAGGGACTTCAAACCGTCACTAGGAAACAGACTGAGAAACCAGAGTAAAATTTATCCTGCCACCTGTTCCCTTTGTGCTAGATGAAAGAACGTCTCTCCACATGCTCAGTTCTGAGAGATAAGTGTGTGTGTAAGCCGTCCTTCACCTAGCTTGTTGGGAACACAAAGTTACTTTTCAGTTTCAAACTCCACTCCATATATATATATGGGGATGTACTAGCTCAAAATCGGTTTTACAGTGAAAACTGCAGGAACTTCAAACCGGCACTAGGAAACAGACTGAGAAAGCAGAGAAAAAGTGTCTCCTGCAACCCGTTCCCTTGGTGCTAGATGAACGAACGTCTCTCCACTTGCTCAGTTCTGAGAGATATGTGTGTGTGAAAGCCGTCCTTCAACTAGCTTGTTGGGAACCCAAAGTTTCTTTTCAGTTGCCAACTCCATTCCATACATATATATGGTGAGGTACTAGCTCCAACTCTGTTTTAGAGTGAAAACTGCAGGAACTTCAAACCGGCACTAGGCAACAGGCTGAGAAAGCAGGGAAAATGTGTCCCCTGCAACCCGTTCCCTTGGTGCTAGATGAACGAACGTCTCTCCACTTGCTCAGTTCTGAGAGATAAGTGTGTGTGAAAGCCGTCCTTCAACTAGCTTGTTGGGAACACAAAGTTTCTTTTCATTTGCAAACTCCATTCCATACATATATATGGGGAGGTACTAGCTCCAACTCGGTTTTCCAGTGAAAACTGCAGGAACTTCAAACCGGCACTAGGAAACAGACGGAGAAAGCAGAGAAAAAGTGTCTCCTGCAACCCGTTCCCTTGGTGCTAGATGAATGAACGTCTCTCCACTTGCTCAGTTCTGAGAGGTAATTGTGTGTGAAAGCCGCACTTCACCTAGCTTTTTGGGAACACAAAGTTTCTTTTCAGTTCCAAACTCCATTCCATACATATATATGGGGTGGTACTAGCTCCAACTCGGTTTTACATTGAAAACTGCAGGAACGTCAAACCGGCACTAGGAAAAAGACTGAGAAAGCAGAGAAAATGTGTCTCCTGCAACCCGTTCCCTTGGTGCTAGATGAACGAACGTCTCTCCACTTGCTCAGTTCTGAGAGATATGTGTGTGTGAAAGCCGTCCTTCAACTAGCTTGTTGGGAACCCAAAGTTTCTTTTCAGTTGCCAACTCCATTCCATACATATATATGGTGAGGTACTAGCTCCAACTCGGTTTTAGAGTGAAAACTGCAGGAACTTCAAACCGGCACTAGGCAACAGGCTGAGAAAGCAGGGAAAATGTGTCCCCTGCAACCCGTTCCCTTGGTGCTAGATGAACGAACGTCTCTCCACTTGCTCAGTTCTGAGAGATAAGTGTGTGTGAAAGCCGTCCTTCAACTAGCTTGTTGGGAACACAAAGTTTCTTTTCATTTGCAAACTCCATTCCATACATATATATGGGGAGGTACTAGCTCCAACTCGGTTTTCCAGTGAAAACTGCAGGAACTTCAAACCGGCACTAGGAAACAGACGGAGAAAGCAGAGAAAAAGTGTCTCCTGCAACCCGTTCCCTTGGTGCTAGATGAACGAACGTCTCTCCACTTGCTCAGTTCTGAGAGGTAATTGTGTGTGAAAGCCGCACTTCACCTAGCTTGTTGGGAACACAAAGTTTCTTTTCAGTTGCAAACTCCATTCCATACATATATATGGGGAGGTACAAGCTCCAACTCGGTTTTACAGTGAAAACTGCAGGAACTTCAAACCGGCACTAGGAAACAGACTGAGAAAACAGAGAAAAAGTGTCTCCTGCATCCCGTTCCATTGGTGCTAGATGAACGAACGTCTCTCCACTTGCTCAGTTCTGAGAGACAATTGTGTGTGAAAGCCGCCCTTCACCTAGCTTGTTGGGAACACAAAGTTTCTTTTCAGTTGCAAACTCCATTCCATACATATATATGGGGAGGTACAAGCTCCAACTCGGTTTTACAGTGAAAACTGCAGGAACTTCAAACCGGCACTAGGAAACAGAATGAGAATGCAGAGAAAAAGTGTCTCCTGCAACCCGTTCCCTTGGTGCTAGATGAGCGAACGTCTCTCCACTTGCTCAGTTCTGAGAGAAAAGTGTGTGTGAAATCCGTCCTTCACCTAGCTTGTTGGGAACACAAAGTTTCTTTTCAGTTGCAAACTCCATTCCATACATATATATGGGGAGGTACAAGCTCCAAATCGATTTTACAGTGAAAACTGCAGGAACTTCAAACCGGCACTAGGAAACAGACTGAGAAAGCAGAGAAAAAGTGTCTCCTGAAACCCGTTCCCTTGGTGCTAGATGAACGAACGTCTCTCCACTTGCTCAGTTCTGTGAGATAAGTGTGTGTGAAAGCCGTCCTTCACCTAGCTTGTTGGGAACACAAAGTTTCTTTTCAGTTGCAAACTCCATTCCATACATATATATGGGGAGGTACTAGCTCCAACTCGGTTTTACAGGGAAAACTGCAGGAACTTCAAACCGGCACTAGGAAACAGACTGAGAAAGCAGAGAAAAAGTGTCTCCTGCAACCCGTTCCCTTGGTGCTAGATGAACGAACGTCTCTCCACTTGCTCAGTTCTGAGAGGTAATTGTGTGTGAAAGCCGCACTTCAGCTAGCTTTTTGGGAACACAAAGTTTCTTTTCAGTTAAAAACTCCATTCCATACATATATATGGGGTGGTACTAGCTCCAACTCGGTTTTACATTGAAAACTGCAGGAACGTCAAACCGGCACTAGGAAAAAGACTGAGAAAGCAGAGAAAATGTGTCTCCTGCAACCCGTTCCCTTGGTGCTAGATGAACGAACGTCTCTCCACTTGCTCAGTTCTGAGAGATATGTGTGTGTGAAAGCCGTCCTTCAACTAGCTTGTTGGGAACCCAAAGTTTCTTTTCAGTTGCCAACTTCATTCCATACATATATATGGTGAGGTACTAGCTCCAACTCTGTTTTAGAGTGAAAACTGCAGGAACTTCAAACCGGCACTAGGCAACAGGCTGAGAAAGCAGGGAAAATGTGTCCCCTGCAACCCGTTCCCTTGGTGCTAGATGAACGAACGTCTCTCCACTTGCTCAGTTCTGAGAGATAAGTGTGTGTGAAAGCCGTCCTTCAACTAGCTTGTTGGGAACACAAAGTTTCTTTTCATTTGCAAACTCCATTCCATACATATATATGGGGAGGTACTAGCTCCAACTCGGTTTTCCAGTGAAAACTGCAGGAACTTCAAACCGGCACTAGGAAACAGACGGAGAAAGCAGAGAAAAAGTGTCTCCTGCAACCCGTTCCCTTGGTGCTAGATGAATGAACGTCTCTCCACTTGCTCAGTTCTGAGAGGTAATTGTGTGTCAAAGCCGCACTTCACCTAGCTTTTTGGGAACACAAAGTTTCTTTTCAGTTCCAAACTCCATTCCATACATATATATGGGGTGGTACTAGCTCCAACTCGGTTTTACATTTTTAACTGCAGGAACGTCAAACCGGCACTAGGAAAAAGACTGAGAAAGCAGAGAAAATGTGTCTCCTGCAACCCTTTCCCTTGGTGCTAGATGAACGAACGTCTCTCCACTTGCTCAGTTCTGAGAGATATGTGTGTGTGAAAGCCGTCCTTCAACTAGCTTGTTGGGAACCCAAAGTTTCTTTTCAGTTGCCAACTCCATTCCATACATATATATGGTGAGGTACTAGCTCCAACTCGGTTTTAGAGTGAAAACTGCAGGAACTTCAAACCGGCACTAGGCAACAGGCTGAGAAAGCAGGTAAAATGTGTCCCCTGCAACCCGTTCCCTTGGTGCTAGATGAACGAACGTCTCTCCACTTGCTCAGTTCTGAGAGATAAGTGTGTGTGAAAGCCGTCCTTCAACTAGCTTGTTGGGAACACAAAGTTTCTTTTCATTTGCAAACTCCATTCCATACATATATATGGGGAGGTACTAGCTCCAACTCGGTTTTCCAGTGAAAACTGCAGGAACTTCAAACCGGCACTAGGAAACAGACGGAGAAAGCAGAGAAAAAGTGTCTCCTGCAACCCGTTCCCTTGGTGCTAGATGAACGAACGTCTCTCCACTTGCTCAGTTCTGAGAGGTAATTGTGTGTGAAAGCCGCACTTCACCTAGCTTGTTGGGAACACAAAGTTTCTTTTCAGTTGCAAACTCCATTCCATACATATATATGGGGAGGTACAAGCTCCAACTCGGTTTTACAGTGAAAACTGCAGGAACTTCAAACCGGCACTAGGAAACAGACTGAGAAAACAGAGAAAAAGTGTCTCCTGCATCCCGTTCCATTGGTGCTAGATGAACGAACGTCTCTCCACTTGCTCAGTTCTGAGAGACAATTGTGTGTGAAAGCCGCCCTTCACCTAGCTTGTTGGGAACACAAAGTTTCTTTTCAGTTGCAAACTCCATTCCATACATATATATGGGGAGGTACAAGCTCCAACTCGGTTTTACAGTGAGAACTGCAGGAACTTCAAACCGGCACTAGGAAACAGAATGAGAATGCAGAGAAAAAGTGTCTCCTGCAACCCGTTCCCTTGGTGCTAGATGAGCGAACGTCTCTCCACTTGCTCAGTTCTGAGAGAAAAGTGTGTGTGAAATCCGTCCTTCACCTAGCTTGTTGGGAACACAAAGTTTCTTTTCAGTTGCAAACTCCATTCCATACATATATATGGGGAGGTACAAGCTCCAAATCGATTTTACAGTGAAAACTGCAGGAACTTCAAACCGGCACTAGGAAACAGACTGAGAAAGCAGAGAAAAAGTGTCTCCTGAAACCCGTTCCCTTGGTGCTAGATGAACGAACGTCTCTCCACTTGCTCAGTTCTGAGAGATAAGTGTGTGTGAAAGCCGTCCTTCACCTAGCTTGTTGGGAACACAAAGTTTCTTTTCAGTTGCAAACTCCATTCCATACATATATATGGGGAGGTACTAGCTCCAACTCGGGTTTACAGGGAAAACTGCAGGAACTTCAAACCGGCACTAGGAAACAGACTGAGAAAGCAGAAAAAAAGTGTCTCCTGCAACCCGTTCCCTTGGTGCTAGATGAACGAACGTCTCTCCACTTGCTCAGTTCTGAGAGATAAGTGTGTGTGAAAGCAGTCCTTCACCTAGCTTATTGGGAACACAAAGTTTCTTTTCAGTTGCAAACTCCATACCATTCATATATATGGGGAGGTACAAGCTCCAACTCGTTTTTACAGTGAAAACTGCAGGAACTTCAAACCGGCACTAGGAAACAGACTGAGAAAGCAGAGAAAAAGTCTCTCCTGCAACCAGTTCCCTTGGTGCTAGATGAACAAAACTCTCTCCCCTTGCTCAGTTCCGAGAGATAATTGTGTGTGAAAGCCGTCCTTCAACTAGATTGTTGGGAACACAAAGTTTCATTTCAGTTGCAAACTCCATTCCATACATATATATGGGGAGGTACAAGCTCCAACTCGGTTTTACAGTGAAAACTGCAGGAACTTCAAACCGGCACTAGGAAACAGACTGAGAAAGCAGAGAAAAAGTGTCTCCTGCAACCCGTTCCCTTGGTGCTAGATGAACGAAAGTCTCTCCAATTGCTCAGTTCTGAGAGTTAAGTGTGTGTGAAAGCCGTCCTTCACCTAGCTTGTTGGGAACACAAAGTTTCTTTTCAGTTGCAAAATCCATTCCATACATATATATGGGAAAGTACTAGCTCCAACTCGGTTTTACAGGGAAAACTGCAGGAACTTCAAACCGGCACTAGGAAACAGACTGAGAAAGCAGAAAAAAAGTGTCTCCTGCAACCCGTTCCCTTGGTGCTAGATGAGTGAACGTCTCTCCACTTGCTCAGTTCTGAGATATAAGTGTGTGTGAAAGCCGTTCTTCACCTAGCTTGTTGGGAACACAAAGTTTCTTTTCAGTTGCAAACTCCATTCCATACATATATATGGGGAGGTACAAGCTCCAACTCGGTTTTACAGTGAAAACTGCAGGAACTTCAAACCGGCACTAGGAAACAGACTGAGAAAGCAGAGAAAAAGTGTCTCCTGCAACCCGTTCCCTTGGTGCTAGATGAACGAAAGTCTCTCCACTTGCTCAGTTCTGAGAGATAAGTGTGTGTGAAAGCCGTCCTTCACCTAGCTTGTTGGGAACACAAAGTTTCTTTTCAGTTGCAAACTCCATTCCATACATATATATGGGGAGGTACAAGCTCCAAATCGGTTTTACAGTGAAAACTGCAGGAACTTCAAACCGGCACTAGGAAACAGACTGAGAAAGCAGAGAAAAAGTGTACCCCGCAACCAGTTCCCTTGGTGCTAGATGAACGAACGTCTCTCCACTTGCTCAGTTCTGAGAGATAAGTGTGTGTGAAAGCCGTCCTTCACCTAGCTTGTTGGGAACACAAAGTTTCTTTTCAGTTGCAAACTCCATACCATTCATATATATGGGGAGGTACAAGCTCCAACTCGTTTTTACAGTGAAAACTGCAGGAACTTCAAACCGGCACTAGGAAACAGACTGAGAAAGCAGAGAAAAAGTGTCTCCTGCAACCCGTTCCCTTGGTGCTAGATGAACAAACGTCTCTCCACTTGCTCAGTTCCGAGAGATATGTGTGTGTGAAAGCCGTCCTTCAACTATCTTGTTGGGAACACAAAGTTTCATTTCAGTTGCAAACTCCATTCCATACATATATACGGGGAGGTACAAGCTCCAACTCGGTTTTACAGTGAAAACTGCAGGAACTTCAAACCGGCACTAGGAAACAGACTGAGAAAGCAGAGAAAAAGTGTCTCCTGCAACCCGTTCCCTTGGTGCTAGATAAAAGAACGTCTCTCCACTTGCTCAGTTCTGAGAGTTAAGTGTGTGTGAAAGCCGTCCTTCACCTAGCTTGTTGGGAACACAAAGTTTTTTTTCAGTTGCAAACTCCATTCCTTACATATATATGGGTTGGTACTAGCTCCAACTCGGTTTTCCAGTGAAAACTGCAGGAACTTCAAACCGGCACTAGGAAACAGACTGAGAAAGCAGAGAAAAAGTGTATCCTGCAACCCGTTCCCTTGGTGCTAGATGAACGAACGTCTCTCCACTTGCTCAGTTCTGAGAGATAAGTGTGTGTGAAAGCCGTCCTTCACCTAGCTTGTTGGGAACACAAAGTTTCTTTTCAGTTGCAAACTGCATTCCTTACATATATATGGGGAGGTATAAGCTCCGACTCGTTTTTACAGTGAAAACTGCAGGTACTTCAAACCGGCACTAGGAAACAGACTGAGAAAACAGAGAAAAAGTGTCTCCTGCATCCCGTTCCATTGGTGCTAGATGAACGAACGTCTCTCCACTTGCTCAGTTCTGAGAGACAATTGTGTGTGAAAGCCGCCCTTCACCTAGCTTGTTGGGAACACAAAGTTTCTTTTCAGTTGCAAACTCCATTCCATACATATATATGGGGAGGTACAAGCTCCAACTCGGTTTTACAGTGAAAACTGCAGGAACTTCAAACCGGCACTAGGAAACAGAATGAGAATGCAGAAAAAAAGTGTCTCCTGCAACCCGTTCCCTTGGTGCTAGATGAGCGAACGTCTCTCCACTTGCTCAGTTCTGAGAGATAAGTGTGTGTGAAATCCGTCCTTCACCTAGCTTGTTGGGAACACAAAGTTTCTTTTCAGTTGCAAACTCCATTCCATACATATATATGGGGAGGTACAAGCTCCAAATCGATTTTACTGTGAAAACTGCAGGAACTTCAAACCGGCACTAGGAAACAGACTGAGAAAGCAGAGAAAAAGTGTCTCCTGAAACCCGTTCCCTTGGTGCTAGATGAACGAACGTCTCTCCACTGGCTCAGTTCTGAGAGATAAGTGTGTGTGAAAGCCGTCCTTCACCTAGCTTGTTGGGAACACAAAGTTTCTTTTCAGTTGCAAACTCCATTCCATACATATATATGGGGAGGTACTAGCTCCAACTCGGTTTTACAGGGAAAACTGCAGGAACTTCAAACCGGCACTAGGAAACAGACTGAGAAAGCAGAAAAAAAGTTTCTCCTGCAACCCGTTCCCTTGGTGCTAGATGAACGAACGTCTCTCCACTTGCTCAGTTCTGAGAGATAAGTGTGTGTGAAAGCAGTCCTTCACCTAGCTTATTGGGAACACAAAGTTTCTTTTCAGTTGCAAACTCCATACCATTCATATATATGGGGAGGTACAAGCTCCAACTCGTTTTTACAGTGAAAACTGCAGGAACTTCAAACCGGCACTAGGAAACAGACTGAGAAAGCAGAGAAAAAGTGTCTCCTGCAACCAGTTCCCTTGGTGCTAGATGAACAAAACTCTCTCCCCTTGCTCAGTTCCGAGAGATAATTGTGTGTGAAAGCCGTCCTTCAACTAGATTGTTGGGAACACAAAGTTTCATTTCAGTTGCAAACTCCATTCCATACATATATATGGGGAGGTACAAGCTCCAACTCGGTTTTACAGTGAAAACTGCAGGAACTTCAAACCGGCACTAGGAAACAGACTGAGAAAGCAGAAAAAAAGTGTCTCCTGCAACCCGTTCCCTTGGTGCTAGATGAACGAACGTCTCTCCACTTGCTCAGTTCTGAGAGATAAGTGTGTGTGAAAGCAGTCCTTCACCTAGCTTATTGGGAACACAAAGTTTCTTTTCAGTTGCAAACTCCATACCATTCATATATATGGGGAGGTACAAGCTCCAACTCGTTTTTACAGTGAAAACTGCAGGAACTTCAAACCGGCACTAGGAAACAGACTGAGAAAGCAGAGAAAAAGTGTCTCCTGCAACCAGTTCCCTTGGTGCTAGATGAACAAAACTCTCTCCCCTTGCTCAGTTCCTGAGAGATAATTGTGTGTGAAAGCCGTCCTTCAACTAGATTGTTGGGAACACAAAGTTTCATTTCAGTTGCAAACTCCATTCCATACATATATATGGGGAGGTTCAAGCTCCAACTCGGTTTTACAGTGAAAACTGCAGGAACTTCAAACCGGCACTAGGAAACAGACTGAGAAAGCAGAAAAAAAGTGTCTCCTGCAACCCGTTCCCTTGGTGCTAGATGAGTGAACGTCTCTCCACTTGCTCAGTTCTGAGATATAAGTGTGTGTGAAAGCCGTTCTTCACCTAGCTTGTTGGGAACACAAAGTTTCTTTTCAGTTGCAAACTCCATTCCATACATATATATGGGGAGGTACAAGCTCCAACTCGGTTTTACAGTGAAAACTGCAGGAACTTCAAACCGGCACTAGGAAACAGACTGAGAAAGCAGAGAAAAAGTGTCTCCTGCAACCCGTTCCCTTGGTGCTAGATGAACGAACGTCTCTCCACTTGCTCAGTTCTGAGAGATAAGTGTGTGTGAAAGCCGTCCTTCACCTAGCTTGTTGGGAACACAAAGTTTCTTTTCAGTTGCAAACTCCATTCCATACATATATATGGGGAGGTACAAGCTCCAAATCGGTATTACAGTGAAAACTGCAGGAACTTCAAACCGGCACTAGGAAACAGACTGAGAAAGCAGAGAAAAAGTGTCCCCCTCAACCAGTTCCCTTGGTGCTAGATGAACGAACGTCTCTCCACTTGCTCAGTTCTGAGAGATAAGTGTGTGTGAAAGCCGTCCTTCACCTAGCTTGTTGGGAACACAAAGTTTCTTTTCAGTTGCAAACTCCATACCATTCATATATATGGGGAGGTACAAGCTCCAACTCGTTTTTACAGTGAAAACTGCAGGAACTTCAAACCGGCACTAGGAAACAGACTGAGAAAGCAGAGAAAAAGTGTCTCCTGCAACCCGTTCCCTTGGTGCTAGATGAACAAACGTCTCTCCACTTGCTCAGTTCCGAGAGATATGTGTGTGTGAAAGCCGTCCTTCAACTATCTTGTTGGGAACACAAAGTTTCATTTCAGTTGCAAACTCCATTCCATACATATATACGGGGAGGTACAAGCTCCAACTCGGTTTTACAGTGAAAACTGCAGGAACTTCAAACCGGCACTAGGAAACAGACTGAGAAAGCAGAGAAAAAGTGTCTCCTGCAACCCGTTCCCTTGGTGCTAGATAAAAGAACGTCTCTCCACTTGCTCAGTTCTGAGAGTTAAGTGTGTGTGAAAGCCGTCCTTCACCTAGCTTGTTGGGAACACAAAGTTTTTTTTCAGTTGCAAACTCCATTCCTTACATATATATGGGTTGGTACTAGCTCCAACTCGGTTTTCCAGTGAAAACTGCAGGAACTTCAAACCGGCACTAGGAAACAGACTGAGAAAGCAGAGAAAAAGTGTCTCCTGCAACCCGTTCCCTTGGTGCTAGATGAACGAACGTCTCTCCACTTGCTCAGTTCTGAGAGATAAGTGTGTGTGAAAGCCGTCCTTCACCTAGCTTGTTGGGAACACAAAGTTTCTTTTCAGTTGCAAACTGCAATCCTTACATATATATGGGGAGGTTTAAGCTCCGACTCGTTTTTACAGTGAAAACTGCAGGAACTTCAAACCGGCACTAGGAAACATACTGAGAAAGCAGAGAAAAAGTATCTCCTGCAACCCGTTCCCTTGGTGCTAGATGAACGAACGTCTCTCCACTTGCTCAGTTCTGAGAGATAAGTGTGTGTGAAAGCCGTCCTTCACCTAGCTTGTTGGGAACACAAAGTTTCTTTTCAGTTTCAAACTCCATTCCATACATATATATGGGGAGGTAGAAGCTCCAACTCGGTTTTACAGTGAAAACAGCAGGAACTTCAAACCAGCACTAGGAAACAGACTGAGAAAGCAGAGAAAAAGTGTCTCCTGCAACCCGTTCCCTTGGTGCTAGATGAACGAACGTCTCTCCACTTGCTCAGTTCTGAGAGATAAGTGTGTGTGAAAGCCGTCCTTCAACTAGCTTGTTGGGAACACAAAGTTTCTTTTCAGTTGCAAATTGCATTCCTTACATATATATTGGGAGGTACAAGCTCCGTCTCGTTTTTACAGTGAAAACTGAAGGAACTTCAAACCGGCACTAGGAAACAGACTGAGAAAGCAGAGAAAAAGTATCTCCTGCAACCCGTTCCCTTGGTGCTAGATGAACAAACGTCTCTACACTTGCTCAGTTCTGAGAGATAAGTGTGTGTGAAAGCCGTTCTTCACCTAGCTTGTAGGGAACACAAAGTTTCTTTTCAGTTGCCAACTCCATTCCATACATATATACGGTGAGGTACAAGCTCCAACTCGGTTTTACAGTGAAAACAGCAGGAACTTTAAACCGGCACAAGGAAACAGACTGAGAAAGAAGGGAAAATGTGTCTCCTGCAACCCGTTCCCTTGGTGCTAGATGAACGAACGTCTCTCCACTTGCTCAGTTCTGAGAGATAAGTGTGTGTGAAAGCCGTCCTTCACCTAGATTGTTGGGAACACAAAGTTTCTTTTCAGTTGCAAACTCCATTCCATACATATATATGGGGAGGTACAAGCTCCAACTCGGTTTTACAGTGAAAACTGCAGGAACTTCAAACCGGCACTAGGAAACAGACTGAGAAAGCAGAGAAAAAGTGTCTCCTGCAACCCGTTCCCTTGGTGCTAGATGAACGAACGTCTCTCCACTTGCTCAGTTCCGAGAGATAAATGTGTGTGAAAGCCGTCCTTCAACTAGCTTTTTGGGAACACAAAGTTTCTTTTCAGTTGCAAAATCCATTCCATACATATATATGGGTAGGTACAAGCTCCAACTCGATTTTACAGTGAAAACTGCAGGAACTTCAAACCGGCACTACGTATCAGACTGAGAAAGCAGAGAAAAAGTTTCTCCTGCAACCTGTTCCCTTGGTGCTAGATGAACGAACGTCTCTCCAGTTGCTCAGTTCTGAGAGATATGTGTGTGTGAAAGCCGTCCTTCACCTAACTTTTTGGGAACACAAAGTTTCTTTTCAGTTGCAAACTCCATTCCATACATATATATGGGGAGGTACTAGCTCCAACTCGGTTTTACAGTGAAAACTGCAGGAACGTCAAACCGGCACTAGGAAAAAGACTGAGAAAGCAGAGAAAAAGTGTCTCCTGCAACCCGTTCTCTTGGTGCTAGATGAACGAACGTCTCTCCACTTGCTCAGTTCTGAGAGATAAGTGTGTGTGAAAGCCGTCTTTCAACTAGCTTGTTGGGAACACAAAGTTTCTTTTCAGTTGCCAACTCCATTCCATACATATATATGGTGAGGTACTAGCTCCAACTCGGTTTTAGAGTGAAAACTGCAGGAACTTCAAACCGGCACTAGGAAACAGACTGAGAAAGCAGGGAAAATGTGTCTCCTGCAACCCGTTCCATTGGTGCTAGATGAACGAACGTCTCTCTACTTGCTCAGTTCTGAGAGAAATGTGTGTGTGAAAGCCGTCCTTCACCTAGATTGTTGGGAACACAAAGTTTCTTTTCAGTTGCAAACTCCATTCCATACATATATATGGGGTGGTACTAGCTCCAACTCGGTTTTACATAGAAAACTGCAGGAACGTCAAACCGGCACTAGGAAACAGACTGAGAAAGCAGAGAAAAAGTGTCTCCTGCAACCCGTTCCCTTGGTGCTAGATGAACGAACGTCTCTCCACTTGCTCAGTTCTGAGAGATAAGTGTGTGTGAAAGCCATCCTTCAACTAGCTTGTTGGGAACACAAAGTTTCTTTTCAGTTGCCAACTCCATTCCATACATATATATGGGGAGGTACAAGCTCCAACTCGGTTTTACAGTGAAAACTGCAGGAACTTCAAACCGGCACTAGGAAAAAGACTGAGAAAACAGAGAAAAAGTGTCTCCTGCAACCCGTTCCCTTGGTGCTAGATGAACGAACGTCTCTCCACTTGCTCAGTTCTGAGAGACAATTGTGTGTGAAAGCCGCCCTTCACCTAGCTTGTTGGGAACACAAAGTTTCTTTTCAGTTGCAAACTCCATTCCATACATATATATGGGGAGGTACAAGCTCCAAATCGGTTTTACAGTGAAAACTGCAGGAACTTCAAACCGGCACTAGGAAACAGACTGAGAAAGCAGAGAAAAAGTGTCTCCTGAAACCCGTTCCCTTGGTGCTAGATGAACGAACGTCTCTCCACTTGCTCAGTTCTGAGAGATAAGTGTGTGTGAAAGCCGTCCTTCACCTAGCTTGTTGGGAACACAAAGTTTCTTTTCAGTTGCAAACTCCATACCATTCATATATATGGGGAGGTAAAAGCTCCAACTCGTTTTTTCAGTGAAAACTGCAGGAACTTCAAACCGGCACTAGGAATCAGACTGAGAAAGCAGAGAAAAAGTGTCTCCTGCAACCAGTTCCCTTTGTGCTAGATGAACAAAACTCTCTCGCCTTGCTCAGTTCCGAGAGATAATTGTGTGTGAAAGCCGTCCTTCAACTAGATTGTTGGGAACACAAAGTTTCATTTCAGTTGCAAACTCCATTCCATACATATATATGGGGAGGTACAAGCTCCAACTCGGTTTTACAGTGAAAACTGCAGGAACTTCAAACCGGCACTAGGAAACAGACTGAGAAAGCAGAGAAAAAGTGTCTCCTGCAACCCGTTCCCTTGGTGCTAGATGAACGAACGTCTCTCCAATTGCTCAGTTCTGAGAGTTAAGTGTGTGTGAAAGCCGTCCTTCACCTAGCTTGTTGGGAACACAAAGTTTCTTTTCAGTTGCAAAATCCATTCCATACATATATATGGGGAAGTACTAGCTCCAACTCGGTTTTACAGGGAAAACTGCAGGAACTTCAAACCGGCACTAGGAAACAGACTGAGAAAGCAGAAAAAAAGTGCCTCCTGCAACCAGTTCCCTTGGTGCTAGATGAACAAAACTCTCTCCCCTTGCTCAGTTCCGAGAGATAATTGTGTGTGAAAGCCGTCCTTCAACTTGATTGTTGGGAACACAAAGTTTCATTTCAGTTGCAAACTCCATTCCATACATATATATGGGGAGGTACAAGCTCCAACTCGGTTTTACAGTGAAAACTGCAGGAACTTCAAACCGGCACTAGGAAACAGACTGAGAAAGCAGAGAAAAAGTGTCTCCTGCAATCCGTTCCCTTGGTGCTAGATGAACGAACTTCTCTCCAATTGCTCAGTTCTGAGAGTTAAGTGTGTGTGAAAGCCGTCCTTCACCTAGCTTGTTGGGAACACAAAGTTTCTTTTCAGTTGCAAAATCCATCCAATACATATATATGGGGAAGTACTAGCTCCAACTCGGTTTTACAGGGAAAACTGCAGGAACTTCAAACCGGCACTAGGAAACAGACTGAGAAAGCAGAAAAAAAGTGTCTCCTGCAACCCGTTCCCTTGGTGCTAGATGAGTGAACGTCTCTCCACTTGCTAAGTTCTGAGAGATAAGTGTGTGTGAAAGCCGTTCTTCACCTAGCTTGTTGGGAACACAAAGTTTCTTTTCAGTTGCAAACTCCATTCCATACATATATATGGGGAGGTACAAGCTCCAACTCGGTTTTACAGTGAAAACTGCAGAAACTTCAAACCGGCACTAGGAAACAGACTGAGAAAGCAGAGAAAAAGTGTCCCCTGCAACCAGTTCCCTTGGTGCTAGATGAACGAACGTCTCTCCACTTGCTCAGTTCTGAGAGATAAGTGTGTGTGAAAGCCGTCCTTCACCTAGCTTGTTGGGAACACAAAGTTTCTTTTCAGTTGCAAACTCCATACCATTCATAATATGGGGAGGTACAAGCTCCAACTCGGTTTTACAGTGAAAACTGCAGGAACTTCAAACCGGCACTAGGAAACAGACTGAGAAAGCAGAGAAAAAGTGTCTCCTGCAACCAGTTCCCTTGGTGCTAGATGAACGAACGTCTCTCCACTTGCTCAGTTCTGAGAGATAAGTGTGTGTGAAAGCCGTCCTTCACCTAGCTTGTTGGGAACACAAAGTTTCTTTTCAGTTGCAAACTCCATACCATTCATATATATGGGGAGGTACAAGCTCCAAGTCGGTTTTACAGTGAAAACTGCAGGAACTTCAAACCGGCACTAGGAAACAGACTGAGAAAGCAGAGAAAAAGTGTCTCCTGCAACCAGTTCTCTTGGTGCTGGATGAACAAACGTCTCTCCACTTGCTCAGTTCCGAGAGATAAGTGTGTGTGAAAGCCGTCCTTCAAATATCTTGTTGGGAACACAAAGTTTCATTTCAGTTGCAAACTCCATTCCATACATATATACGGGGAGGTACAAGCTCCAAATCGGTTTTACAGTGAAAACTGCAGGAACTTCAAACCGGCACTAGGAAACAGACTGAGAAAGCAGAGAAAAAGTGTCTCCTGCAACCCGTTCCCTTGGTGCTAGATGAACGAACGTCTCTCCACTTGCTCAGTTCTGAGAGATAAGTGTGTGTGAAAGCCGCCCTACACCTATCTTGTTGGGAACACAAAGTTTCTTTTCAGTTGCAAACCCCATTCCATACATATATATGGGGAGGTACAAGCTCCAACTCGGTTTTACAGTGAAAACTGCAGGTACTTCAATCCGGCACTCGGAAACAGACTGAGAAAGCAGAGAAAAAGTGTCTCCTGCAACCCGTTCCCTTGGTGCTAGATGAACGAACGTCTCTCCACTTGCTCAGTTCTGAGAGATAAGTGTGTGTGAAAGCCGCCCTTCACCTAGCTTGTTGGGAACACAAAGTTTCTTTTCAGTTGCAAACTCCATTCCATACATATATATGGGGAGGTACAAGCTCCAACTCGGTTTTACAGTGTAAACTGCAGGAACTTCAAACCGGCACTAGGAAACAGACTGAGAAAGCAGAGAAAAAGTGTCTCCGGCAACCCATTCCCTTGGTGCTAGATGAACGAACGTCTATCCAATTGCTCAGTTCTGAGAGATAAGTGTGTGTGAAAGCCGCGCTTCACCTAGCTTGTTGGGAACACAAAGTTTCTTTTCAGTTGCAAATTCCATTCCATACATATATATGGGTATGTACTAGCTCCAACTCGGTTTTATAGTGAAAACTGCAGGAACTTCAAACCGGCACTAGGAAACAAACTGAGAAACAGAGAATAAGTATCTCCTGCAACCCGTTCCCTTGGTGCTAGATGAACGAACCTCTCTCCACTTGCTCAGTTCTGAGAGATAAGTGTGTGTGAAAGCCGTCCTTCAACAAGCTCGTTATGAACACAAAGTTTCTTTTCAGTTGCAAACTCCATTCCATACATATATATGGGGAGGTACTAGCTCCAAATCGGATTTCCAGTGAGAACTGCAGGAACTTCAAACCGGCACTAGGAAACAGACTGAGAAAGCAGAGAAAAAGTGTCTCCTGCAACCCGTTCCCTTGGTGCAAGATGAACGAACGTCTCTCCACTTGCTCAGTTCTGAGAGATAATTGTGTGTGAAAGCCGCCCTTCACCTAGCTTGTTGGGAACACAAAGTATCTTTTCAGTTACAAACTCCATTCCATACATATATATGGGGAGTTACAAGCTCCAACTCGGTTTTACAGTGAAAACAGCAGGAACTTCAAACCGGCACTAGGAAACAGACTGAGAAAGCAGAGAAAAAGTGTCTCCTGCAACCCGTTCCCTTGGTGCTAGATGAACGAAACTCTCTCCACATGCTCAGTTCTGAGAGTTAAGTGTGTGTGAAAGCCGTCCTTCACCTAGCTTGTTGGGAACACAAAGTTTCTTTTCAGTTGCAAACTCCATTCCATACATATGTATGGGGAGGTACTAGCTCCAACTCGGTTTTACAGTGAAAACTGCAGGAAATTCAAACCGGCACTAGGAAACAGACTGAGAAAGCAGAGAAAAGGTGTCTCCTGCAACCCGTTCCCTTGGAGCTAGATGAACGAACGTCTCTCCACTTGCTCAGTTCTGAGAGATAATTGTGTGTGAAAGCCGCCCTTCACCTAGCTTGTTGGGAACACAAAGTTTCTTTTCAGTTACAAACTCCATTCCATACATATATATGGGGAGGTACAAGCTCCAACTCGTTTTTACAGTGAAAACTGAAGGAACTTCAAACCGGCACTAGGAAACAGACTGAGAAAGCAGAGACAAAGTATCTCCTGCAACCCGTTCCCTTGGTGCTAGATGAACGAACGTCTCTCCACTTGCTCAGTTCTGAGAGATAAGTGTGTGTGAAAGCCGTCCTTCACCTAGCTTGTTGGGAACACAAAGTTTCTTTTCAGTTGCAAACTCCATTCCATACATATATATGGTGAGGTACTAACTCCAACTCGGTTTTAGAGTGAAAACTGCAGGAACTTCAAACCGGCACTTGGAAACAGACTGAGAAAGCAGAGAAAAATTGTCTCCTGCAACCCGTTCCCTTGGTGCTAGATGAACGAAAGTCTCTCCACTTGCTCAGTTCCGAGAGATAATTGTGTGTGAAAGCCGTGCTTCACCTAGCTTGTTGGGAACACAAAGTTTCTTTTCAGTTGCAAACTCCATTCCATACATATATGGGGAGGTACAAGCTCCAAATCGGTTTTCCAGTGAAAACTGCAGGAACTTCAAATCGGCACTAGGAAAGAAACTGAGAAAGCAGAGAAAAAGTGTCTCCTGCAAACCGTTCCCTTGGTGCTAGATGAACGAACGTCTCTCCACTTGCTCAGTTCTGAGAGATAAGTGTGTGTGAAAGCCGCCCTTCACCTATCTTGTTGGGAACACAAAGTTTCTTTTCAGTTCCAAACCCCATTCCATACATATATATGGGGAGGTACAAGCTCCAACTCGGTTTTACAGTGAAAATTGCAGGAACTTCAATCCGGCACTAGGAAACAGACTGAGAAAGCAGAGAAAAAGTGTCTCCTGCAACCCGTTCCCTTGGTGCTAGATGAACGAACGTCTCTCCACTTGCTCAGTTCTGAGAGATAATTGTGTGTGAAATCCGCCCTTCACCTAGCTTGTTGGGAACACAAAGTTTCTTTTCAGTTGCAAACTCCATTCCATACATATATATGGGGAGGTACAAGCTCCAACTCGGTTTTACAGTGAAAACTGCAGGAACTTCAAACCGGCACTAGGAAACAGACTGAGAAAGCAGAGAAAAAGTGTCTCCTGCAACCCATTCCCTTGGTGCTAGATGAACGAACGTCTCTCCACTTGCTCAGTTCTGAGAGATAAGTGTGTGTGAAAGCCGCGCTTCACCTAGCTTGTTGGGAACACAAAGTTTCTTTTCAGTTGCAAATTCCATTCCATACATATATATGGGGATGTACTAGCTCCAACTCGGTTTTATAGTGAAAACTGCAGGAACTTCAAACCGGCACTAGGAAACAAACTGAGAAACAGAGAATAAGTATCTCCTGCAACCCGTTCCCTTGGTGCTAGATGAACGAACGTCTCTCCACTTGCTCAGTTCTGAGAGATAAGTGTGTGTGAAAGCCGTCCTTCAACAAGCTCGTTATGAACACAAAGTTTCTTTTCAGTTGCAAACTCCATTCCATACATATATATGGGGAGGTACTAGCTCCAACTCGGATTTCCAGTGAGAACTGCAGGAACTTCAAACCGGCACTAGGAAACAGACTGAGAAAGCAGAGAAAAAGTGTCTCCTGCAACCCGTTCCCTTGGTGCAAGATGAACGAACGTCTCTCCACTTGCTCAGTTCTGAGAGATAATTGTGTGTGAAAGCCGCCCTTCACCTAGCTTGTTGGGAACACAAAGTATCTTTTCAGTTACAAACTCCATTCCATACATATATATGGGGAGGTACTAGCTCCAACTCGGTTTTCCAGTGAAAACTGCAGGAACTTCAAACCGGCACTAGGAAACAGACGGAGAAAGCAGAGAAAAAGTGTCTCCTGCAACCCGTTCCCTTGGTGCTAGATGAACGAAACTCTCTCCACTTGCTCAGTTCTGAGAGTTAAGTGTGTGTGAAAGCCGTCCTTCACCTAGCTTGTTGGGAACACAAAGTTTCTTTTCAGTTGCAAACTCCATTCCATACATATATATGGGGAGGTACTAGCTCCAACTCGGTTTTACAGTGAAAACTGCAGGAAATTCAAACCGGCACTAGGAAACAGACTGAGAAAGCAGAGAAAAGGTGTCTCCTGCAACCCGTTCCCTTGGAGCTAGATGAACGAACGTCTCTCCACTTGCTCAGTTCTGAGAGATAATTGTGTGTGAAAGCCGCCCTTCACGTAGCTTGTTGGGAACACAAAGTTTCTTTTCAGTTACAAACTCCATTCCATACATATATATGGGGAGGTACAAGCTCCAACTCGTTTTTACAGTGAAAACTGCAGGAACTTCAAACCGGCACTAGGAAACAGACTGAGAAAGCAGAGAAAAAGTTTCTCCTGCAACCCGTTCCCTTGGTGCTAGATGAACGAACGTCTCTCCACTTGCTCAGTTCTGAGAGATAATTGTGTGTGAAAGCAGTCCTTCACCTGGCTTGTTGGGAACATAAAGTTTCTTTTCAGTTGCAAACTCCATTCCATACATATATATGGGGAGGTACAAGCTCCAAATCGGTTTTACAGTGAAAACTGCAGGAACTTCAAACCGGCACTAGGAAACAAACTGAGAAACAGAGAATAAGTATCTCCTGCAACCCGTTCCCTTGGTGCTAGATGAACGAACGTCTCTCCACTTGCTCAGTTCTGAGAGATAAGTGTGTGTGAAAGCCGTCCTTCAACAAGCTTGTTGGGAACACAAAGTTTCTTTTCAGTTGCAAACTCCATTCCATACATATATATGGGGAGGTACTAGCTCCAACTCGGATTTCCAGTGAGAACTGCAGGAACTTCAAACCGGCACTAGGAAACAGACTGAGAAAGCAGAGAAAATGTGTCTCCTGCAACCCGTTCCCTTGGAGCTAGATGAACGAACGTCTCTCCACTTGCTCAGTTCTGAGAGATAATTGTGTGTGAAAGCCGCCCTTCACCTAGCTTGTTGGGAACACAAAATATCTTTTCAGTTACAAACTCCATTCCATACATATATATGGGGAGGTACAAGCTCCAACTCGGTTTTACAGTGAAAACTGCAGGAACTTCAAACCGGCACTAGGAAACAGACTGAGAAAGCAGAGAAAAAGTGTCTCCTGCAACCCGTTCCCTTGGTGCTAGATGAGCGAACGTCTCTCCACTTGCTCAGTTCTGAGAGATATGTGTGTGTGAAAGCCGTCCTTCACCTAGCTTGTTGGGAACACAAAGTTTCTTTTCAGTTGCAAACTCCATTCCATACATATATATGGGGAGGTACTAGCTCCAACTCGGTTTTCCAGTGAAAACTGCAGGAACTTCAAACCGGCACTAGGAAACAGACTGAGAAAGCAGAGAAAAAGTGTCCCCTGCATCCCGTTCCCTTGGTGCTAGATGAACGAACGTCTCTCCACTTGCTCAGTTCTGAGAGATAATTGTGTGTGAAAGCCGCCCTTCACCTAGCTTGTTGGGAACACAAAGTTTCTTTTCAGTTACAAACTCCATTCCATATATATATATGGGGAGGTACAAGCTCCAACTCGTTTTTACAGTGAAAACTGCAGGAACTTCAAACCGGCACTAGGAAACAGACTGAGAAAGCAGAGAAAAAGTGTCTGCTGCAACCCGTTCCCTTGGTGCTAGATGAACGAACGTCTCTCCACTTGCTCAGTTCTGAGAGATAATTGTGTGTGAAAGCCGCCCTTCACCTAGCTTGTTGGGAACACAAAGTTTCTTTTCAGTTGCAAACTCCATTCCATACATATATATGGGGAGGTACAAGCTCCAACTCGGTTTTACAGTGAAAACTGCAGGAACTTCAAACCGGCACTAGGAAACAGACTGAGAAAGCAGAGAAAAAGTGTCTCCTGCAACACGTTCCCTTGGTGCTAGATGAGCGAACGTCTCTCCACTTGCTCAGTTCTGAGAGATAAGTGTGTGTGAAAGCCGTCCTTCACCTAGCTTGTTGGGAACACAAAGTTTCTTTTCAGTTGCAAACTCCATTCCATACATATATATGGGGAGGTACAAGCTCCAACTCGGTTTTACAGTGAAAACTGCAGGAAATTCAAACCGGCACTAGGAAACAGACTGAGAATGCAGAGAAAAAGTGTCTCCTGCAAACCTTTCCCTTGGTGCTAGATTAGCGAACGTCTCTCCACTTGCTCAGTTCTGAGAGATAAGTGTGTGTGAAAGCCGTCCTTCACCTAGCTTGTTGGGAACACAAAGTTTCTTTTCAGTTGCAAACTCCATTCCATACATATATATGGGGAGGTACAAGCTCCAAATCGGTTTTACAGTGAAAACTGCAGGAACTTCAAACCGGCACTAGGAAACAGAATGAGAAAGCAGAGAAAAAGTGCCTCCTGCAACCCGTTCCCTTGGTGCTAGATGAACGAACCTCTCTCCACTTGCTCAGTTCTGAGAGTTAAGTGTGTGTGAAAGCTGTCCTTCACCTAGCTTGTTGGGAACACAAAGTTTCTTTTCAGTTGCAAACTCCATTCCATACATATATATGGGGAGGTACTAGCTCCAACTCGGTTTTCCAGTGAAAACTGCAGGAACTTCAAACCGGCACTAGGAAACAGACTGAGAAAGCAGAGAAAAAGTGTCTCCTGCAACCCGTTCCCTTGGTGCTAGATGAACGAACCTCTCTCCACTTGCTCAGTTCTGAGAGTTAAGTGTGTGTGAAAGCTGTCCTTCACCTAGCTTGTTGGGAACACAAAGTTTCTTTTCAGTTGCAAACTCCATTCCATACATATATATGGGGAGGTACTAGCTCCAACTCGGTTTTCCAGTGAAAACTGCAGGAACTTCAAACCGGCACTAGGAAACAGACTGAGAAAGCAGAGAAAAAGTGTCTCCTGCAACCCGTTCCCTTGGTGCTAGATGAGCGAACGTCTCTCCACTTGCTCAGTTCTGAGAGATAAGTGTGTGTGAAAGCCGTCCTTCACCTTGCTTGTTGGGAACACAAAGTTTCTTTTCAGTTGCAAACTCCATTCCATACATATATATGGGGAGGTACAAGCTCCAACTCGGTTTTACAGTGAAAACTGCAGGAACTTCAAACCGGCACTAGGAAACAGACTGAGAAAGCAGAGAAAAAGTGTCTCCTACAAACCGTTCCCTTGGTGCTAGATGAGCGAACGTCTCTCCACTTGCTCAGTTCTGAGAGATAAGTGTGTGTGAAAGCCGTCCTTCACCTAGCTTGTTGGGAACACAAAGTTTCTTTTCAGTTGCAAACTCCATTCCATACATATATATGGGGAGGTACAAGCTCCAACTCGGTTTTACAGTGAAAACTGCAGGAACTTCAAACCGGCACTAGGAAACAGACTGAGAAAGCAGAGAAAAAGTGTCTCCTGCAACCCGTTCCCTTGGTTCTAGATGAACGAACGTCTCTCCACTTGCTCAGTTCTGAGAGATAAGTGTGTGTGAAAGCCGTCCTTCACCTAGGATGTTGGGAACACAAAGTTTCTTTTCAGTTGCAAACTGCATTCCTTACATATATATGGGGTGGTACAAGCTCCGACTCGTTTTTACAGTGAAAACTGCAGGAACTTCAAACCGGCACTAGGAAAAAGACTGAGAAAAAATAGAAAAAGTATCTCCTGCAACCCGTTCCCTTGGTGCTAGATGAACAAACGTCTCTCCACTTGCTCAGTTCCGAGAGATAAGTGTGTGTGAAAGTCGTCCTTCAACTAGCTTGTTAGGAACACAAAGATTCATTTCAGTTGCAAACTCCATTCCATACATATATATGGGTAGGTACTAGCTCCAACTCGATTTTACAGTGAAAACTGCAGGAACTTCAAACCGGCACTAGGAAACTGACTGAGAAAGCAGAGAAAAAGTGTCTCCTGCAACCCGTTCCATTGGTGCTAGATGAACGAAAGTCTCTCCACTTGCTCAGTTCTGAGAGTTAAGTGTGAGTGAAAGCCGCCCTTCACCTAGCTTGTTGGGAACACAAAGTTTCTTTTCAGTTGCAAACTCCATTCCATACATATATATGGGTAGGTACTAGCTCCAACTCGATTTTCCAGTGATAACTGCAGGAACTTCAAACCGGCACTAGGAAACAGACAGAGAAAGCAGAGAAAAAGTGTCTCCTGCAACCCGTTCCCTTGGTGCTAGATGAACGAACGTCTCTCCACTTGCTCAGTTCTGAGAGATAAGTGTGTGTGAAAGCCGTCCTTCACCTAGCTTGTTGGGAACACAAAGTTACTTTTCAGTTGCCAACTCCATTCCATGCATATATACGGTGAGGTACAAGCTCCAAATTGGTTTTATAGTGAAAACAGCAGGAACTTCAAACCGGCACTAGGAAACAGACTGAGAAAGCAGAGAAAAAGTGTCTCCTGCAAACC
This sequence comes from Camelus bactrianus, assembly GCF_048773025.1. NCBI lineage: Eukaryota > Metazoa > Chordata > Mammalia > Artiodactyla > Camelidae > Camelus > Camelus bactrianus. The sequence continues at coordinate 57,609,120 of NC_133555.1, read as the reverse complement.
GTTCCCTTGGTGCTAGATGAGCGAACGTCTCTCCACTTGCTCAGTTCTGAGAGATAAGTGTGTGTGAAAGCCGTCCTTCACCTAGCTTGTTGGGAACACAAAGTTTCTTTTCAGTTGCAAACTCCATTCCATACATATATATGGGGAGGTACAAGCTCCAAATCAGTTTTACAGTGAAAACTGCAGGAACTTCAAACCGGCACTAGGAAACAGACTGAGAAAGCAGAGAAAAAATGTCTCCTGCAACCCGTTCCCTTGGTGCTAGATGAACGAACGTCTCTCCACTTGCTCAGTTCTGAGAGATAAGTGTGTGTGAAAGCCGTCCTTCACCTAGGTTGTTGGGAACACAAAGTTTCTTTTCAGTTGCAAACTGCATTCCTTACATATATATGGGGTGGTACAAGCTCCGACTCGTTTTTACAGTGAAAACTGCAGGAACTTCAAACCGGCACTAGGAAACAGACTGAGAAAGCAGAGAAAAAGTATCTCCTGCAACCCGTTCCCTTGGTGCTAGATGAACAAACGTCTCTCCACTTGCTCAGTTCCGAGAGATAAGTGTGTGTGAAAGTCGTCCTTCAACTAGCTTGTTAGGAACACAAAGATTCATTTCAGTTGCAAACTCCATTCCATACATATATATGGGTAGGTACTAGCTCCAACTCGGTTTTACAGTGAAAACTGCAGGAACTTCAAACCGGCACTAGGAAACAGACTGAGAAAGCAGAGAAAAAGTGTCTCCTGCAACCCGTTCCCTTGGTGCTAGATGAACGAACGTCTCTCCACTTGCTCAGTTCTGAGAGTTAAGCGTGAGTGAAAGCCGTCCTTCACCTAGCTTGTTTGGAACACAAAGTTTCTTTTCAGTTGCAAACTCCATTCCATGCATATATACGGTGAGGTACAAGCTCCAAATTGGTTTTATAGTGAAAACAGCAGGAACTTCAAACCGGCACTAGGAAACAGACTGAGAAAGCAGGGAAAATGTGTCTCCTGCAACCCGTTCCCTTGGTGCTAGATGAACGAACGTCTCTCCACATGCTCAGTTCTGAGAGATAATTGTGTGTGAAAGCCGCCCTTCACCTAGCTTGTTGGGAACACAAAGTTTCTTTTCAGTTGCAAACTCCATTCCATACATATATATGGGGAGGTACAAGCTCCAACTCGGTTTTACAGTGAAAACTGCAGGAACTTCAAACCGGCACTAGGAAACAGACTGAGAAAGCAGAGAAAATGTGTCTCCTGCAACCCGTTCCCTTGGTGCTAGATGAACGAAACTCTCTCCACTTGCTCAGTTCTGAGAGTTAAGTGTGTGTGAATGCCGTCCTTCACCTAGCTTGTTGGGAACACAAAGTTTCTTTTCAGTTGCAAACTCCATTCCATACATATATATGGGGAGGTACTAGCTCCAACTCGGTTTTACAGTGAAAACTGCAGGAAATTCAAACCGGCACTAGGAAACAGACTGAGAAACAGAGAAAAGGTGTCTCCTGCAACCCGTTCCCTTGGAGCTAGATGAAAGAACGTCTCTCCACTTGCTCATTTATGAGAGATAATTGTGTGTGAAAGCCGTCCTTCACCTAGCTTGTTGGGAACACAAAGTTTCTTTTCAGTTACAAACTCCATTCCATACATATATATGGGGAGGTACAAGCTCCAACTCGTTTTTACAGTGAAAACTGCAGGAACTTCAAACCGGCACTAGGAAATAGACTGAGAAAGCAGAGAAAAAGTGTCTCCTGCAACCCGTTCCCTTGGTGCTAGATGAACGAACGTCTCTCCACTTGCTCAGTTCTGAGATATAATTGTGTGTGAAAGCCGCCCTTCACCTAGCTTGTTGGGAACACAAAGTTTCTTTTCAGTTGCAAACTCCATTCCATACATATATATGGGGAGGTACAAGCTCCAACTCGGTTTTACAGTGAAAACTGCAGGAACTTCAAACCGGCACTAGGAAACAGACTGAGAAAGCAGAGAAAAAGTGTCTCCTGCAACCCGTTCCCTTGGTGCTAGATGAGCGAACGTCTCTCCACTTGCTCAGTTCTGAGAGATAAGTGTGTGTGAAAGCCGTCCTTCACCTAGCTTGTTGGGAACACAAAGTTTCTTTTCAGTTGCAAACTCCATTCCATACATATATATGGGGAGGTACTAGCTCCAAATCGGTTTTCCAGTGAAAACTGCAGGAACTTCAAACCGGCACTAGGAAACAGACTGAGAAAGCAGAGAAAAATTGTCCCCTGCAATCCGTTCCCTTGGTGCTAGATGAACGAACGTCTCTCCACTTGCTCAGTTCTGAGAGATAATTGTGTGTGAAAGCCGCCCTTCACCTAGCTTGTTGGGAACACAAAGTTTCTTTTCAGTTACAAACTCCTTTCCATACATATATATGGGGAGGTACAAGCTCCAACTCGTTTTTACAGTGAAAACTGCTGGAACTGCAAACCGGCACTGGGAAACAGACTGAGAAAGCAGAGAAAAAGTGTCTCCTGCAACCCGTTCCCTTGGTGCTAGATGAACGAACGTCTCTCCACTTGCTCAGTTCTGAGAGATAATTGTGTGTGAAAGCCGCCCTTCACCTAGCTTGTTGGGAACACAAAGTTTCTTTTCAGTTGCAAACTCCATTCCATACATATATATGGGGAGGTACAAGCTCCAACTCGGTTTTACAGTGAAAACTGCAGGAACGTCAAACCGGCACTAGAAAACAGACTGAGAAAGCAGAGAAAAAGTGTCTCCTGCAACCCGTTCCCTTGTTGCTAGATGAGCGAACGTCTCTCCACTTGCTCAGTTCTGAGAGATAAGTGTGTGTGAAAGCCGTCCTTCACCTAGGTTGTTGGGAACACAAAGTTTCTTTTCAGTTGCAAACTGCATTCCTTACATATATATGGGGTGGTACAAGCTCCGACTCGTTTTTACAGTGAAAACTGCAGGAACTTCAAACCGGCACTAGGAAACAGACTGAGAAAGCAGAGAAAAAGTATCTCCTGCAACCCGTTCCCTTGGTGCTAGATGAACAAACGTCTCTCCACTTGCTCAGTTCTGAGAGATAAGTGTGTGTGAAAGTCGTCCTTCAACTAGCTTCTTAGGAACACAAAGATTCATTTCAGTTGCAAACTCCATTCCATACATATATATGGGTAGGTACTAGCTCCAACACGGTTTTACAGTGAAAACTGCAGGAACTTCAAACCGGCACTAGGAAACAGACTGAGAAAGCAGAGAAATAGTGTCTCCTGCAACCCGTTCCCTTGGTGCTAGATGAACGAACGTCTCTCCACTTGCTCAGTTCTGAGAGTTAAGTGTGAGTGAAAGCCGTCCTTCACCTAGCTTGTTGGGAACACAAAGTTTCTTTTCAGTTGCAAACTCCATTCCATACATATATATGGGTAGGTACTAGCTCCAACTCGGTTTTCCAGTGAAAACTGCAGGAACTTCAAACCGGCACTAGGAAACAGACTGAGAAAGCAGAGAAAAAGTGTCTCCTGCAACCCGTTCCCTTGGTGCTAGATGAACGAACGTCTCTCCACTTGCACAGTTCTGAGAGATAAGTGTGTGTGAAAGCCGTCCTTCACTTAGCTTGTTGGGAACACAAAGTTTCTTTTCAGTTGCCAACTCCATTCCATGCATATATACGGTGAGGTACAAGCTCCAACTTTGTTTTATAGTGAAAACAGCAGGAACTTCAAACCGGCACTAGGAAACAGACTGAGAAAGCAGAGAAAAAGTGTCTCCTGCAACCCGTTCCCTTGGTTCTAGATGAACGAACGTCTCTCCACTTGCTCAGTTCTGAGAGAAATGTGTGTGTGAAAGCCGTCCTTCAACTAGATTGTTGGGAACACAAAGTTTCTTTTCAGTTGCAAACTCCATTCCATACATATATTTGGGGAGGTTCAAGCTCCAAATCGGTTTTACAGTGAAAACTGCAGGAACTTCAAACCGGCACTTGGAAACAGACTGAGAATGTAGAGAAAAAGTATCTCCTGCAACCCGTTCCCTTGGTGCTAGATGAACGAACGTCTCACCACTTGCTCAGTTCTGAGAGATAAGTGTGTGTGAAAGCCGTCCTTCACCTAGCTTGTTGGGAACACAAAGTTTCTTTTCAGTTGCCAACTCCATTCCATACATATATATGGTGAGGTACTAGCTCCAACTCGGTTTTAGAGTGAAAACTGCAGGAACTTCAAACCTGCACTTGGAAACAGACTGAGAAAGCAGAGAATAATTGTCCCCTGCAACCCGTTCCCTTGGTGCTAGATGAACGAAAGTCTCTCCACTTGCTCAGTTCCGAGAGATAAGTGTGTGTGAAAGCCGTGCTTCACCTAGCTTGTTGGGAACACAAAGTTTCTTTTCAGTTGCAAACTCCATTCCATACATATATGAGGAGGTACTAGCTCCAAATCGGTTTTCCAGTGAAAACTGCAGGAACTTCAAATCGGCACTAGGAAAGAAACTGAGAAAGCAGAGAAAAAGTGTCTCCTGCAACCCGTTCCCTTGGTGCTAGATGAACGAACGTCTCTCCACTTGCTCAGTTCTGAGAGATAAGTGTGTGTGAAAGCCGCCCTTCACCTATCTTGTTGGGAACACAAAGTTTCTTTTCAGTTGCAAACCCCATTCCATACATATATATGGGGAGGTACAAGCTCCAACTCGGTATTACAGTGAAAACTGCAGGAACTTCAAATCGGCACTAGGAAAGAAACTGAGAAAGCAGAGAAAAAGTGTCTCCTGCAACCCGTTCCCTTGGTGCTAGATGAACGAACGTCTCTCCACTTGCTCAGTTCCGAGAGATAAGTGTGTGTGAAAGGCGTCCTTCAACTAGCTTGTTGGGAACACAAAGTTTCTTTTCAGTTGCAAACTCCATTCCATACATATATATGGGGAGGTACAAGCTCCAACTCGGTTTTACAGTGAAAACTGCAGGAACTTCAAACCGGCACTAGGAAACAGACTGAGAAAGCAGAGAAAAAGTGTCTCCTGCAACCCGTTCCCTTGGTGCTAAATGAGCGAACGTCTCTCCACCTGCTCAGTTCTGAGAGATAAGTGTTTGTGAAAGCCGCCCTTCACCTTGCTTGTTGGGAACACAAAGTTTCTTTTCAGTTGCAAACTCCATTCCATACATATATATGGGGAGGTACAAGCTCCAAATCGGTTTTACAGTGAAAACTGCAGGAACATCAAACCGGCACTAGGAAACAGACTGAGAAAGCAGAGAAATAGTGTCTCCTGCAACCCGTTCCCTTGGTGCTAGATGAACGAACGTCTCTCCACTTGCTCAGCTCTGAGAGTTAAGTGTGTGTGAAAGCCGCCCTTCACCTAGCTTGTTGGGAACACAAAGTTTCTTTTCAGTTTCAAACTCCATTCCATACATATATATGGGGTGGTACAAGCTCCAACACGGTTTTACAGTGAAAACTGCAGGAACTTCAAACCGGCACTAGGAAACAGACTGAGAAAGCAGAGAAAAAGTGTCTCCTGCAACCCGTTCCCTTGGTTCTAGATGAACGAACGTCTCTCCACTTGCTCAGTTCTGAGAGAAATGTGTGTGTGAAAGCCGTCCTTCAACTAGATTGTTGGGAACACAAAGTTTCTTTTCAGTTGCAAACTCCATTCCATACATATATTTGGGGAGGTTCAAGCTCCAAATCGGTTTTACAGTGAAAACTGCAGGAACTTCAAACCGGCACTTGGAAACAGACTGAGAATGTAGAGAAAAAGTATCTCCTGCAACCCGTTCCCTTGGTGCTAGATGAACGAACGTCTCACCACTTGCTCAGTTCTGAGAGATAAGTGTGTGTGAAAGCCGTCCTTCACCTAGCTTGTTGGGAACACAAAGTTTCTTTTCAGTTGCCAACTCCATTCCATACATATATATGGTGAGGTACTAGCTCCAACTCGGTTTTAGAGTGAAAACTGCAGGAACTTCAAACCTGCACTTGGAAACAGACTGAGAAAGCAGAGAATAATTGTCCCCTGCAACCCGTTCCCTTGGTGCTAGATGAACGAAAGTCTCTCCACTTGCTCAGTTCCGAGAGATAAGTGTGTGTGAAAGCCGTGCTTCACCTAGCTTGTTGGGAACACAAAGTTTCTTTTCAGTTGCAAACTCCATTCCATACATATATGAGGAGGTACTAGCTCCAAATCGGTTTTCCAGTGAAAACTGCAGGAACTTCAAATCGGCACTAGGAAAGAAACTGAGAAAGCAGAGAAAAAGTGTCTCCTGCAACCCGTTCCCTTGGTGCTAGATGAACGAACGTCTCTCCACTTGCTCAGTTCTGAGAGATAAGTGTGTGTGAAAGCCGCCCTTCACCTATCTTGTTGGGAACACAAAGTTTCTTTTCAGTTGCAAACCCCATTCCATACATATATATGGGGAGGTACAAGCTCCAACTCGGTATTACAGTGAAAACTGCAGGAACTTCAAATCGGCACTAGGAAAGAAACTGAGAAAGCAGAGAAAAAGTGTCTCCTGCAACCCGTTCCCTTGGTGCTAGATGAACGAACGTCTCTCCACTTGCTCAGTTCCGAGAGATAAGTGTGTGTGAAAGGCGTCCTTCAACTAGCTTGTTGGGAACACAAAGTTTCTTTTCAGTTGCAAACTCCATTCCATACATATATATGGGGAGGTACAAGCTCCAACTCGGTTTTACAGTGAAAACTGCAGGAACTTCAAACCGGCACTAGGAAACAGACTGAGAAAGCAGAGAAAAAGTGTCTCCTGCAACCCGTTCCCTTGGTGCTAAATGAGCGAACGTCTCTCCACCTGCTCAGTTCTGAGAGATAAGTGTTTGTGAAAGCCGCCCTTCACCTTGCTTGTTGGGAACACAAAGTTTCTTTTCAGTTGCAAACTCCATTCCATACATATATATGGGGAGGTACAAGCTCCAAATCGGTTTTACAGTGAAAACTGCAGGAACATCAAACCGGCACTAGGAAACAGACTGAGAAAGCAGAGAAATAGTGTCTCCTGCAACCCGTTCCCTTGGTGCTAGATGAACGAACGTCTCTCCACTTGCTCAGCTCTGAGAGTTAAGTGTGTGTGAAAGCCGCCCTTCACCTAGCTTGTTGGGAACACAAAGTTTCTTTTCAGTTTCAAACTCCATTCCATACATATATATGGGGTGGTACAAGCTCCAACACGGTTTTACAGTGAAAACTGCAGGAACTTCAAACCGGCACTAGGAAACAGACTGAGAAAGCAGAGAAAAAGTGTCTCCTGCAACCCGTTCCCTTCTTGCTAGATGAACGAAAGTCTCTCCACTTGCTCAGTTCTGAGACATAAGTGTGTGTGAAAGCCGTCCTTCAACTAGCTTGTTGGGAACACAAAGTTTCTTTTCAGTTGCAAACTCCATTCCATACATATATATGGGGAGGTACTAGCTCCAACTCGGTTTTATAGTGAAAACTGCAGGAACTTCAAACCGGCACTAGGAAACAGACTGAGAAAGCAGAGAATAAGTATCTCCTGCAACCCGTTACCTTGGTGCTAGAAGAACGAACGTCTCTCCACTTGCTCAGTTCTGAGAGATAAGTGTGTTTTAAAGCCGTCCTTCAAATAGCTTGTTGGGAACACAAAGTTTCTTTTCAGTTACAAACTCCATTCCATATATATATATGGGGAGGTACAAGCTCCAACTCGTTTTTACAGTGAAAACTGCAGGAACTTCAAACCGGCACTAGGAAACAGACCGAGAAAGCAGAGAAAAAGTGTCTCCTGCAACCCGTTCCCTTGGTGCTAGATGAACGAACGTCTCTCCACTTGCTCAGTTCTGAGAGATAATTGTGTGTGAAAGCCGCCCTTCACCTAGCTAGTTGGGAACACAAAGTTTCTTTTCAGTTGCAAACTCCATTCCATACATATATATGGGGAGGTAGTAGCTCCAACTCGGTTTTACAGTGAAAACTGCAGGAACTTCAAACCGGCACTAGGAAACAGACTGAGAAAACACAGAAAAAGTGTCTCCTGCAACCCGTTCCCTTGGTGCTAGATGAACGAACGTCTCTCCACTTGCTCAGTTCAGAGAGATATGTGTGTGTGAAAGCCGTCCTTCACATAGCTTGTTGGGAACACAAAGTTTCTTTTCAGTTGCAAACTCCATTCCATACATATATATGGGTAGGTACAAGCTAAAACTCGGTTTTACAGTGAAAACTGCAGGAACTTCAAACCGGCACTAGGAAACAGACTGAGAAAGCAGAGAAAAAGTGTCCCCTGCAACCCGTTCCCTTGGTGCTAGATGAACGAACGTCTCTCCACTTGCTCAGTTCTGAGAGATAAGTGTGTGTGAAAGCCGTCCTTCACCTAGCTTGTTGGGAACACAAAGTTTCTTTTCAGTTGCAAACTCCATACCATTCATATATATGGGGAGGTACAAGCTCCAACTCGTTTTTACAGTGAAAACTGCAGGAACTTCAAACCGGCACTAGGAAACAGACTGAGAAAGCAGAGAAAAAGTAACTCCTGCAACCCGTTCCCTTGGTGCTAGATGAACAAACGTCTATCCACTTGCTCAGTTCCGAGAGATAAGTGTGTGTGAAAGCCGTCCTTCAACTAGCTTGTTGGGAACACAAAGTTTCATTTCAGTTGCAAACTCCATTCCATACATATATATGGGGAGGTACAAGCTCCAACTCGGTTTTACAGTGAAAACTGCAAGAACTTCAAACCGGCACTAGGAAACAGACTGAGAAAGCAGAGAAAAAGTGTCTCCTGCAACCCGTTCCCTTGGTGCTAGATGAACGAACGTCTCTCCACTTGCTCAGTTCTGAGAGTTAAGTGTGTGTGAAAGCCGTCCTTCAGCTAGCTTGTTGGGAACACAAAGTTTCTTTTCAGTTGCAAGCTCCATTCCATACATATATATGGGGAGGAACTAGCTCCAACTCGGTTTTACAGGGAAAACTGCAGGAACTTCAAACCGGCACTAGGAAACAGACTGAGAAAGCAGAAAAAAATTGTCTCCTGCAACCCGTTCCCTTGGTGCTAGATGAGCGAACGTCTCTCCACTTGCTCAGTTCTGAGAGATAAGTGTGTGTGAAAGCCGTTCTTCAACTAGCTTGTTGGGAACACAAATTTTCTTTTCAGTTGCAAACTCCATTCCATACATATATATGGGGAGGTACAAGCTCCAACTCGGTTTTACAGTGAAAACTGCAGGAACTTCAAACCGGCACTAGGAAACAGACTGAGAAAACAGAGAAAAAGTGTCTCCTGCAACCCGTTCCCTTGGTGCTAGATGAACGAACGTCTCTCCACTTGCTCAGTTCAGAGAGATATGTGTGTGTGAAAGCCGTCCTTCACATAGCTTGTTGGGAACACAAAGTTTCTTTTCAGTTGCAAACTCCATTCCATACATATATATGGGTAGGTACAAGCTAAAACTCGGTTTTACAGTGAAAACTGCAGGAACTTCAAACCGGCACTAGGAAACAGACTGAGAAAGCAGAGAAAAAGTGTCCCCTGCAACCCGTTCCCTTGGTGCTAGATGAACGAACGTCTCTCCACTTGCTCAGTTCTGAGAGATAAGTGTGTGTGAAAGCCGTCCTTCACCTAGCTTGTTGGGAACACAAAGTTTCTTTTCAGTTGCAAACTCCATACCATTCATATATATGGGGAGGTACAAGCTCCAACTCGTTTTTACAGTGAAAACTGCAGGAACTTCAAACCGGCACTAGGAAACAGACTGAGAAAGCAGAGAAAAAGTATCTCCTGCAACCCGTTCCCTTGGTGCTAGATGAACAAACGTCTATCCACTTGCTCAGTTCCGAGAGATAAGTGTGTGTGAAAGCCGTCCTTCAACTAGCTTGTTGGGAACACAAAGTTTCATTTCAGTTGCAAACTCCATTCCATACATATATATGGGGAGGTACAAGCTCCAACTCGGTTTTACAGTGAAAACTGCAAGAACTTCAAACCGGCACTAGGAAACAGACTGTGAAAGCAGAGAAAAAGTGTCTCCTGCAACCCGTTCCCTTGGTGCTAGATGAACGAACGTCTCTCCACTTGCTCAGTTCTGAGAGTTAAGTGTGTGTGAAAGCCGTCCTTCACCTAGCTTGTTGGGAACACAAAGTTTCTTTTCAGTTGCAAACACCATTCCATACATATATATGGGTAGGTACAAGCTCCAAATCGGTTTTACAGTGAAAACTGCAGGAACTTCAAACCGGCACTAGGAAACAGACTGAGAATGCAGAGAAAAAGTGTCTCCTGCAACCCGTTCCCTTGGTGCTAGATGAACGAACGTCTCTCCACTTGCTCAGTTCTGAGAGATAAGTGTGTGTGTAAGCCGTCCTTCACCTAGCTTGTTGGGAACACAAAGTTTCTTTTCAGTTGCAAACTCCATACCATTCATATATATGGGGAGGTACAAGCTCCAACTCGTTTTTACAGTGAAAAATGCAGGAACTTCAAACCGGCACTAGGAAACAGACTGAGAAAGCAGAGAAAAAGTATCTCCTGCAACCCGTTCCCTTGGTGCTAGATGAACAAACGTCTAGCCACTTGCTCAGTTCCGAGATAACTGTGTGTGAAAGCCGTCCTTCAACTAGCTTGTTGGGAACACAAAGTTTCATTTCAGTTGCAAACTCCATTCCATACATATATATTGGGAGGTACAAGCTCCAACTCGGTTTTACAGTGAAAACTGCAGGAACTTCAAACCGGCACTAGGAAACAGACTGAGAAAGCAGAGAAAAAGTGTCTCCTGCAAACCGTTCCCTTGGTGCTAGATGAGCGAACGTCTCTCCACTTGCTCAGTTCTGAGAGATAAGTGTGTGTGAAAGCCGTCCTTCACCTAGCTTGTTGGGAACACAAAGTTTCTTTTCAGTTGCAAACTCCATTCCATACATATATATGGGGAGGTACAAGCTCCAAATCGGTTTTACAGTGAAAACTGCAGGAACTTCAAACCGGCACTAGGAAACAGACTGAGAAAGCAGAGAAAAAGTGTCTCCTGCAACGCGTTCCCTTGGTGCTAGATGAACGAACCTCTCTCCACTTGCTCAGTTCTGAGAGTTAAGTGTGTTTGAAAGCTGTCCTTCACCTAGCTTGTTGGGAACACAAGGTTCTTTTCAGTTGCAAACTCCATTCCATACATATATATGGGGAGGTACTAGCTCCAACACGGTTTTCCAGTGAAAACTGCAGGAAATTCAAACCGGCACTAGGAAAAAGACTGAGAAAGCAGAGAAAAGGTGTCTCCTGCAACCCGTTCCCTTGGTGCTAGATGAACGAACGTCTCTCCACTTGCTCAATTCTGAGAGATAAGTGTGTGTGAAAGCCGTCCTTCACCTAGGTTGTTGGGAACACAAAGTTTCTTTTCAGTTGCAAACTGCATTCCTTACATATATATGGGGTGGTACAAGCTCCGACTCGTTTTTACAGTGAAAACTGCAGGAACTTCAAACCGGCACTAGGAAACAGACTGAGAAAGCAGAGAAAAAGTATCTCCTGCAACCCGTTCCCTTGGTGCTAGATGAACGAACGTCTCTCCACTTGCTCAGTTCTGAGAGAAATGTGTGTGTGAAAGCCGTCCTTCAACTTGATTGTTGGGAACACAAAGTTTCTTTTCAGTTGCAAACTACATTCCATACATATATATGGGGAGGTTCAAGCTCCAAATCGGTTTTACAGTGAAAACTGCAGGAACTTCACACCGGCACTTGGAAACAGACTGAGAAAGCAGAGAAAAAGTGTCTCCTGCAACCCGTTCCCTTGGTGCTAGATGAACGAACGTCTCTCCACTTGCTCAGTTCCGAGAGATAAATGTGTGTGAAATCCGTCCTTCAACAAGCTTGTTGGGAACACAAAGTTTCTTTTCAGTTGCAAACTCCATTCCATACATATATATGGGTAGGTACTAGCTCCAACTCGGTTTTACAGTGAAAACTGCAGGAACTTCAAACCGGCACTAGGAAACAGACTGAGAAAGCAGAGAAAAAGTGTCTCCTGCAACCCGTTCCCTTCTTGCTAGATGAACGAAAGTCTCTCCACTTGCTCAGGTCTGAGACATAAGTGTGTGTGAAAGCCGTCCTTCAACTAGCTTGTTGGGAACACAAAGTTTCTTTTCAGTTGCAAACTCCATTCCATACATATATATTGGGAGGTACTAGCTCCAACTCGGTTTTATAGTGAAGACTGCAGGAACTTCAAACCGGCACTAGGAAACAGACTGAGAAAGCAGAGAATAAGTATCTCCTGCAACCCGTTACCTTGGTGCTAGATGAACGAACGTCTCTCCACTTGCTAAGTTCTGAGAGATAAGTGTGTGTTAAAGCCGTCCTTCAAATAGCTTGTTGGGAACACAAAGTTTCTTTTCAGTTACAAACTCCATTCCATATATATATATGGGGAGGTACAAGCTCCAACTCGTTTTTACAGTGAAAACTGCAGGAACTTCAAACCGGCACTAGGAAACAGACTGAGAAAGCAGAGAAAAAGTGTCTCCTGCAACCCGTTCCCTTGGTGCTAGATGAACGAACGTCTCTCCACGTGCTCAGTTCTGAGAGATAATTGTGTGTGAAAGCCGCCCTTCACCTAGCTTGTTGGGAACACAAAGTTTCTTTTCAGTTGCAAACACCATTCCAAACATATATATGGGGAGGTACTAGCTCCAACTCGGTTTTACAGTGAAAACTGCAGGAACTTCAAACCGGCACTAGGAAACAGACTGAGAAAGCAGAGAAAAAGTGTCTCCTGCAACCCGTTCCCTTGGTGCTAGATGAGCGAACGTCTCTCCACTTGCTCAGTTCTGAGAGATAAGTGTGTGTGAAAGCCGTCCTTAAACTAGCTTGTTGGGAACACAAAGTTTCTTTTCAGTTGCAAACTCCATTCCATACATATATATGGGGAGGTACAAGCTCCAAATCGGTTTTACAGTGAAAACTGCAGGAAATTCAAACCGGCACTAGGAAACAGACTGAGAAAGCAGAGAATAAGTGTCTCCTGCAACCCGTTCCCTTGGTGCTAGATGAACGAACCTCTCTCCACTTGCTCAGTTCTGAGAGTTAAGTGTGTGTGAAAGCCGTCCTTCAGCTAGCTTGTTGGGAACACAAAGTTTATTTTCAGTTGCAAACTCCATTCCATACATATATATGGGGAGGAACTAGCTCCAACTCGGATTTACAGGGAAAACTGCAGGAACTTCAAACCGGCACTAGGAAACAGACTGAGAAAGCAGAAAAAATTGTCTCCTGCAACCCGTTCCCTTGGTGCTAGATGAGCGAACGTCTCTCCACTTGCTCAGTTCTGAGAGATAAGTGTGTGTGAAAGCCGTTCTTCAACTAGCTTGTTGGGAACACAAATTTTCTTTTCAGTTGCAAACTCCATTCCATACATATATATGGGGAGGTACAAGCTCCAACTCGGTTTTACAGTGAAAACTGCAGGAACTTCAAACCGGCACTAGGAAACAGACTGAGAAAACAGAGAAAAAGTGTCTCCTGCAACCCGTTCCCTTGGTGCTAGATGAACGAACGTCTCTCCACTTGCTCAGTTCAGAGAGATATGTGTGTGTGAAAGCCGTCCTTCACATAGCTTGTTGGGAACACAAAGTTTCTTTTCAGTTGCAAACTCCATTCCATACATATATATGGGTAGGTACAAGCTAAAACTCGGTTTTACAGTGAAAACTGCAGGAACTTCAAACCGGCACTAGGAAACAGACTGAGAAAGCAGAGAAAAAGTGTCCCCTGCAACCCGTTCCCTTGGTGCTAGATGAACGAACGTCTCTCCACTTGCTCAGTTCTGAGAGATAAGTGTGTGTGAAAGCCGTCCTTCACCTAGCTTGTTGGGAACACAAAGTTTCTTTTCAGTTGCAAACTCCATACCATTCATATATATGGGGAGGTACAAGCTCCAACTCGTTTTTACAGTGAAAACTGCAGGAACTTCAAACCGGCACTAGGAAACAGACTCAGAAAGCAGAGAAAAAGTATCCCCTGCAACCCGTTCCCTTGGTGCTAGATGAACAAACGTCTATCCACTTGCTCAGTTCCGAGAGATAATTGTGTGTGAAAGCCGTCCTTCAACTAGCTTGTTGGGAACACAAAGTTTCATTTCAGTTGCAAACTCCATTCCATACATATATATGGGGAGGTACAAGCTCCAACTCGGTTTTACAGTGAAAACTGCAAGAACTTCAAACCGGCACTAGGAAACAGACTGAGAAAGCAGAGAAAAAGTGTCTCCTGCAACCCGTTCCCTTGGTGCTAGATGAACGAACGTCTCTCCACTTGCTCAGTTCTGAGAGTTAAGTGTGTGTGAAAGCCGTCCTTCACCTAGCTTGTTGGGAACACAAAGTTTCTTTTCAGTTGCAAACTCCATTCCATACATATATATGGGTAGGTACAAGCTCCAAATCGGTTTTACAGTGAAAACTGCAGGAACTTCAAACCGGCACTAGGAAACAGACTGAGAATGCAGAGAAAAAGTGTCTCCTGCAACCCGTTCCCTTGGTGCTAGATGAACGAACGTCTCTCCACTTGCTCAGTTCTGAGAGATAAGTGTGTGTGTAAGCCGTCCTTCACCTAGCTTGTTGGGAACACAAAGTTTCTTTTCAGTTGCAAACTCCATACCATTCATATATATGGGGAGGTACAAGCTCCAACTCGTTTTTACAGTGAAAAATGCAGGAACTTCAAACCGGCACTAGGAAACATACTGAGAAAGCAGAGAAAAAGTATCTCCTGCAACCCGTTCCCTTGGTGCTAGATGAACAAACGTCTATCCACTTGCTCAGTTCCGAGAGATAACTGTGTGTGAAAGCTGTCCTTCAACTAGCTTGTTGGGAACACAAAGTTTCTTTTCAGTTGCAAACTCCATTCCATACATATATACGGTGATGTACAAGCTCCAACTTGCTTTTATAGTGAAAACAGCAGGAACTTCAAACCGGCACTAGGAAACAGACTGAGAAAGCAGGGAAAATGTGTCTCCTGCAACTCGTTCCCTTGGTGCTAGATGAACGAACGTCTCTCCACTTGCTCAGTTCTGAGAGAAATGTGTGTGTGAAAGCCGTCCTTCAACTAGATTGTTGGGAACACAAAGTTTCTTTTCAGTTGCAAACTCCATTCCATACATATATATGGGGAGGTTCAAGCTCCAAATCGGTTTTACAGTGAAAACTGCAGGAACTTCAAACCGGCACTTGGAAACAGACTGAGAAAGCAGAGAAAAAGTGTCTCCTGCAACCCGTTCCCTTGGTGCTAGATGAACGAACGTCTCTCCACTTGCTCAGTTCCGAGAGATAAATGTGTGTGAAAGCCGTCCTTCAACAAGCTTGTTGGGAACACAAAGTTTCTTTTCAGTTGCAAACTCCATTCCATACATATATATGGGTAGGTACAAGCTCCAACTCGGTTTTACAGTGAAAACTGCAGGAACTTCAAATCGGCACTAGGAAACAGACTGAGAAAGCAGAGAAAAATGTCTCCTGCAACCTGTTCCCTTGGTGCTAGATGAACGAACGTCTCTCCACTTGCTCAGTTCTGAGAGATATGTGTGTGTGAAAGCCGTCCTTCACCTAGCTTTTTGGGAACACAAAGTTTCTTTTCAATTGCAAACTCCATTCCATACATATATATGGGGAGGTACTAGCTCCAACTCGGTTTTACAGTGAAAACTGCAGGAACTTCAAACCGGCACTAGGAAAAATACTGAGAAAGCAGAGAAAAAGTGTCTCCTACAACCCGTTCCCTTGGTGCTAGATGAACGAACGTCTCTCCACTTGCTCAGTTCTGAGAGATAAGTGTGTATGAAAGCCGTCCTTCACCTAGCTTGTTGGGAACACAAAGTTTCTTTTCAGTTGCCAACTCCATTCCATACATATATATGGTGAGGTACTAGCTCCAACTCGGTTTTAGAGTGAAAACTGCAGGAACTTCAAACCGGCACTTGAAAACAGACTGAGAAAGCGGAGAATAATTGTCTCCTGAAACACGTTCCCTTGGTGCTAGATGAACGAAAGTCTCTCCACTTGCTCAGTTCCGAGAGATAAGTGTGTGTGAAAGCCGTGCTTCACCTAGCTTTTTGGGAACACAAAGTTTCTTTTCAGTTGCAAACTCCATTCCATACATATATGGGGAGGTACTAGCTCCAAATCGGTTTTCCAGTGAAAACTGCAGGAACTTCAAATCGGCACTAGGAAAGAAACTGAGAAAGCAGAGAAAAAGTGTCTCCTGCAACCCGTTCCCTTGGTGCTAGATGAACGAACGTCTCTCCACTTGCTCAGTTCTGAGAGATAAGTGTGTGTGAAAGCCGCCCTTCACCTATCTTGTTGGGAACACAAAGTTTCTTTTCAGTTGCAAACCCCATTCCATACATATATATGGGGAGGTACAAGCTCCAACTCGGTATTACAGTGAAAACTGCAGGAACTTCAATCCGGCACTAGGAAACAGACTGAGAAAGCAGAGAAAAAGTTTCTCCTGCAACCCTTTCCCTTGGTGCTAGATGAACGAACGTCTCTCCACTTGCTCAGTTCCGAGAGATATGTGTGTGTGAAAGCCGTCCTTCAACTAGCTTGTTGGGAACACAAAGTTTCTTTTCAGTTGCAAACTCCATTCCATACATATATATGGGGAGGTACTAGCTCCAACTCGGTTTTATAGTGATAACTGCAGGAACTACAAACTGGCACTAGGAAACAGACTGAGAAAGCAGAGAAAAAGTATCTCCTGCAACCCGTTCCCTTGGTGCTAGATGAACGAACGTCTCTCCACTTGCTCAGTTCTGAGAGATAAGTGTGTGTGAAAGCCGTCCTTCACATAGCTTGTTGGGAACACAAAGTTTCTTTTCAGTTACAAACTCCATTCCATACATATATATGGGGAGGTACAATCTCCAACTCGTTTTTCCAGTGAAAACTGCAGGAAATTCAAACCGGCACTAGGAAACAGACTTAGAAAGCAGAGAAAAAGTGTCTCCTGCAACCCGTTCCCTTGGTGCTAGATGAACGAACGTCTCTCCACTTGCTCAGTTCTGAGAGATAATTGTGTGTGAAAGCCGCCCTTCACCTAGCTTGTTGGGAACACAAAGTTTCTTTTCAGTTGCAAACTCCAATCCATACATATATATGGGGAGGTACAAGCTCCAACACGGTTTTACAGTGAAAACTGCAGGAACTTCAAACCGGCACTAGGAAACAGACTGAGAAAGCAGAGAAAAAGTGTCTCCTGCAACCCATTCCCTTGGTGCTAGATGAACGAACGTCTCTCCACTTGCTCAGTTCTGAGAGATAAGTGTGTGTGAAAGCCGCCCATCACCTAGCTTGTTGGGAACACAAAGTTTCTTTTCAGTTTCAAACTCCATTCCATACATATATATGGGGTGGTACAAGCTCCAACTCGGATTTACAGTGAAAACTTCAGGAACTTCAAACCTGCACTAGGAAACAGACTGAGAAAGCAGAGAAAAAGTGTCTCCTGCAACCCGTTCCCTTCTTGCTAGATGAACGAACGTCTCTCCACTTGCTCAGTTCTGAGACATAAGTGTGTGTGAAAGCCGTCCTTCAACTAGCTTGTTGGGAACACAAAGTTTCTTTTCAGTTGCAAACTCCATTCCATACATATATATGGGGAGGTACTAGCTCCAACTCGGTTTTCCAGTGAAAACTGCAGGAACTTCAAACCGGCACTAGGAAACAGACTGACAAAGCAGAGAAATACTATCCCCTGCAACCCGTTCCCTTGGTGCTAGATGAACGAACGTCTCTCCACTTGCTCAGTTCTGAGAGGTAATTGTGTGTGAAAGCCGCCCTTCACCTAGCTTGTTGGGAACACAAAGTTTCTTTTCAGTTACAAACTCCATTCCATACATATATATGGTGAGGTACAAGCTCCAACTCGTTTTCACAGTGAAAACTGCAGGAACTTCAAACCGGCACTAGGAAACAGACTGAGAAAGCAGAGAAAAAGTGTCTCCTGAAACCCGTTCCCTTGGTGCTAGATGAGCGAACGTCTCTCCACTTGCTCAGTTCTGAGACATATGTGTGTGTGAAAGCCGTCCTTCAACTAGCTTGTTGGGAACACAAAGTTTCTTTTCAGTTGCAAACTCCATTCCATACATATATATGGGGAGGTACTAGCTCCAACTCGGTTTTCCAGTGAAAACTGCAGGAACTTCAAACCGGCACTAGGAAACAGACTGACAAAGCAGAGAAATACTATCCCCTGCAACCCGTTCCCTTGGTGCTAGATGAACGAACGTCTCTCCACTTGCTCAGTTCTGAGAGATAAGTGTGTGTGAAAGCCGTCCTTCACATAGCTTGTTGGGAACACAAAGTTTCTTTTCAGTTGCAAACTCCATTCCATACATATATATGGGGAGGTGCTAGCTCCAACTCGGTTTTACAGTGAAAACTGCAGGAAATTCAAACCGGCACTAGGAAACAGACTGAGAAAGCAGAGAAAAGGTGTCTCCTGCAACCCGTTCCATTGGTGCTAGATGAACGAACGTCTCTCCACTTGCTCAGTTCTGAGAGATAAGTGTGTGTGAAAGCCGCCCATCACCTAGCTTGTTGGGAACACAAAGTTTCTTTTCAGTTGCAAACTCCATTCCATACATATATATGGGGTGGTACAAGCTCCAAATCGGATTTACAGTGAAAACTTCAGGAACTTCAAACCTGCACTAGGAAACAGACTGAGAAAGCAGAGAAAAAGTGTCTCCTGCAACCAGTTCCCTTCTTGCTAGATGAACGAACGTCTCTCCACTTGCTCAGTTCTGAGACATAAGTGTGTGTGAAAGCCGTCCTTCAACTAGCTTGTTGGGAACACAAAGTTTCTTTTCAGTTGCAAACTCCATTCCATACATATATATGGGGAGGTACTAGCTCCAACTCGGTTTTCCAGTGAAAACTGCAGGAACTTCAAACCGGCACTAGGAAACAGACTGACAAAGCAGAGAAATACTATCCCCTGCAACCCGTTCCCTTGGTGCTAGATGAACGAACGTCTCTCCACTTGCTCAGTTCTGAGAGGTAATTGTGTGTGAAAGCCGCCCTTCACCTAGCTTGTTGGGAACACAAAGTTTCTTTTCAGTTACAAACTCCATTCCATACATATATATGGTGAGGTACAAGCTCCAACTCGTTTTCACAGTGAAAACTGCAGGAACTTCAAACCGGCACTAGGAAACAGACTGAGAAAGCAGAGAAAAAGTGTCTCCTGAAACCCGTTCCCTTGGTGCTAGATGAGCGAACGTCTCTCCACTTGCTCAGTTCTGAGACATAAGTGTGTGTGAAAGCCGTCCTTCAACTAGCTTGTTGGGAACACAAAGTTTCTTTTCAGTTGCAAACTCCATTCCATACATATATATGGGGAGGTACTAGCTCCAACTCGGATTTCCAGTGAAAATTGCAGGAACTACAAACCGGCACTAGGAAACAGACTGACAAAGCAGAGAAATACTATCCCCTGCAACCCGTTCCCTTGGTGCTAGATGAACGAACGTCTCTCCACTTGCTCAGTTCTGAGAGGTAATTGTGTGTGAAAGCCGCCCTTCACCTAGCTTGTTGGGAACACAAAGTTTCTTTTCAGTTGCAAACTCCATTCCATACATATATATGGTGAGGTACAAGCTCCAACTCGTTTTCACAGTGAAAACTGCAGGAACTTCAAACCGGCACTAGGAAACAGACTGAGAAAGCAGAGAAAAAGTGTCTCCTGAAATCCGTTCCCTTGGTGCTAGATGAGCGAACGTCTCTCCACTTCCTCAGTTCTGAGAGATAAGTGTGTGTGAAAGCCGTCCTTCACCTAGCTTGTTGGGAACACAAAGTTTCTTTTCAGTTGCAAACTCCATTCCTTACATATATATGGGGAGGTACAAGCTCCAAATCGGTTTTACAGTGAAAACTGCAGGAACTTCAAACCGGCACTAGGAAACAGACTGAGAAAGCAGAGAAAAAGTGTCTCCTGCAACCCGTTCCCTTGGTGCTAGATGAACGAACCTCTCTCCACTTGCTCAGCTCTGAGAGTTAAGTGTGTGTGAAAGCCGTCCTTCACCTAGCTTGTTGGGAACACAAAGTTTCTTTTCAGTTGCAAACTCCATTCCATACATATATATGGGGAGGTACTAGCTCCAACTCGGTTTTACAGTGAAAACTGCAGGAAATTCAAACCGGCACTAGGAAACAGACTGAGAAAGCAGAGAAAAGGTGTCTCCTGCAACCCGTTCCATTGGTGCTAGATGAACGAACGTCTCTCCACTTGCTCAGTTCTGAGAGGTAATTGTGTGTGAAAGCCGCCCTTCACCTAGCTTGTTGGGAACACAAAGTTTCTTTTCAGTTTCAAACTCCATTCCATACATATATATGGGGTGGAACAAGCTCCAACTCGGTTTTACAGTGAAAACTGCAGGAACTTCAAACCGGCACTAGGAAACAGACTGAGAAAGCAGAGAAAAAGTGTCTCCTGCAACCCGTTCCCTTCTTGCTAGATGAACGAAAGTCTCTCCACTTGCTCAGTTCTGAGACATAAGTGTGTGTGAAAGCCGTCCTTCAACTAGCTTGTTGGGAACACAAAGTTTCTTTTCAGTTGCAAACTCCATTCCATACATATATATGGGGAGGTACTAGCTACAACTCGGTTTTTTAGTGAAAACTGCAGGAACTTCAAACCGGCACTAGGAAACAGACTGAGAAAGCAGAGAATAAGTATCTCCTGCAACCCGTTCCCTTGGTGCTAGATGAACGAACGTCTCTCCACTTGCTCAGTTCTGAGAGATAAGTGTGTGTTAAAGCCGTCCTTCAAATAGCTTGTTGGGAACACAAAGTTTCTTTTCAGTTGCAAACTCCATTCCATACATATATATGGGGAGGTACAAGCTCCAACTCGGTTTTACAGTGAAAACTGCAGGAACTTCAAACCGGCACTAGGAAACAGACTGAGAAAGCAGAGAAATAGTGTCTCCTGCAACCTGTTCCACCGGTGCTAGATGAACGAACGTCTCTCCACTTGCTCAGTTCTGAGAGATATTTGTGTGTGAAAGCCGTCCTTCACCTAGCTTTTTGGGAACACAAAGTTTCTTTTCAGTTGCAAACTCCATTCCATACATTTATATGGGGAGGTACTAGCTCCAAATCGGTTTTAAAGGGAAAACTGCAGGAACTTCAAACCGGCACTAGGAAACAGACTGAGAAAGCAGAGAAAAAGTGTCACCTGCATCCCGTTCCCTTGGTGCTAGATGAAAGAACGTCTCTCCACTTGCTCAGTTCTGAGAGATAAGTGTGTGTGAAAGCCGTCCTTCAACTAGCTTGTTGGGAACACAAAGTTTCTTTTCAGTTGCCAACTCCATTCCATACATATATATGGTGTGGTACTAGCTCCAACTCGGTTTTAGAGTGAAAACTGCAGGAACTTCAAACCGGCACTATGAAACAGGCTGAGAAATCAGGGAAAATGTGTCCCCTGCAACCCGTTCCCTTGGTGCTAGATGAAAGAACGTCTCTCCACTTGCTCAGATCTGAGAGAAATATGTGTGTGAAAGCCGTTCTTCAGCTAGATTGTTGGGAACACAAAGTTTCTTTTCAGTTGCAAACACCATTCCATACATATATATGGGGAGGTAGAAGCTCCAAATCGGTTTTACAGTGAAAACTGCAGGAACTTCAAACCGGCACTAGGAAACAGCCTGAGAAAGCAGAGAAAAAGTGTCTCCTGCAACCCGTTCCCCCGGTGCTAGATGAACGAACGTCTCTCCACTTGCTCAGTTCTGAGAGATAAGTGTGTGTGAAAGCCGTCCTTCACCTAGCTTGTTGGGAACACAAAGTTTCTTTTCAGTTGCAAACTCCATTCCATACATATATAAGGGGAGGTACAAGCTCCAACTCTGTTTTACAGTGAAAAATGCAGGAACTTCAAACCGGCACTAGGAAACAGACTGAGAAAGCAGAGAAAAAGTGTCTCCTGCAACCCGTTCCCTTGGTGCTAGATGAACGAACGTCTCTCCACTTACTCAGTTCTGAGAGTTAAGTGTGTGTGAAAGCCGTCCTTCACCTAGCTTGTTGGGAACACAAAGTTTCATTTCAGTTGCAAACTCCATTCCATACATATATATGGGGAGGTACAAGCTCCAACTCGGTTTTACAGTGAAAACTGCAGGAACTTCAAACCGGCACTAGGAAACAGACTGAGAAAGCAGAGAAAAAGTGTCTCCTGCAACCCGTTCCCTTGGTGCTAGATGAACGAACGTCTCTCCACTTGCTCAGTTCTGAGAGTTAAGTGTGTGTGAAAGCCGTCCTTCACCTAGCTTGTTGGGAACACAAAGTTTCTTTTCAGTTGCAAACTCCATTCCATACATATATATGGGTAGGTACAAGCTCCAAATCGGTTTTACAGTGAAAACTGCAGGAACTTCAAACCGGCACTAGGAAACAGACTGAGAATGCAGAGAAAAAGTGTATCCTGCAACCCGTTCCCTTGGTGCTAGATGAACGAACGTCTCTCCACTTGCTCAGTTCTGAGAGATAAGTGTGTGTGAAAGCCGTCCTTCACCTAGCTTGTTGGGAACACAAAGTTTCTTTTCAGTTGCAAACTCCATACCATTCATATATATGGGGAGGTACTAGCTCCAACTCGGATTTACAGTGAAAACTGCAGGAAATTCAAACCGGCACTAGGAAACAGACTGAGAAAGCAGAGAAAAGGTGTCTCCTACAACCCGTTCCCTTGGTGCTAGATGAACGAACGTCTCTCCACTTGCTCAGTTCTGAGAGATAATTGTGTGTGAAAGCCGCCCTTCACCTAGCTTGTTGGGAACACAAAGTTTCTTTTCAGTTTCAAACTCCATTCCATACATATATATGGGGTGGTACAAGCTCCAACTCGGTTTTACAGTGACAACTGCAGGAACTTCAAACCGGCACTAGGAAACAGACTGAGAAAGCAGAGAAAAAGTGTCTCCTGCAACCCGTTCCCTTCTTGCTAGATGAACGAAAGTCTCTCCATTGCTCAGTTCTAAGACATAAGTGTGTGTGAAAGCCGTCCTTCAACTAGCTTGTTGGGAACACAAAGTTTCTTTTCAGTTGCAAACTCCATTCCATACATATATATGGGGAGGTACTAGCTCCAACTCGGTTTTACAGTGAAAACTGCAGGAAATTCAAACCGGCACTAGGAAAAAGCCTGAGAAAGCAGAGAAAAAGTGTCTCCTGCAACCCGTTCCCCCGGTGCTAGATGAACGAACGTCTCTCCACTTGCTCAGTTCTGAGAGATAAGTGTGTGTGAAAGCCGCCCTTCACCTAGCTTGTTGGGAACACAAAGTTTCTTTTCAGTTACAAACTCCATTCCATACATATATATGGTGAGGTACAAGCTCCAACTCGTTTTCACAGTGAAAACTGCAGGAACTTCAAACCGGCACTAGGAAACAGACTGAGAAAGCACAGAAAAAGTGTCTCCTGAAACCCGTTCCCTTGGTGCTAGATGAGCGAACGTCTCTCCACTTGCTCAGTTCTGAGACATAAGTGTGTGTGAAAGCCGTCCTTCAACTAGCTTGTTGGGAACACAAAGTTTCTTTTCAGTTGCAAACTCCATTCCATACATATATATGGGGAGG
Source organism: Camelus bactrianus (assembly GCF_048773025.1). NCBI lineage: Eukaryota > Metazoa > Chordata > Mammalia > Artiodactyla > Camelidae > Camelus > Camelus bactrianus. Next base: position 57,585,578 of record NC_133555.1, on the reverse strand, counting down.
TACTAGCTCCAACTCGGTTTTCCAGTGAAAACTGTAGGAACTTCAAACCGGCACTAGGAAACAGACTGACAAAGCAGAGAAATACTATCCCCTGCAACCCGTTCCCTTGGTGCTAGATGAACGAACGTCTCTCCACTTGCTCAGTTCTGAGAGGTAATTGTGTGTGAAAGCCGCCCTTCACCTAGCTTGTTGGGAACACAAAGTTTCTTTTCAGTTGCAAACTCCATTCCATACATATATATGGTGAGGTACAAGCTCCAACTCGTTTTCACAGTGAAAACTGCAGGAACTTCAAACCGGCACTATGAAACAGACTGAGAAAGCAGAGAAAAAGTGTCTCCTGAAACCCGTTCCCTTGGTGCTAGATGAGCGAACGTCTCTCCACTTCCTCAGTTCTGAGAGATAAGTGTGTGTGAAAGCCGTCCTTCACCTAGCTTGTTGGGAACACAAAGTTTCTTTTCAGTTGCAAACTCCATTCCTTACATATATATGGGGAGGTAGAAGCTCCAACACGGTTTTACAGTGAAAACTGCAGGAACTTCAAACCGGCACTAGGAAACAGACTGAGAAAGCAGAGAAAAAGTGTCTCCTGCAACCCGTTCCCCCGGTGCTAGATGAACGAACGTCTCTCCACTTGCTCAGTTCTGAGAGATAAGTGTGTGTGAAAGCCGCCCTTCAACTAGCTTGTTGGGAACACAAAGTTTCTTTTCAGTTACAAACTCCATTCCATACATATATATGGTGAGGTACAAGCTCCAACGCGTTTTCACAGTGAAAACTGCAGGAACTTCAAACCGGCACTAGGAAACAGACTGAGAAAGCAGAGAAAAAGTGTCTCCTGAAACCCGTTCCCTTGGTGCTAGATGAGCGAACGTCTCTCCACTTGCTCAGTTCTGAGACATAAGTGTGTGTGAAAGCCGTCCTTCAACTAGCTTGTTGGGAACACAAAGTTTCTTTTCAGTTGCAAACTCCATTCCATACATATATATGGGGAGGTACTAGCTCCAACTCGGTTTTCCAGTGAAAACTGCAGGAACTTCAAACCGGCACTAGGAAACAGACTGACAAAGCAGAGAAATACTATCCCCTGCAACCCGTTCCCTTGGTGCTAGATGAACGAACGTCTCTCCACTTGCTCAGTTCTGAGAGGTAATTGTGTGTGAAAGCCGCCCTTCACCTAGCTTGTTGGGAACACAAAGTTTCTTTTCAGTTGCAAACCCCATTCCATACATATATATGGTGAGGTACAAGCTCCAACTCGTTTTCACAGTGAAAACTGCAGGAACTTCAAACCGGCACTAGGAAAAAGACTGAGAAAGCAGAGAAAAAGTGTCTCCTGAAACCCGTTCCCTTGGTGCTAGATGAGCGAACGTCTCTCCACTTCCTCAGTTCTGAGAGATAAGTGTGTGTGAAAGCCGTCCTTCACCTAGCTTGTTGGGAACACAAAGTTTCTTTTCAGTTGCAAACTCCATTCCTTACATATATATGGGGAGGTACAAGCTCCAAATCGGTTTTACAGTGAAAACTGCAGGAACTTCAAACCGGCACTAGGAAACAGACTGAGAAAGCAGAGAAAAAGTGTCTCCTGCAACCCGTTCCCTTGGTGCTAGATGAACGAACCTCTCTCCACTTGCTCAGCTCTGAGAGTTAAGTGTGTGTGAAAGCCGTCCTTCACCTAGCTTGTTGGGAACACAAAGTTTCTTTTCAGTTTCAAACTCCATTCCATACATATATATGGGGTGGAACAAGCTCCAACTCGGTTTTACAGTGAAAACTGCAGGAACTTCAAACCGGCACTAGGAAACAGACTGAGAAAGCAGAGAAAAAGTGTCTCCTGCAACCCGTTCCCTTCTTGCTAGATGAACGAAAGTCTCTCCACTTGCTCAGTTCTGAGACATAAGTGTGTGTGAAAGCCGTCCTTCAACTAGCTTGTTGGGAACACAAAGTTTCTTTTCAGTTGCAAACTCCATTCCATACATATATATGGGGAGGTACTAGCTACAACTCGGTTTTATAGTGAAAACTGCAGGAACTTCAAACCGGCACTAGGAAACAGACTGAGAAAGAAGAGAATAAGTATCACCTGCAACCCGTTCCCTTGGTGCTAGATGAACGAACGTCTCTCCACTTGCTCAGTTCTGAGAGATAAGTGTGTGTTAAAGCCGTCCTTCAAATAGCTTGTTGGGAACACATAGTTTCTTTTCAGTTGCAAACTCCATTCCATACATATATATGGGGAGGTACAAGCTCCAACTCGGTTTTACAGTGAAAACTGCAGGAACTTCAAACCGGCACTAGGAAACAGACTGAGAAAGCAGAGAAATAGTGTCTCCTGCAACCTGTTCCACCGGTGCTAGATGAACGAACGTCTCTCCACTTGCTCAGTTCTGAGAGATATTTGTGTGTGAAAGCCGTCCTTCACCTAGCTTTTTGGGAACACAAAGTTTCTTTTCAGTTGCAAACTCCATTCCATACATTTATATGGGGAGGTACTAGCTCCAAATCTGTTTTAAAGGGAAAACTGCAGGAACTTCAAACCGGCACTAGGAAACAGACTGAGAAAGCAGAGAAAAAGTGTCACCTGCATCCCGTTCCCTTGGTGCTAGATGAACGAACGTCTCTCCACTTGCTCAGTTCTGAGAGATAAGTGTGTGTGAAAGCCGTCCTTCAACTAGCTTGTTGGGAACACAAAGTTTCTTTTCAGTTGCCAACTCCATTCCATACATATATATGGTGAATTACTAGCTCCAACTCGGTTTTAGAGTGAAAACTGCAGGAACTTCAAACCGGCACTAGGAAACAGGCTGAGAAATCAGGGAAAATGTGTCCCCTGCAACCCGTTCCCTTGGTGCTAGATGAAAGAACGTCTCTCCACTTGCTCAGATCTGAGAGAAATATGTGTGTGAAAGCCGTTCTTCAGCTAGATTGTTGGGAACACAAAGTTTCTTTTCAGTTGCAAACACTATTCCATACATATATATGGGGAGGTAGAAGCTCCAAATCGGTTTTACAGTGAAAACTGCAGGAACTTCAAACCGGCACTAGGAAACAGCCTGAGAAAGCAGAGAAAAAGTGTCTCCTGCAACCCGTTCCCCCGGTGCTAGATGAACGAACGTCTCTCCACTTGCTCAGTTCTGAGAGATAAGTGTGTGTGAAAGCCGTCCTTCACCTAGCTTGTTGGGAACACAAAGTTTCTTTTCAGTTGCAAACTCCATTCCTTACATATATAAGGGGAGGTACAAGCTCCAACTCTGTTTTACAGTGAAAACTGCAGGAACTTCAAACCGGCACTAGGAAACAGACTGAGAAAGCAGAGAAAAAGTGTCTCCTGCAACCCGTTCCCTTGGTGCTAGATGAACGAACGTCTCTCCACTTACTCAGTTCTTAGAGTTAAGTGTGTGTGAAAGCCGTCCTTCACCTAGCTTGTTGGGAACACAAAGTTTCTTTTCAGTTGCAAACTCCATTCCATACATATATAAGGGGAGGTACAAGCTCCAACTCTGTTTTACAGTGAAAACTGCAGGAACTTCAAACCGGCACTAGGAAACAGACTGAGAAAGCAGAGAAAAAGTGTCTCCTGCAACCCGTTCCCTTGGTGCTAGATGAACGAACGTCTCTCCACTTACTCAGTTCTGAGAGATAAGTGTGTGTGAAAGCCGTTCTTCACCTAGCTTGTTGGGAACACAAAGTTTCTTTTCAGTTGCAAACTCCATTCCATACATATATATGGGTAGGTACAAGCTCCAAATCTGTTTTACAGTGAAAACTGCAGGAACTTCAAACCGGCACTAGGAAACAGACTGAGAATGCAGAGAAATAGTGTCTCCTGCAAACCGTTCCCTTGGTGCTAGATGAACGAACGTCTCTCCACTTGCTCAGTTCTGAGAGATAAGTGTGTGTGAAAGCCGTCATTCACCTAGCTTGTTGGGAACACAAAGTTTCTTTTCAGTTGCAAACTCCATACCATTCATATATATGGGGAGGTACAAGCTCCAACTCGTTTTTACAGTGAAAACTGCAGGAACTTCAAACCGGCACTAGGAAACAGACTGAGAAAGCAGATAAAAAGTATCTCCTGCAACCCGTTCCCTTGGTGCTAGATGAACAAACGTCTATCCACTTGCTCAGTTCCGAGAGATAAGTGTGTGTGAAAGCCGTCCTTCAACTAGCTTGTTGGGAACACAAAGTTTCATTTCAGTTGCAAACTCCATTCCATACATATATATGGGGAGGTACAAGCTCCAACTCGGTTTTACAGTGAAAACTGCAGGAACTTCAAACCGGCACTAGGAAACAGACTGAGAAAGCAGAGAAAAAGTGTCTCCTGCAACCCGTTCCCTTGGTGCTAGATGAACGAACGTCTCTCCACTTGCTCAGTTCTGAGAGTTAAGTGTGTGTGAAAGCCGTCCTTCACCTAGCTTGTTGGGAACACAAAGTTTCTTTTCAGTTGCAAACTCCATTCCATACACATATATGGGAAGGTACAAGCTCCAAATCGGTTTTCCAGTGAAAACTGCAGGAACTTCAAACCGGCACTAGGAAACAGACTGAGAATGCAGAGAAAAAGTGTATCCTGCAACCCGTTCCCTTGGTGCTAGATGAACGAACGTCTCTCCACTTGCTCAGTTCTGAGAGATAAGTGTGTGTGAAAGCCGTCCTTCACCTAGCTTGTTGGGAACACAAAGTTTCTTTTCAGTTTCAAACTTCATTCCATACATATATTTGGGGTGGTACAAGCTTCAACTCGGGTTTACAGTGAAAACTGCAGGAACTTCAAACCGGCACTAGGAAACAGACTGAGAAAGCAGAGAAAAAGTGTCTCCTGCAACACGTTCCCTTCTTGCTAGATGAACGAAAGTCTCTCCACTTGCTCAGTTCTGAGACATAAGTGTGTGTGAAAGCCGTCCTTCAACTAGCTTGTTGGGAACACAAAGTTTCTTTTCAGTTGCAAACTCCATTCCATACATATATATGGGGAGGTACTAGCTCCAACACGGTTTTATAGTGAAAACTGCAGGAACTTCAAACCGGCACTAGGAAACAGACTGAGAAAGCAGAGAATAAGTATCTCCTGCAACCCGTTCCCTTGGTGCTAGATGAACGAACGTCTCTCCACTTGCTCAGTTCTGAGAGATAAGTGTGTCTTAAAGCCGTCCTTCAAATAGCTTGTTGGGAACACAAAGTTTCTTTTCAGTTGCAAACTCCATTCCATACATATATATGGGGAGGTACAAGCTCCAACTCGGTTTTCCAGTGAAAACTGCAGGAACTTCAAACCGGCACTAGGAAACAGACTGAGAAAGCAGAGAAATAGTGTCTCCTGCAACCTGTTCCACCTGTGCTAGATGAACGAACGTCTCTCCACTTGCTCAGTTCTGAGAGATATGTGTGTGTGAAAGCCGTCCTTCACCTAGCTTTTTGGGAATACAAAGTTTCTTTTCAGTTGCAAACTCCATTCCATACATATATATGGGGTGGTACAAGCTCCAACTCGGTTTTACAGTGAAAACTGCAGGAACGTCAAACCGGCACTAGGAAAAAGACTGAGAAAGCAGAGAAAAAGTGTCTCCTGCAACCCGTTCCCTTGGTGCTAGATGAACGAACGTCTCTCCACTTGCTCAGTTCTGAGAGATAAGTGTGTGTGAAAGCCGTTCTTCAACTAGCTTGTTGGGAACACAAAGTTTCTTTTCAGTTGCCAACTCCATTCCATACATATATATGGTGAGGTACTAGCTCCAACTCGGTTTTAGAGTGAAAACTGCAGGAACTTCAAACCGGCACTAGGAAACAGGCTGAGAAATCAGGGAAAATGTGTCCCCTGCAACCCGTTCCCTTGGTGCTAGATGAAAGAACGTCTCTCCACTTGCTCAGATCTGAGAGAAATATGTGTGTGAAAGCCGTTCTTCAGCTAGATTGTTGGGAACACAAAGTTTCTTTTCAGTTGCAAACACCATTCCATACATATATATGGGGAGGTAGAAGCTCCAACTCGGTTTTACAGTGAAAACTGCAGGAACTTCAAACCGGCACTAGAAAACAGCCTGAGAAAGCAGAGAAAAAGTGTCTCCTGCAACCCGTTCCCCCGGTGCTAGATGAACGAACGTCTCTCCACTTGCTCAGTTCTGAGAGATAAGTGTGTGTGAAAGCCGTCCTTCACCTAGCTTGTTGGGAACACAAAGTTTCTTTTCAGTTGCAAACTCCATTCCATACATATATAAGGGGAGGTACAGCTCCAACTCTGTTTTACAGTGAAAACTGCAGGAACTTCAAACCGGCATTAGGAAACAGACTGAGAAAGCAGAGAAAAAGTGTCTCCTGCAACCCGTTCCCTTGGTGCTAGATGAACGAACGTCTCTCCACTTGCTCAGTTCTGAGAGTTAAGTGTGTGTGAAAGCCGTCCTTCACGTAGCTTGTTGGGAACACAAAGTTTCTTTTCAGTTGCAAACTCCATTCCATACATATATATGGGGAGGTACAAGCTCCAAATCGGTTTTACAGTGAAAACTGCAGGAACTTCAAACCGGCACTAGGAAACAGACTGAGAATGCAGAGAAAAAGTGTCTCCTGCAACACGTTCCCTTCTTGCTAGATGAACGAAAGTCTCTCCACTTGCTCAGTTCTGAGACATAAGTGTGTGTGAAAGCCGTCCTTCAACTAGCTTGTTGGGAACACAAAGTTTCTTTTCAGTTGCAAACTCCATTCCATACATATATATGGGGAGGTACTAGCTCCAACTCGGTTTTATAGTGAAAACTGCAGGAAATTCAAACCGGCACTAGGAAACAGACTGAGAAAGCAGAGAAATGGTGTCTCCTACAACCCGTTCCCTTGGTGCTAGATGAACGAAAGACTCTCCACTTGCTCAGTTCTGAGAGATAATTTTGTGTGAAAGCCGCCCTTCACCTAGCTTGTTGGGAACACAAAGTTTCTTTTCAGTTGCAAACTCCATTCCATACATATATATGGGGAGGTACTAGCTCCAACTCGGTTTTATAGTGAAAACTGCAGGAACTTCAAACCGGCACTAGGAAACAGACTGAGAAAGCAGAGAATAAGTATCTCCTGCAACCCGTTCCCTTGGTGCTAGATGAACGAACGTCTCTCCACTTGCTCAGTTCTGAGAGATAAGTGTGTCTTAAAGCCGTCCTTCAAATAGCTTGTTGGGAACACAAAGTTTCTTTTCAGTTGCAAACTCCATTCCATACATATATAAGGGGAGGTACAGCTCCAACCCTGTTTTACAGTGAAAACTGCAGGAACTTCAAACCGGCACTAGGAAACAGCCTGAGAAAGCAGAGAAAAAGTGTCTCCTGCAACCCGTTCCCCCGGTGCTAGATGAACGAACGTCTCTCCACTTGCTCAGTTCTGAGAGATAAGTGTGTGTGAAAGCCGTCCTTCAAATAGCTTGTTGGGAACACAAAGTTTCTTTTCAGTTGCAAACTCCATTCCATACATATATAAGGGGAGGTACAGCTCCAACTCTGTTTTACAGTGAAAACTGCAGGAACTTCAAACCGGCACTAGGAAACAGACTGAGAAAGCAGAAAAAAAAAATGTCTCCTGCAACCCGTTCCCTTGGTGCTAGATGAACGAACGTCTCTCCACTTGCTCAGTTCTGAGAGTTAAGTGTGTGTGAAAGCCGTCCTTCACGTAGCTTGTTGGGAACAAAAAGTTTCTTTTCAGTTGCAAACTCCATTCCATACATATATATGGGGAGGTACAAGCTCCAAATCGGTTTTACAGTGAAAACTGCAGGAACTTCAAACCGGCACTAGGAAACAGACTGAGAATGCAGAGAAAAAGTGTCTCCTGCAACAAGTTCCCTTCTTGCTAGATGAACGAAAGTCTCTCCACTTGCTCAGTTCTGAGACATAAGTGTGTGTGAAAGCCGTCCTTCAACTAGCTTGTTGGGAACACAAAGTTTCTTTTCAGTTGCAAACTCCATTCCATACATATATATGGGGAGGTACTAGCTCCAACTCGGTTTTATAGTGAAAACTGCAGGAAATTCAAACCGGCACTAGGAAACAGACTGAGAAAGCAGAGAAATGGTGTCTCCTACAACCCGTTCCCTTGGTGCTAGATGAACGAAAGACTCTCCACTTGCTCAGTTCTGAGAGATAATTTTGTGTGAAAGCCGCCCTTCACCTAGCTTGTTGGGAACACAAAGTTTCTTTTCAGTTTCAAACTCCATTCCATACATATATATGGGGTGGTACAAGCTCCAACTCGGGTTTACAGTGAAAACTGCAGGAACTTCAAACCGGCACTAGGAAACAGACTGAGAAAGCAGAGAAAAAGTGTCTCCTGCAACACGTTCCCTTCTTGCTAGATGAACGAAAGTCTCTCCACTTGCTCAGTTCTGAGACATAAGTGTGTGTGAAAGCCGTCCTTCAACTAGCTTGTTGGGAACACAAAGTTTCTTTTCAGTTGCAAACTCCATTCCATACATATATATGGGGAGGTACTAGCTCCAACTCGGTTTTAGAGTGAAAACTGCAGGAACTTCAAACCGGCACTAGGAAACAGTCTGAGAAAGCAGAGAATAAGTATCTCCTGCAACCCGTTCCCTTGGTGCTAGATGAACGAACGTCTCTCCACTTGCTCAGTTCTGAGAGATAAGTGTGTCTTAAAGCCGTCCTTCAAATAGCTTGTTGGGAACACAAAGTTTCTTTTCAGTTGCAAACTCCATTCCATACATATATAAGGGGAGGTACAGCTCCAACCCTGTTTTACAGTGAAAACTGCAGGAATTTCAAACCGGCACTAGGAAACAGCCTGAGAAAGCAGAGAAAAAGTGTCTCCTGCAACCCGTTCCCCCGGTGCTAGATGAACGAACGTCTCTCCACTTGCTCAGTTCTGAGAGATAAGTGTGTGTGAAAGCCGTCCTTCAACTAGCTTGTTGGGAACACAAAGTTTCTTTTCAGTTGCAAACTCCATTCCATACATATATAAGGGGAGGTACAGCTCCAACTCTTTTTTACAGTGAAAACTGCAGGAACTTCAAACCGGCACTAGGAAACAGACTGAGAAAGCAGAGAAAAAGTGTCTCCTGCAACCCGTTCCCTTGGTGCTAGATGAACGAACGTCTCTCCACTTGCTCAGTTCTGAGAGTTAAGTGTGTGTGAAAGCCGTCCTTCACGTAGCTTGTTGGGAACACAAAGTTTCTTTTCAGTTGCAAACTCCATTCCATACATATATATGGGGAGGTACAAGCTCCAAATCGGTTTTACAGTGAAAACTGCAGGAACTTCAAACCGGCACTAGGAAACAGACTGAGAATGCAGAGAAAAAGTGTCTCCTGCAACACGTTCCCTTCTTGCTAGATGAACGAAAGTCTCTCCACTTGCTCAGTTATGAGAGATAATTGTGTGTGAAAGCCGGCCTTCACCTAGCTTGTTGGGAACACAAAGTTTCTTTTCAGTTTCAAACTCCATTCCATACATATATATGGGGTGGTACAAGCTCCAACTCGGGTTTACAGTGAAAACTGCAGGAACTTCAAACCGGCACTAGGAAACAGACTGAGAATGCAGAGAAAAAGTGTCTCCTGCAACACGTTCCCTTCTTGCTAGATGAACGAAAGTCTCTCCACTTGCTCAGTTCTGAGACATAAGTGTGTGTGAAAGCCGTCCTTCAACTAGCTTGTTGGGAACACAAAGTTTCTTTGCAGTTGCAAACTCCATTCCATACATATATATGGGGAGGTACTAGCTCCAACTCGGTTTTATAGTGAAAACTGCAGGAACTTCAAACCGGCACTAGGAAACAGACTGAGAAAGCAGAGAAATAGTGTCTCCTGCAACCTGTTCCACCTGTGCTAGATGAACGAACGTCTCTCCACTTGCTCAGTTCTGAGAGATATGTGTGTGTGAAAGCCGTCCTTCACCTAGCTTTTTGGGAACACAAAGTTTCTTTTCAGTTGCAAACTCCATTCCATACATATATATGGGGTGGTACAAGCTCCAACTCGGTTTTACAGTGAAAACTGCAAGAACGTCAAACCGGCACTAGGAAAAAGACTGAGAAAGCAGAGAAAAAGTGTCTCCTGCAACCCGTTCCCTGGTGCTAGATGAACGAACGTCTCTCCACTTGCTCAGTTCTGAGAGATAAGTGTGTGTGAAAGCCGTTCTTCAACTAGCTTGTTGGGAACACAAAGTTTCTTTTCAGTTGCCAACTCCATTCCATACATATATATGGTGAGGTACTAGCTCCAACTCGGTTTTAGAGTGAAAACTGCAGGAACTTCAAACCGGCACTAGGAAACAGGCTGAGAAATCAGGGAAAATGTGTCCCCTGCAACCCGTTCCCTTGGTGCTAGATGAAAGAACGTCTCTCCACTTGCTCAGATCTGAGAGAAATATGTGTGTGAAAGCCGTCCTTCAGCTAGATTGTTGGGAACACAAAGTTTCTTTTCAGTTGCAAACACCATTCCATACATATATATGGGGAGGTAGAAGCTCCAACTCGGTTTTACAGTGAAAACTGCAGGAACTTCAAACCGGCACTAGGAAACAGCCTGAGAAAGCAGAGAAAAAGTGTCTCCTGCAACCCGTTCCCCCGGTGCTAGATGAACGAACGTCTCTCCACTTGCTCAGTTCTGAGAGATAAGTGTGTGTGAAAGCCGTCCTTCACCTAGCTTGTTGGGAACACAAAGTTTCTTTTCAGTTGCAAACTCCATTCCATACATATATAAGGGGAGGTACAGCTCCAACTCTGTTTTACAGTGAAAACTGCAGGAATTTCAAACCGGCACTAGGAAACAGACTGAGAAAGCAGAGAAAAAGTGTCTCCTGCAACCCGTTCCCTTGGTGCTAGATGAACGAACGTCTCTCCACTTGCTCAGTTCTGAGAGTTAAGTGTGTGTGAAAGCCGTCCTTCACGTAGCTTGTTGGGAACACAAAGTTTCTTTTCATTTGCAAACTCCATTCCATACATATATATGGGGAGTTACAAGCTCCAAATCGGTTTTACAGTGAAAACTGCAGGAACTTCAAACCGGCACTAGGAAACAGACTGAGAATGCAGAAAAAAAGTGTCTCCTGCAACCCGTTCCCTTGGTGCTAGATGAACGAACGTCTCTCCACTTGCTCAGTTCTGAGAGATAAGTGTGTGTGAAAGCCGTCCTTCACCTAGCTTGTTGGGAACACAAAGTTTCTTTTCAGTTGCAAACTCCATACAATTCATATATATGGGGAGGTACAAGCTCCAACTCGTTTTTACAGTGAAAACTGCAGGAACTTCAAACCGGCACTAGGAAACAGACTGAGAAAGCAGAGAAAAAGTATCTCCTGCAACCCGTTCCCTTGGTGCTAGATGAACAAACGTCTATCCACTTGCTCAGTTCCGAGTGATAAGTGTGTGTGAAAGCCGTCCTTCAACTAGCTTGTTGGGAACACAAAGTTTCATTTCAGTTGCAAACTCCATTCCATACATATATATGGGGAGGTACAAGCTCCAACTCGGTTTTACAGTGAAAACTGCAGGAACATCAAAACGGCACTAGGAAACAGACTGAGAAAGCAGAGAAAAAGTGTCTCCTGCAACCCGTTCCCTTGGTGCTAGATGAACGAACGTCTCTCCACTTGCTCAGTTCTGAGAGTTAAGTGTGTGTGAAAGCCGTCCTTCACCTAGCTTGTTGGGAACACAAAGTTTCTTTTCAGTTGCAAACTCCATTCCATACATATATATGGGTAGGTACAAGCTCCAAATCGGTTTTACAGTGAAAACTGCAGGAACTTCAAACCGGCACTAGGAAACAGACTGAGAATGCAGAGAAAAAGTGTCTCCTGCAACCCGTTCCCTTGGTGCTAGATGAACGAACGTCTCTCCACTTGCTCAGTTCTGAGAGATAAGTGTGTGTGAAAGCCGTCCTTCACCTAGCTTGTTGGGAACACAAAGTTTCTTTTCAGTTGCAAACTCCATACCATTCATATATATGGGGAGGTACAAGCTCCAACTCGTTTTTACAGTGAAAACTGCAGGAACTTCAAACCGGCACTAGGAAACAGACTGAGAAAGCAGAGAAAAAGTATCTCCTGCAACCCGTTCCCTTGGTGCTAGATGAACAAACGTCTATCCACTTGCTCAGTTCCGAGAGATAAGTGTGTGTGAAAGCCGTCCTTCAACTAGCTTGTTGGGAACACAAAGTTTCATTTCAGTTGCAAACTCCATTCCATACATATATATGGGGAGGTACAAGCTCCAACTCGGTTTTACAGTGAAAACTGCAGGAACTTCAAACCGGCACTAGGAAACAGAATGAGAAAGCAGAGAAAAAGTGTCTCCTGCAACCCGTTCCCTTGGTGCTAGATGAACGAACGTCTCTCCACTTGCTCAGTTCTGAGAGATAAGTGTGTGTGAAAGCCGTCCTTCACCTAGCTTGTTGGGAACACAAAGTTTCTTTTCAGTTGCAAACTCCATTCCATACACATATATGGGTAGGTACAAGCTCCAAATCGGTTTTCCAGTGAAAACTGCAGGAACTTCAAACCGGCACTAGGAAACAGACTGAGAATGCAGAGAAAAAGTGTATCCTGCAACCCGTTCCCTTGGTGCTAGATGAACGAACGTCTCTCCAGTTGCTCAGTTCTGAGAGATAAGTGTGTGTGAAAGCCGTCCTTCACCTAGCTTGTTGGGAACACAAAGTTTCTTTTCAGTTGCAAACTCCATACCATTCATATATATGTGGAGGTACTAGCTCCAACTCGGATTTACAGTGAAAACTGCAGGAAATTCAAACCGGCACTAGGAAACAGACTGAGAAAGCAGAGAAAAGGTGTCTCCTACAACCCGTTCCCTTGGTGCTAGATGAACGAAAGTCTCTCCACTTGCTCAGTTCTGAGAGATAATTGTGTGTGAAAGCCGCCCTTCACCTAGCTTGTTGGGAACACAAAGTTTCTTTTCAGTTTCAAACTCCATTCCATACATATATATGGGGTGGTACAAGCTCCAACTCGGGTTTACAGTGAAAACTGCAGGAACTTCAAACCGGCACTAGGAAACAGACTGAGAAAGCAGAGAAAAAGTGTCTCCTGCAACACGTTCCCTTCTTGCTAGATGAACGAAAGTCTCTCCACTTGCTCAGTTCTGAGACATAAGTGTGTGTGAAAGCCGTCCTTCAACTAGCTTGTTGGGAACACAAAGTTTCTTTTCAGTTGCAAACTCCATTCCATACATATATATGGGGAGGTACTAGCTCCAACTTGGTTTTATAGTGAAAACTGCAGGAACTTCAAACCGACACTAGGAAACAGACTGAGAAAGCAGAGAATAAGTATCTCCTGCAACCCGTTCCCTTGGTGCTAGATGAACGAACGTCTCTCCACTTGCTCAGTTCTGAGAGATATGTGTGTGTGAAAGCCGTCCTTCACCTAGCTTTTTGGGAACACAAAGTTTCTTTTCAGTTGCAAACTCCATTCCATACATATATATGGGGTGGTACAAGCTCCAACTCGGTTTTACAGTGAAAACTGCAGGAACGTCAAACCGGCACTAGGAAAAAGACTGAGAAAGCAGAGAAAAAGTGTCTCCTGCAACCCGTTCCCTTGGTGCTAGATGAACGAACGTCTCTCCACTTGCTCAGTTCTGAGAGATAAGTGTGTGTGAAAGCCGTCCTTCAACTAGCTTGTTGGGAACACAAAGTTTCTTTTCAGTTGCCAACTCCATTCCATACATATATATGGTGAGGTACTAGCTCCAACTCGGTTTTAGAGTGAAAACTGCAGGAACTTCAAACCGGCACTAGGAAACAGGCTGAGAAATCAGGGAAAATGTGTCCCCTGCAACCCGTTCCCTTGGTGCTAGATGAAAGAACGTCTCTCCACTTGCTCAAATCTGAGAGAAATATGTGTGTGAAAGCCGTTCTTCAGCTAGATTGTTGGGAACACAAAGTTTCTTTTCAGTTGCAAACACCATTCCATACATATATATGGGGAGGTTGAAGCTCCAACTCGGTTTTACAGTGAAAACTGCAGGAACTTCAAACCGGCACTAGGAAACAGCCTGAGAAAGCAGAGAAAAAGTGTCTCCTGCAACCCGTTCCCCCGGTGCTAGATGAACGAACGTCTCTCCACTTGCTCAGTTCTGAGAGATAAGTGTGTGTGAAAGCCGTCCTTCACCTAGCTTGTTGGGAACACAAAGTTTCTTTTCAGTTGCAAACTCCATTCCATACATATATAAGGGGAGGTACAAGCTCCAACTCTGTTTTACAGTGAAAACTGCAGGAACTTCAAACCGGCACTAGGAAACAGACTGAGAAAGCAGAGAAAAAGTGTCTCCTGCAACCCGTTCCCTTGGTGCTAGATGAACGAACGTCTCTCCACTTGCTCAGTTCTGAGAGTTAAGTGTGTGTGAAAGCCGTCCTTCACCTAGCTTGTTGGGAACACAAAGTTTCTTTTCAGTTGCAAACTCCATTCCATACATATATATGGGGAGGTACAAGCTCCAAATCGGTTTTACAGTGAAAACTGCAGGAACTTCAAACCGGCACTAGGAAACAGCCTGAGAATGCAGAGAAAAAGTGTCTCCTGCAACCCGTTCCCTTGGTGCTAGATGAACGAACGTCTCTCCACTTGCTCAGTTCTGAGAGATAAGTGTGTGTGAAAGCCGTCCTTCACCTAGCTTGTTGGGAACACAAAGTTTCTTTTCAGTTGCAAACTCCATACCATTCATATATATGGGGAGGTACAAGCTCCAACTCGTTTTTACAGTGAAAACTGCAGGAACTTCAAACCGGCACTAGGAAACAGACTGAGAAAGCAGAGAAAAAGTATCTCCTGCAACCCGTTCCCTTGGTGCTAGATGAACAAACATCTATCCACTTGCTCAGTTCCGAGCGATAAGTGTGTGTGAAAGCCGTCCTTCAACTAGCTTGTTGGGAACACAAAGTTTCATTTCAGTTGCAAACTCCATTCCATACATATATATGGGGAGGTACAAGCTCCAACTCGGTTTTACAGTGAAAACTGCAGGAACATCAAAACGGCACTAGGAAACAGACTGAGAAAGCAGAGAAAAAGTGTCTCCTGCAACCCGTTCCCTTGGTGCTAGATGAACGAACGTCTCTCCACTTGCTCAGTTCTGAGAGTTAAGTGTGTGTGAAAGCCGTCCTTCACCTAGCTTGTTGGGAACACAAAGTTTCTTTTCAGTTGCAAACTCCATTCCATACATATATATGGGTAGGTACAAGCTCCAAATCGGTTTTACAGTGAAAACTGCAGGAACTTCAAACCGGCACTAGGAAACAGACTGAGAAAGCAGAGAAATAGTATCTCCTGCAACCCGTTCCCTTGGTGCTAGATGAACAAACGTCTATCCACTTGCTCAGTTCTGAGAGACATTTGTGTGTGAAAGCCGTCCTTCAACTAGCTTGTTGGGAACAC
Organism: Camelus bactrianus; assembly: GCF_048773025.1. Lineage (NCBI taxonomy): Eukaryota > Metazoa > Chordata > Mammalia > Artiodactyla > Camelidae > Camelus > Camelus bactrianus. The sequence goes on along the minus strand of NC_133555.1, from coordinate 57,570,195 downwards.
AAAGTTTCTTTTCAGTTGCAAACTCCATTCCATACATATATATGGGGAGGTACTAGCTCCAACTCGGTTTTATAGTGAAAACTGCAGGAACTTCAAACCGGCACTAGGAAACAGACTGAGAAAGCAGAGAATAAGTATCTAATGCAACCCGTTCCCTTGGTGCTAGATGAACGAACGTCTCTCCACTTGCTCAGTTCTGAGAGATAAGTGTGTCTTAATGCCGTCCTTCAAATAGCTTGTTGGGATCACAAAGTTTCTTTTCAGTTGCAAACTCCATTCCATACATATATATGGGGAGGTAGAAGCTCCAACTCGGTTTTACAGTGAAAACTGCAGGAACTTCAAACCGGCACTAGGAAACAGCCTGAGAAAGCAGAGAAAAAGTGTCTCCTGCAACCCGTTCCCCCGGTGCTAGATGAACGAACGTCTCTCCACTTGCTCAGTTCTGAGAGATAAGTGTGTGTGAAAGCCGTCCTTCACCTAGCTTGTTGGGAACACAAAGTTTCTTTTCAGTTGCAAACTCCATTCCATACATATATAAGGGGAGGTACAAGCTCCAACTCTGTTTTACAGTGAAAACTGCAGGAACTTCAAACCGGCACTAGGAAACAGACTGAGAAAGCAGAGAAAAAGTGTCTCCTGCAACCCGTTCCCTTGGTGCTAGATGAACGAACGTCTCTCCACTTGCTCAGTTCTGAGAGTTAAGTGTGTGTGAAAGCCGTCCTTCACCTAGCTTGTTGGGAACACAAAGTTTCTTTTCAGTTGCAAACTCCATTCCATACATATATATGGGGAGGTACAAGCTCCAAATCGGTTTTACAGTGAAAACTGCAGGAACTTCAAACCGGCACTAGGAAACAGACTGAGAATGCAGAGAAAAAGTGTCTCCTGCAACCCGTTCCCTTGGTGCTAGATGAACGAACGTCTCTCCACTTGCTCAGTTCTGAGAGATAAGTGTGTGTGAAAGCCGTCCTTCACCTAGCTTGTTGGGAACACAAAGTTTCTTTTCAGTTGCAAACTCCATACCATTCATATATATGGGGAGGTACAAGCTCCAACTCGTTTTTACAGTGAAAACTGCAGGAACTTCAAACCGGCACTAGGAAACAGACTGAGAAAGCAGAGAAAAAGTATCTCCTGCAACCCGTTCCCTTGGTGCTAGATGAACAAACGTCTATCCACTTGCTCAGTTCCGAGTGATAAGTGTGTGTGAAAGCCGTCCTTCAACTAGCTTGTTGGGAACACAAAGTTTCATTTCAGTTGCAAACTCCATTCCATACATATATATGGGGAGGTACAAGCTCCAACTCGGTTTTACAGTGAAAACTGCAGGAACATCAAAACGGCACTAGGAAACAGACTGAGAAAGCAGAGAAAAAGTGTCTCCTGCAACCCGTTCCCTTGGTGCTAGATGAACGAACGTCTCTCCACTTGCTCAGTTCTGAGAGTTAAGTGTGTGTGAAAGCCGTCCTTCACCTAGCTTGTTGGGAACACAAAGTTTCTTTTCAGTTGTAAACTCCATTCCATACATATATATGGGTAGGTACAAGCTCCAAATCGGTTTTACAGTGAAAACTGCAGGAACTTCAAACCGGCACTAGGAAACAGACTGAGAATGCAGAGAAAAAGTGTCTCCTGCAACCCGTTCCCTTGGTGCTAGATGAACGAACGTCTCTCCACTTGCTCAGTTCTAAGAGATAAGTGTGTGTGAAAGCCGTCCTTCACCTAGCTTGTTGGGAACACAAAGTTTCTTTTCAGTTGCAAACTCCATACCATTCATATATATGGGGAGGTACAAGCTCCAACTCGTTTTTAAAGTGAAAACTGCAGGAACTTCAAACCGGCACTAGGAAACAGACTGAGAAACCAGAGAAATAGTATCTCCTGCAACCCGTTCCCTTGGTGCTAGATGAACAAACGTCTATACACTTGCTCAGTTCTGAGAGACAATTGTGTGTGAAAGCCGTCCTTCAACTAGCTTGTTGGGAACACAAAGTTTCTTTTCAGTTGCAAACTCCATTCCATACATATATATGGTGAGGTACTAGCTCCAACTCGGTTTTAGTGTGAAAACTGCAGGAACTTCAAACCGGCACTAGGAAACAGACTGAGAAAGCAGAGAATAAGTATCTCCTGCAACCCGTTCCCTTGGTGCTAGATGAACGAACGTCTCTCCACTTGCTCAGTTCTGAGAGATAAGTGTGTCTTAATGCCGTCCTTCAAATAGCTTGTTGGGATCACAAAGTTTCTTTTCAGTTGCAAACTCCATTCCATACATATATATGGGGAGGTAGAAGCTCCAACTCGGTTTTACAGTGAAAACTGCAGGAACTTCAAACCGGCACTAGGAAACAGCCTGAGAAAGCAGAGAAAAAGTGTCTCCTGCAACCCGTTCCCCCGGTGCTAGATGAACGAACGTCTCTCCACTTGCTCAGTTCTGAGAGATAAGTGTGTGTGAAAGCCGTCCTTCACCTAGCTTGTTGGGAACACAAAGTTTCTTTTCAGTTGCAAACTCCATTCCATACATATATAAGGGGAGGTACAAGCTCCAACTCTGTTTTACAGTGAAAACTGCAGGAACTTCAAACCGGCACTAGGAAACAGACTGAGAAAGCAGAGAAAAAGTGTCTCCTGCAACCCGTTCCCTTGGTGCTAGATGAACGAACGTCTCTCCACTTGCTCAGTTCTGAGAGTTAAGTGTGTGTGAAAGCCGTCCTTCACCTAGCTTGTTGGGAACACAAAGTTTCTTTTCAGTTGCAAACTCCATTCCATACATATATATGGGGAGGTACAAGCTCCAAATCGGTTTTACAGTGAAAACTGCAGGAACTTCAAACCGGCACTAGGAAACAGACTGAGAATGCAGAGAAAAAGTGTCTCCTGCAACCCGTTCCCTTGGTGCTAGATGAACGAACGTCTCTCCACTTGCTCAGTTCTGAGAGATAAGTGTGTGTGAAAGCCGTCCTTCACCTAGCTTGTTGGGAACACAAAGTTTCTTTTCAGTTGCAAACTCCATACCATTCATATATATGGGGAGGTACAAGCTCCAACTCGTTTTTACAGTGAAAACTGCAGGAACTTCAAACCGGCACTAGGAAACAGACTGAGAAAGCAGAGAAAAAGTATCTCCTGCAACCCGTTCCCTTGGTGCTAGATGAACAAACGTCTATCCACTTGCTCAGTTCCGAGTGATAAGTGTGTGTGAAAGCCGTCCTTCAACTAGCTTGTTGGGAACACAAAGTTTCATTTCAGTTGCAAACTCCATTCCATACATATATATGGGGAGGTACAAGCTCCAACTCGGTTTTACAGTGAAAACTGCAGGAACATCAAAACGGCACTAGGAAACAGACTGAGAAAGCAGAGAAAAAGTGTCTCCTGCAACCCGTTCCCTTGGTGCTAGATGAACGAACGTCTCTCCACTTGCTCAGTTCTAAGAGATAAGTGTGTGTGAAAGCCGTCCTTCACCTAGCTTGTTGGGAACACAAAGTTTCTTTTCAGTTGCAAACTCCATACCATTCATATATATGGGGAGGTACAAGCTCCAACTCGTTTTTAAAGTGAAAACTGCAGGAACTTCAAACCGGCACTAGGAAACAGACTGAGAAACCAGAGAAATAGTATCTCCTGCAACCCGTTCCCTTGGTGCTAGATGAACAAACGTCTATACACTTGCTCAGTTCTGAGAGACAATTGTGTGTGAAAGCCGTCCTTCAACTAGCTTGTTGGGAACACAAAGTTTCTTTTCAGTTGCAAACTCCATTCCATACATATATATGGTGAGGTACTAGCTCCAACTCGGTTTTAGTGTGAAAACTGCAGGAACTTCAAACCGGCACTAGGAAACAGACTGAGAAAGCAGAGAATAAGTATCTCCTGCAACCCGTTCCCTTGGTGCTAGATGAACGAACGTCTCTCCACTTGCTCAGTTCTGAGAGATAAGTGTGTCTTAAAGCCGTCCTTCAAATAGCTTGTTGGGATCACAAAGTTTCTTTTCAGTTGCAAACTCCATTCCTTACATATATATGGGGAGGTACAAGCTCCAACTCGGTTTTCCAGTGAAAACTGCAGGAACTTCAAACCGGCACTAGGAAACAGACTGAGAAAGCAGAGAAATAGTGTCTCCTGCAACCTGTTCCACCTGTGCTAGATGAACGAACGTCTCTCCACTTGCTCAGTTCTGAGAGATATGTGTGTGTGAAAGCCGTCCTTCACCTTGCTTTTTGGGAACACAAAGTTTCTTTTCAGTTGCAAACTCCATTCCATACATATATATGGGGTGGTACAAGCTCCAACTCGGTTTACAGTGAAAACTGCAAGAACGTCAAACCGGCACTAGGAAAAAGACTGAGAAAGCAGAGAATAAGTGTCTCCTGCAACCCGTTCCCTTGGTGCTAGATGAACGAACGTCTCTCCACTTGCTCAGTTCTGAGAGATAAGTGTGTGTGAAAGCCGTTCTTCAACTAGCTTGTTGGGAACACAAAGTTTCTTTTCAGTTGCCAACTCCATTCCATACATATATATGGTGAGGTACTAGCTCCAACTCGGTTTTAGAGTGAAAACTGCAGGAACTTCAAACCGGCACTAGGAAACAGGCTGAGAAATCAGGGAAAATGTGTCCCCTGCAACCCGTTCCCTTGGTGCTAGATGAAAGAACGTCTCTCCACTTGCTCAGATCTGAGAGAAATATGTGTGTGAAAGCCGTTCTTCAGCTAGATTGTTGGGAACACAAAGTTTCTTTTCAGTTGCAAACACCATTCCATACATATATATGGGGATGTAGAAGCTCCAACTCGGTTTTACAGTGAAAACTGCAGGAACTTCAAACCGGCACTAGGAAACAGCCTGAGAAAGCAGAGAAAAAGTGTCTCCTGCAACCCGTTCCCCCGGTGCTAGATGAACGAACGTCTCTCCACTTGCTCAGTTCTGAGAGATAAGTGTGTGTGAAAGCCGTCCTTCACCTAGCTTGTTGGGAACACAAAGTTTCTTTTCAGTTGCAAACTCCATTCCATACATATATAAGGGGAGGTACAAGCTCCAACTCGTTTTTACAGTGAAAACTGCAGGAACTTCAAACCGGCACTAGGAAACAGACTGAGAAAGCAGAGAAAAAGTATCTCCTGCAACCCGTTCCCTTGGTGCTAGATGAACAAACGTCTATCCACTTGCTCAGTTCCGAGTGATAAGTGTGTGTGAAAGCCGTCCTTCAACTAGCTTGTTGGGAACACAAAGTTTCATTTCAGTTGCAAACTCCATTCCATACATATATATGGGGAGGTACAAGCTCCAACTCGGTTTTACAGTGAAAACTGCAGGAACATCAAAACGGCACTAGGAAACAGACTGAGAAAGCAGAGAAAAAGTGTCTCCTGCAACCCGTTCCCTTGGTGCTAGATGAACGAACGTCTCTCCACTTGCTCAGTTCTGAGAGTTAAGTGTGTGTGAAAGCCGTCCTTCACCTAGCTTGTTGGGAACACAAAGTTTCTTTTCAGTTGCAAACTCCATTCCATACATATATATGGGTAGGTACAAGCTCCAAATCGGTTTTACAGTGAAAACTGCAGGAACTTCAAACCGGCACTAGGAAACAGACTGAGAATGCAGAGAAAAAGTGTCTCCTGCAACCCGTTCCCTTGGTGCTAGATGAACGAACGTCTCTCCACTTGCTCAGTTCTAAGAGATAAGTGTGTGTGAAAGCCGTCCTTCACCTAGCTTGTTGGGAACACAAAGTTTCTTTTCAGTTGCAAACTCCATACCATTCATATATATGGGGAGGTACAAGCTCCAACTCGTTTTTAAAGTGAAAACTGCAGGAACTTCAAACCGGCACTAGGAAACAGACTGAGAAAGCAGAGAAATAGTATCTCCTGCAACCCGTTCCCTTGGTGCTAGATGAACAAACGTCTATCCACTTGCTCAGTTCTGAGAGACAATTGTGTGTGAAAGCCGTCCTTCAACTAGCTTGTTGGGAACACAAAGTTTCTTTTCAGTTGCAAACTCCATTCCATACATATATATGGTGAGGTACTAGCTCCAACTCGGTTTTATAGTGAAAACTGCAGGAACTTCAAACCGGCACTAGGAAACAGACTGAGAAAGCAGAGAATAAGTATCTCCTGCAACCCGTTCCCTTGGTGCTAGATGAACGAACGTCTCTCCACTTGCTCAGTTCTGAGAGATAAGTGTGTCTTAAAGCCGTCCTTCAAATAGCTTGTTGGGATCACAAAGTTTCTTTTCAGTTGCAAACTCCATTCCATACATATATATGGGGAGGTACAAGCTCCAACTCGGTTTTCCAGTGAAAACTGCAGGAACTTCAAACCGGCACTAGGAAACAGACTGAGAAAGCAGAGAAATAGTGTCTCCTGCAACCTGTTCCACCTGTGCTAGATGAACGAACGTCTCTCCACTTGCTCAGTTCTGAGAGATATGTGTGTGTGAAAGCCGTCCTTCACCTTGCTTTTTGGGAACACAAAGTTTCTTTTCAGTTGCAAACTCCATTCCATACATATATATGGGGTGGTACAAGCTCCAACTCGGTTTTACAGTGAAAACTGCAAGAACGTCAAACCGGCACTAGGAAAAAGACTGAGAAAGCAGAGAATAAGTGTCTCCTGCAACCCGTTCCCTTGGTGCTAGATGAACGAACGTCTCTCCACTTGCTCAGTTCTGAGAGATAAGTGTGTGTGAAAGCCGTTCTTCAACTAGCTTGTTGGGAACACAAAGTTTCTTTTCAGTTGCCAACTCCATTCCATACATATATATGGTGAGGTACTAGCTCCAACTCGGTTTTAGAGTGAAAACTGCAGGAACTTCAAACCGGCACTAGGAAACAGGCTGAGAAATCAGGGAAAATGTGTCCCCTGCAACCCGTTCCCTTGGTGCTAGATGAAAGAACGTCTCTCCACTTGCTCAGATCTGAGAGAAATATGTGTGTGAAAGCCGTTCTTCAGCTAGATTGTTGGGAACACAAAGTTTCTTTTCAGTTGCAAACACCATTCCATACATATATATGGGGATGTAGAAGCTCCAACTCGGTTTTACAGTGAAAACTGCAGGAACTTCAAACCGGCACTAGGAAACAGCCTGAGAAAGCAGAGAAAAAGTGTCTCCTGCAACCCGTTCCCCCGGTGCTAGATGAACGAACGTCTCTCCACTTGCTCAGTTCTGAGAGATAAGTGTGTGTGAAAGCCGTCCTTCACCTAGCTTGTTGGGAACACAAAGTTTCTTTTCAGTTGCAAACTCCATTCCATACATATATAAGGGGAGGTACAGCTCCAACTCTGTTTTACAGTGAAAACTGCAGGAACTTCAAACCGGCACTAGGAAACAGACTGAGAAAGCAGAGAAAAAGTGTCTCCTGCAACCCGTTCCCTTGGTGCTAGATGAACGAACGTCTCTCCACTTGCTCAGTTCTGAGAGTTAAGTGTGTGTGAAAGCCGTCCTTCACGTAGCTTGTTGGGAACACAAAGTTTCTTTTCATTTGCAAACTCCATTCCATACATATATATGGGGAGGTACAAGCTCCAAATCGGTTTTACAGTGAAAACTGCAGGAACTTCAAACCGGCACTAGGAAACAGACTGAGAATGCAGAAAAAAAGTGTCTCCTCCAACCCGTTCCCTTGGTGCTAGATGAACGAACGTCTCTCCACTTGCTCAGTTCTGAGAGATAAGTGTGTGTGAAAGCCGTCCTTCACCTAGCTTGTTGGGAACACAAAGTTTCTTTTCAGTTGCAAACTCCATACCATTCATATATATGGGGAGGTACAAGCTCCAACTCGTTTTTACAGTGAAAACTGCAGGAACTTCAAACCGGCACTAGGAAACAGACTGAGAAAGCAGAGAAAAATTATCTCCTGCAACCCGTTCCCTTGGTGCTAGATGAACAAACGTCTATCCACTTGCTCAGTTCCGAGTGAGAAGTGTGTGTGAAAGCCGTCCTTCAACTAGCTTGTTGGGAACACAAAGTTTCATTTCAGTTGCAAACTCCATTCCATACATATATATGGGGAGGTACAAGCTCCAACTCGGTTTTACAGTGAAAACTGCAGGAACATCAAAACGGCACTAGGAAACAGACTGAGAAAGCAGAGAAAAAGTGTCTCCGGCAACCCGTTCCCTTGGTGCTAGATGAACGAACGTCTCTCCACTTGCTCAGTTCTGAGAGTTAAGTGTGTGTGAAAGCCGTCCTTCACCTAGCTTGTTGGGAACACAAAGTTTCTTTTCAGTTGCAAACTCCATTCCATACATATATATGGGTAGGTACAAGCTCCAAATCGGTTTTACAGTGAAAACTGCAGGAACTTCAAACCGGCACTAGGAAACAGACTGAGAAAGCAGAGAAAAAGTGTCTCCTGCAACCCGTTCCCTTGGTGCTAGATGAACGAACGTCTCTCCACTTGCTCAGTTCTGAGAGATAAGTGTGTGTGAAAGCCGTCCTTCACCTAGCTTGTTGGGAACACAAAGTTTCTTTTCAGTTGCAAACTCCATACCATTCATATATATGGGGAGGTACAAGCTCCAACTCGTTTTTACAGTGAAAACTGCAGGAACTTCAAACCGGCACTAGGAAACAGACTGAGAAAGCAGAGAAAAAGTATCTCCTGCAACCCGTTCCCTTGGTGCTAGATGAACAAACGTCTATCCACTTGCTCAGTTCCGAGAGATATGTGTGTGTGAAAGCCGTCCTTCAACTAGCTTGTTGGGAACACAAAGTTTCATTTCAGTTGCAAACTCCATTCCATACATATATATGGGGAGGTACAAGCTCCAACTCGGTTTTACAGTGAAAACTGCAGGAACTTCAAACCGGCACTAGGAAACAGAATGAGAAAGCAGAGAAAAAGTGTCTCCTGCAACCCGTTCCCTTGGTGCTAGATGAACGAACGTCTCTCCACTTGCTCAGTTCTGAGAGATAAGTGTGTGTGAAAGCCGTCCTTCACCTAGCTTGTTGGGAACACAAAGTTTCTTTTCAGTTGCAAACTCCATTCCATACACATATATGGGTAGGTACAAGCTCCAAATCGGTTTTCCAGTGAAAACTGCAGGAACTTAAAACCGGCACTAGGAAACAGACTGAGAATGCAGAGAAAAAGTGTATCCTGCAACCCGTTCCCTTGGTGCTAGATGAACGAACGTCTCTCCACTTGCTCAGTTCTGAGAGATAAGTGTGTGTGAAAGCCGTCCTTCACCTAGCTTGTTGGGAACACAAAGTTTCTTTTCAGTTGCAAACTCCATACCATTCATATATATGTGGAGGTACTAGCTCCAACTCGGATTTACAGTGAAAACTGCAGGAAATTCAAACCGGCACTAGGAAACAGACTGAGAAAGCAGAGAAAAGGTGTCTCCTACAACCCGTTCCCTTGGTGCTAGATGAACGAAAGTCTCTCCACTTGCTCAGTTCTGAGAGATAATTGTGTGTGAAAGCCGCCCTTCACCTAGCTTGTTGGGAACACAAAGTTTCTTTTCAGTTTCAAACTCCATTCCATACATATATATGGGGTGGTACAAGCTCCAACTCGGGTTTACAGTGAAAACTGCAGGAACTTCAAACAGGCAGTAGGAAACAGACTGAGAAAGCAGAGAAAAAGTGTCTCCTGCAACACGTTCCCTTCTTGCTAGATGAACGAAAGTCTCTCCACTTGCTCAGTTCTGAGACATAAGTGTGTGTGAAAGCCGTCCTTCAACTAGCTTGTTGGGAACACAAAGTTTCTTTTCAGTTGCAAACTCCATTCCATACATATATATGGGGAGGTACTAGCTCCAACTCGGTTTTATAGTGAAAACTGCAGGAACTTCAAACCGACACTAGGAAACAGACTGAGAAAGCAGAGAATAAGTATCTCCTGCAACCCGTTCCCTTGGTGCTAGATGAACGAACGTCTCTCCACTTGCTCAGTTCTGAGAGATAAGTGTGTGTGAAAGCCGTCCTTCATCTAGCTTGTTGGGAACACAAAGTTTCTTTTAAGTTGCAAACTCCATTCCATACATATATATGGGGAGGTACAAGCTCCAACTCGGTTTTCCAGTGAAAACTGCAGGAACTTCAAACCGGCACTAGGAAACAGACTGAGAAAGCAGAGAAATAGTGTCTCCTGCAACCTGTTCCACCTGTGCTAGATGAACGAACGTCTCTCCACTTGCTCAGTTCTGAGAGATATGTGTGTGTGAAAGCCGTCCTTCACCTAGCTTTTTGGGAACACAAAGTTTCTTTTCAGTTGCAAACTCCATTCCATACATATATATGGGGTGGTACAAGCTCCAACTCGGTTTTACAGTGAAAACTGCAGGAACGTCAAACCGGCACTAGGAAAAAGACTGAGAAAGCAGAGAAAAAGTGTCTCCTGCAACCCGTTCCCTTGGTGCTAGATGAACGAACGTCTCTCCACTTGCTCAGTTCTGAGAGATAAGTGTGTGTGAAAGCCGTCCTTCAACTAGCTTGTTGGGAACACAAAGTTTCTTTTCAGTTGCCAACTCCATTCCATACATATATATGGTGAGGTACAAGCTCCAAATCGGTTTTACAGTGAAAACTGCAGGAACTTCAAACCGGCACTAGGAAACAGACTGAGAATGCAGAGAAAAAGTGTCTCCTGCAACCCGTTCCCTTGGTGCTAGATGAACGAACGTCTCTCCACTTGCTCAGTTCTGAGAGATAAGTGTGTGTGAAAGCCGTCCTTCACCTAGCTTGTTGGGAAAACAAAGTTTCTTTTCAGTTGCAAACTCCATACCATTCATATATATGGGGAGGTACAAGCTCCAACTCGTTTTTACAGTGAAAAGTGCAGGAACTTCAAACCGGCACTAGGAAACAGACTGAGAAAGCAGAGAAAAAGTATCTCCTGCAACCCGTTCCCTTGGTGCTAGATGAACAAACGTCTATCCACTTGCTCAGTTCCGAGTGATAAGTGTGTGTGAAAGCCGTCCTTCAACTAGCTTGTTGGGAACACAAAGTTTCATTTCAGTTGCAAACTCCATTCCATACATATATATGGGGAGGTACAAGCTCCAACTCGGTTTTACAGTGAAAACTGCAGGAACATCAAAACGGCACTAGGAAACAGACTGAGAAAGCAGAGAAAAAGTGTCTCCTGCAACCCGTTCCCTTGGTGCTAGATGAACGAACGTCTCTCCACTTGCTCAGTTCTGAGAGTTAAGTGTGTGTGAAAGCCGTCCTTCACCTAGCTTGTTGGGAACACAAAGTTTCTTTTCAGTTGCAAACTCCATTCCATACATATATATGGGTAGGTACAAGCTCCAAATCGGTTTTACAGTGAAAACTGCAGGAACTTCAAACCGGCACTAGGAAACAGACTGAGAATGCAGAGAAAAAGTGTCTCCTGCAACCCGTTCCCTTGGTGCTAGATGAACGAACGTCTCTCCACTTGCTCAGTTCTGAGAGATAAGTGTGTGTGAAAGCCGTCCTTCACCTAGCTTGTTGGGAACACAAAGTTTCTTTTCAGTTGCAAACTCCATACCATTCATATATATGGGGAGGTACAAGCTCCAACTCGTTTTTAAAGTGAAAACTGCAGGAACTTCAAACCGGTACTAGGAAACAGACTGAGAAAGCAGAGAAATAGTATCTCCTGCCACCCGTTCCCTTGGTGCTAGATGAACAAACGTCTATCCACTTGCTCAGTTCTGAGAGACAATTGTGTGTGAAAGCCGTCCTTAAACTAGCTTGTTGGGAACACAAAGTTTCTTTTCAGTAGCAAACTCCATTCCATACATATATATGGGGAGGTACAAGCTCCAACTCGGTTTTACAGTGAAAACTGCAGGAACTTCAAACCGGCACTAGGAAACAGACTGAGAAAGCAGAGAATAAGTTTCTCCTGCAACCCGTTCCGTTGGTGCTAGATGAACGAACGTCTCTCCACTTGCTCAGTTCTGAGAGTTAAGTGTGTGTGAAAGCCGTCCTTCATCTAGCTTGTTGGGAACACAAAGTTTCTTTTCAGTTGCAAACTCCATTCCATACATATATATGGGGAGGTACAAGCTCCAAATCGGTTTTACAGTGAAAACTGCAGGAACTTCAATCCGACACTAGGAAACAGACTGAGAATGCAGAGAAAAAGTGTCTCCTGCAACCCGTTCCCTTGGTGCTAGATGAACGAAACTCTCTCCACTTGCTCAGTTCTGAGAGTTAAGTGTGTGTGAAAGCCGTCCTTCAACTAGCTTGTTGGGAACACAAAGTTTCTTTTCAGTTGCAAACTCCATTCCATACATATATATGGGGAGGTACTAGCTCCAACTCGTTTTTCCAGTGAAAACTGCAGGAACTTCAAACCGGCACTAGGAAACAGACTGAGAAAGCAGAGAAAAAGTGTCTCCTGCAACACGTTCCCTTCGTGCTAGATGAACGAACGTCTCTCCACTTGCTCAGTTCTGAGAGTTAAGTGTGTGTGAAAGCCGTCCTTCACCTAGCTTGTTGGGAACACAAAGTTTCTTTTCAGTTGCAAACTCCATTCCATACATATATATGGAGAGGTACTAGCTCCAACTCGGTTTTCCAGTGAAAACTGCATGAACTTCAAACCGGCACTAGGAAACAGACTGAGAAAGCAGGGAAAATGTGTCCCCTCCAACCCGTTCCCTTGGTGCTAGATGAACGAACGTCTCTCCACTTGCTCAGTTCTGAGAGAAATGTGTGTGTGAAAGCCGTCCTACACCTAGATTGCTGGGAACACAAAGTTTCTTTTCAGTTGCAAACTCCATTCCATACATATATATGGGGAGGTACAAGCTCCAACTCGGTTTTACAGTGAAAACTGCAGGAACTTCAAACCGGCACTAGGAAACAGACTGAGAAAGCAGAGAAAAAGTGTCTCCTGCAACCTGTTCCACCGGTGCTAGATGAATGAACGTCTCTCCACTTGCTCAGTTCTGAGAGATATGTGTGTGTGAAAGCCGTCCTTCACCTAGCTTTTTGGGAACACAAAGTTTCTTTTCAGTTGCAAACTCCATTCCATACATATATATGGGGAGGTACTAGCTCCAACTCGGTTTTACAGTGAAAACTGCAGGAACGTCAAACCGGCACTAGGAAAAAGACTGAGAAAGCAGAGAAAAAGTGTCCCATGCAACCCGTTCCCTTGGTGCTAGATGAACGAACGTCTCTCCACTTGCTCACTTCTGAGAGATAAGTGTGTGTGAAAGCCGTCCTTCAACTAGCTTGTTGGGAAAACAAAGTTTCTTTTCAGTTGCCAACTCCATTCCATACATATATATGGTGAGGTACTAGCTCCAACTCGGTTTTAGAGTGAAAACTACAGGAACTTCAAACCGGCACTAGGAAACAGGCTGAGAAAGCAGGGAAAATGTGTCCCCTGCAACCCGTTCCCTTGGTGCTAGATGAACGAACGTCTCTACACTTGCTCAGTTCTGATAGATAAGTGTGTGTGAAAGCCGTCCTTCACCTAGCTTGTTGGGAACACAAAATTTCTTTTCAGTTGCAAACTCCATTCCATACATATATATGGGGAGGTACTAGCTCCAACTCGGTTTTCCAGTGAAAACTGCAGGAATTTCAAACCGGCACTAGGAAACAGACTGAGAAAGCAGAGAAAATGTTTCTCCTGCAACCCGTTCCCTTGGTGCTAGATGAACGAACGTCTCTCCACTTGCTCCGTTCTGAGAGATAAGTGTGTGTGAAAGCCGTCCTTCAACTAGCTTGTTGGGAACACAAAGTTTCATTTCAGTTGCAAACTCCATTCCATACATATATATGGGGAGGTACAAGCTCCAACTCGGTTTTACAGTGAAAACTGCAGGAACTTCAAACCGGCACTAAGAAACAGACAGAGAATGCAGAGAAAAAGTGTCTCCTGCAACCCGTTCCCTTGGTGCTAGATGAACGAACGTCTCTCCACTTGCTCAGTTCTGAGAGTTAAGTGTGTGTGAAAGCCGTCCTTCACCTAGCTTGCTGGGAACACAAAGTTTCATTTCAGTTGCAAACTCCATTCCATACATATATATGGGTAGGTACAAGCTCCAAATCGGTTTTACAGTGAAAACTGCAGGAACTTCAAACCGGCACTAGGAAACAGACTGAGAATGCAGAGAAAAAGTGTCTCCTGCAATCCGTTCCCTTGGTGCTAGATGAACGAACGTCTCTCCACTTGCTCAGTTCTGAGAGATAAGTGTGTGTGAAAGCCGTCCTTCACCTAGCTTGTTGGGAACACAAAGTTTCTTTTCAGTTGCAAACTCCATACCATTCATATATATGGGGAGGTACAAGCTCCAACTCGTTTTTACAGTGAAAACTGCAGGAAATTCAAACCGGCACTAGGATATAGACTGAGAAAGCAGAGAAAAAGTATCTCCTGCAACCCGTTCCCTTGGTGCTAAATGAACAAACGTCTATCCACTTGCTCAGTTCCGAGAGTTAAGTGTGTGTGAAAGCCGTCCTTCAACTAGCTTGTTGTGAACACAAAGTTTCATTTCAGTTGCAAACTCCATTCCATACATATATATGGGGAGGTACAAGCTCCAACTCGGTTTTACAGTGAAAACTGCAGGAACTTCAAACCGGCATTAGGAAACAGACTGAGAAAGCAGAGAAAAAGTGTCTCCTGCAACCCGTTCCGTTGGTGCTAGATGAACGAACGTCTCTCCACTTGCTCAGTTCTGAGAGTTAAGTGTGTGTGAAAGAAGTACTTCATCTAGCTTGTTGGGAACACAAAGTTTCTTTTCAGTTGCAAACTCCATTCCATACATATATATGGGGAGGTACAAGCTCCAAATCGGTTTTACAGTGAAAACTGCAGGAACTTCAATCCGGCACTAGGAAACAGACTGAGAATGCAGAGAAAAAGTGTCTCCTGCAACCCGTTCCCTTGGTGCTAGATGAACGAACCTCTCTCCACTTGCTCAGTTCTGAGAGGTAAGTGTTTGTGAAAGCCGTCCTTCACCTAGCTTGTTGGGAACACAAAGTTTCTTTTCAGTTGCAAACTCCATTCCATACATATATATGGGGAGGTACTAGCTCCAACTCGTTTTTCCAGTGAAAACTGCAGGAACTTCAAACCGGCACTAGGAAACAGACTGAGAAAGCAGAGAAAAAGTGTCTCCTGCAACCCGTTCCCTTGGTGCTAGATGAACGAACGTCTCTCCACTTGCTCAGTTCTGAGAGTTAAGTGTGTGTGAAAGCCGTCCTTCACCTAGCTTGTTGGGAACACAAAGTTTCTTTTCAGTTGCAAACTCCATTCCATACATATATATGGGGAGGTACTAGCTCCAACTCGGTTTTCCAGTGAAAACTGCATGAACTTCAAACCGGCACTAGGAAACAGACTGAGAAAGCAGGGAAAATGTGTCCCCTGCAACCCGTTCCCTTGGTGCTAGATGAACGAACGTCTCTCCACTTGCTCAGTTCTGAGAGAAATATGTGTGTGAAAGCCGTCCTACACCTAGATTGCTGGTAACACAAAGTTTCTTTTCAGTTGCAAACTCCATTCCTTACATATATATGGGGAGGTACAAGCTCCAAATCGGTTTTACAGTGAAAACTGCAGGAACTTCAATCCGGCACTAGGAAACAGACTGAGAAAGCAGAGAAAAAGTGTCTCCTGCAACCCGTTCCCTTGGTGCTAGATGAACGAACGTCTCTCCACTTGCTCAGTTCTGAGAGTTAAGTGTGTGTGAAAGCCGTCCTTCACCTAGCTTGTTGGGAACACAAAGTTTCTTTTCAGTTGCAAACTCCATTCCATACATATATATGGGGAGGTACTAGCTCCAACTCGGTTTTCCAGTGAAAACTGCATGAACTTCAAACCGGCACTAGGAAACAGACTGAGAAAGCAGATAAAATGTGTCTCCTGCAACCAGTTCCCTTGGTTCTAGATGAACGAACGTCTTTCCACTTGCTCAGTTCTGAGAGAAATGTGTGTGTGAAAGCCGTCCTACACCTAGATTGCTGGGAACACAAAGTTTCTTTTCAGTTGCAAACTCCATTCCATACATATATATGGGGAGGTACAAGCTCCAACTCGGTTTTACAGTGAAAACTGCAGGAACTTCAAACCGGCACTAGGAAACAGACTGAGAAAGCAGAGAAAAAGTGTCTCCTGCAACCTGTTCCACCGGTGCTAGATGAACGAACGTCTCTCCACTTGCTCAGTTCTGAGAGATATGTGTGTGTGAAAGCCGTCCTTCACCTAGCTTTTTGGGAACACAAAGTTTCTTTTCAGTTGCAAACTCCATTCCATACATATATATGGGGAGGTACTAGCTCCAACTCGGTTTGACAGTGAAAACTGCAGGAACTTCAAACCGGCACTAGGAAAAAGACTGAGAAAGCAGAGAAATAGTGTCTCCTGCAACCCGTTCCCTTGGTGCTAGATGAACGAACGTCTCTCCACTTGCTCAGTTCTGAGAGATAAGTGTGTGTGAAAGCCGTCCTTCAACTAGCTTGTTGGGAACACAAGTTTCTTTTCAGTTGCCAACTCCATTCCATACATATATATGGTGAGGTACTAGCTCCAACTCGGTTTTAGAGTGAAAACTGCAGGAACTTCAAACCGGCACTAGGAAAAAGGCTGAGAAATCAGGGAAAATGTGTCCCCTGCAACCCGTTCCCTTGGTGCTAAATGAAAGAACGTCTCTCCACTTGCTCAGATCTGAGAGAAATGTGTGTGTGAAAGCCGTTCTTCAGCTAGATTGTTGGGAACACAAAGTTTCTTTTCAGTTGCAAACACCATTCCATACATATATATGGGGAGGTAGAAGCTCCAACTCGGTTTTACAGTGAAAACTGCAGGAACTTCAAACCGGCACTAGGAAACAGCCTGAGAAAGCAGAGAAAAAGTGTCTCCTGCAACCCGTTCCCCCGGTGCTAGATGAACGAACGTCTCTCCACTTGCTCAGTTCTGAGAGAAAAGTGTGTGTGAAAGCCGTCCTTCACCTAGCTTGTTGGGAACACAAAGTTTCTTTTCAGTTGCAAACTCCATTCCATACATATATAAGGGGAGGTACAAGCTCCAACTCTGTTTTACAGTGAAAACTGCAGGAACTTCAAACCGGCACTAGGAAACAGACTGAGAAAGCAGAGAAAAAGTGTCTCCTGCAACCCGTTCCCTTGGTGCTAGATGAACGAACGTCTCTCCACTTGCTCACTTCTGAGAGATAAGTGTGTGTGAAAGCCGTCCTTCACCAAGCTTGTTGGGAAAACAAAGTTTCTTTTCAGTTGCCAACTCCATTCCATACATATATATGGTGAGGTACAAGCTCCAACTCTGTTTTAGAGTGAAAACTACAGGAACTTCAAACCGGCACTAGGAAAAAGGCTGAGAAAGCAGGGAAAATGTGTCCCCTGCAACCCGTTCCCTTGGTGCTAGATGAACGAACGTCTCTCCACTTGTTCAGTTCTGAGAGATAAGTGTGTGTGAAAGCCGTCCTTCACCTAGCTTGTTGGGAACACAAAGTTTCTTTTCAGTTGCAAACTCCATTCCATACATATATATGGGGAGGTACTAGCTCCAACTCGGTTTTCCAGTGAAAACTGCAGGAACTTCAAACCGGCACTAGGAAACAGACTGAGAAAGCAGAGAAAATGTTTCTCCTGCAACCCGTTCCCTTGGTGCTAGATGAACGAACGTCTCTCCACTTGCTCCGTTCTGAGAGATAAGTGTGTGTGAAAGCCGTCCTTCAACTAGCTTGTTGGGAACACAAAGTTTCATTTCAGTTGCAAACTCCATTCCATACATATATATGGGGAGGTACAAGCTCCAACTCGGTTTTACAGTGAAAACTGCAGGAACTTCAAACCGGCACTAGGACACAGACTGAGAAAGCAGAGAAAAAGTGTCTCCTGCAACCCGTTCCCTTGGTGCTAGATGAACGAACGTCTCTCCACTTGCTCAGTTCTGAGAGTTAATTGTGTGTGAAAGCCGTCCTTCACCTAGCTTGCTGGGAACACAAAGTTTCTTTTCAGTTGCAAACTCCATTCGATACATATATATGGGTAGGTACAAGCTCCAAATCGGTTTTACAGTGAAAACTGCAGGAACTTCAAACCGGCACTAGGAAACAGACTGAGAATGCAGAGAAAAAGTGTCTCCTGCAACCCGTTCCCTTGGTGCTAGATGAACGAACGTCTCTCCACTTGCTCAGTTCTGAGAGATATGTGTGTGTGAAAGCCGTCCTTCACCTAGCTTGTTGGGAACACAAAGTTTCTTTTCAGTTGCAAACTCCATACCATTCATATATATGGGGATGTACAAGCTCCAACTCGTTTTTACAGTGAAAACTGCAGGAACTTCAAACCGGCACTAGGAAACAGACTGAGAAAGCAGAGAAAAAGTGTCTCCTGCAACCCGTTCCGTTGGTGCTAGATGAACGAACGTCTCTCCACTTGCTCAGTTCTGAGAGTTAAGTGTGTGTGAAAGCCGTCCTTCATCTAGCTTGTTGGGAACACAAAGTTTCTTTTCAGTTGCAAACTCCATTCCATACATATATATGGGGAGGTACAAGCTCCAAATCGGTTTTACAGTGAAAACTGCAGGAACTTCAATCCGGCACTAGGAAACAGACTGAGAATGCAGAGAAAAAGTGTCTCCTGCAACCCGTTCCCTTGGTGCTAGATGAACGAACCTCTCTCCACTTGCTCAGTTCTGACAGTAAAGTGTGTGTGAAAGCCGTCCTTCACCTAGCTTGTTGGGAACACAAAGTTTCTTTTCAGTTGCAAACTCCATTCCATACATATATATGGGGAGGTACTAGCTCCAACTCGTTTTTCCAGTGAAAACTGCAGGAACTTCAAACCGGCACTAGGAAACAGACTGAGAAAGCAGAGAATAAGTGTCTCCTGCAACCCGTTCCCTTGGTGCTAGATGAACGAACGTCTCTACACTTGCTCAGTTCTGAGAGTTAAGTGTGTGTGAAAGCCGTCCTTCACCTAGCTTGTTGGGAACACAAAGTTTCTTTTCAGTTGCAAACTCCATTCCATACATATATATGGGGAGGTACTAGCTCCAACTCGGTTTTCCAGTGAAAACTGCATGAACTTCAAACCGGCACTAGGAAACAGACTGAGAAAGCAGGGAAAATGTGTCTCCTGCAACCCGTTCCCTTGGTGCTAGATGAACGAACGTCTCTCCACTTGCTCAGTTCTGAGAGAAATATGTGTGTGAAAGCCGTCCTACACCTAGATTGCTGGGTACACAAAGTTTCTTTTCAGTTGCAAACTCCATTCCATACATATATATGGGGAGGTACAAGCTCCAACTCGGTTTTACAGTGAAAACTGCAGGAACTTCAAACCGGCACTAGGAAACAGACTGAGAAAGCAGAGAAAAAGTGTCTCCTGCAACCTGTTCCACCGGTGCTAGATGAACGAACGTCTCTCCACTTGCTCAGTTCTGAGAGATATGTGTGTGTGAAAGCCGTCCTTCACCTAGCTTTTTGGGAACACAAAGTTTCTTTTCAGTTGCAAACTCCATTCCATACATATATATGGGGAGGTACTAGCTCCAACTCGGTTTTACAGTGAAAACTGCAGGAACGTCAAACCGGCACTAGGAAAAAGACTGAGAAAGCAGAGAAAAAGTGTCTCCTGCAACCCGTTCCCTTGGTGCTAGATGAACGAACGTCTCTCCACTTGCTCAGTTCTGAGAGATAAGTGTGTGTGAAAGCCGTACTTCAACTAGCTTGTTGGGAACACAAAGTTTCTTTTCAGTTGCCAACTCCATTCCATACATATATATGGTGAGGTACTAGCTCCAACTCGGTTTTAGAGTGAAAACTGCAGGAACTTCAAACCGGCACTAGGAAAAAGTCTGAGAAATCAGGGAAAATGTGTCCCCTGCAACCCGTTCCCTTGGTGCTAGATGAAAGAACGTCTCTCCACTTGCTCAGATCTGAGAGAAAAGTGTGTGTGAAAGCCGTTCTTCAGCTAGATTGTTGGGAACACAAAGTTTCTTTTCAGTTGCAAACACCATTCCATACATATATATGGGGAGGTCGAAGCTCCAACTCGGTTTTACAGTGAAAACTGCAGGAACTTCAAACCGGCACTAGGAAACAGCCTGAGAAAGCAGAGAAAAAGTGTCTCCTGCAACCCGTTCCCCCGGTGCTAGATGAACGAACGTCTCTCCACTTGCTCAGTTCTGAGAGATAATTGTGTGTGAAAGCCGTCCTTCACCTAGCTTGTTGGGAACACAAAGTTTCTTTTCAGTTGCAAACTCCATACCATTCATATATATGGGGAGGTACAAGCTCCAACTAGTTTTTACAGTGAAAACTGCAGGAACTTCAAACCGGCACTAGGAAACAGACTGAGAAAGCAGAGAAAAAGTATCTCCTGCAACCCGTTCCCTTGGTGCTAGATGAACAAAAGTCTATCCACTTGCTCAGTTCCGAGAGATAAGTGTGTGTGAAAGCCGTCCTTCAACTAGCTTGTTGGGAACACAAAGTTTCATTTCAGTTGCAAACTCCATTCCATACATATATATGGGGAGGTACAAGCTCCAACTCGGTTTTACAGTGAAAACTGCAGGAACTTCAAACCGGCACTAGGAAACAGACTGAGAAAGCAGAGAAAAAGTGTCTCCTGCAACCCGTTCCCTTGGTGCTAGATGAACGAACGTCTCTCCACTTGCTCAGTTCTGAGAGAAATTTGTGTGTGAAAGCCGTTCTTCAGCTAGATTGTTGGGAACACAAAGTTTCTTTTCAGTTGCAAACACCATTCCATACATATATATGGGGAGGTAGAAGCTCCAACTCGGTTTTACAGTGAAAACTGCAGGAACATCAAACCGGCACTAGGAAACAGCCTGAGAAAGCAGAGAAAAAGTGTCTCCTGCAACCCGTTCCCCCGGTGCTAGATGAACGAACGTCTCTCCACTTGCTCAGTTCTGAGAGATAAGTGTGTGTGAAAGCCGTCCTTCACCTAGCTTGTTGGGAACACAAAGTTTCTTTTCAGTTGCAAACTCCATTCCATACATATATAAGGGGAGGTACAAGCTCCAACTCTCTTTTACAGTGAAAACTGCAGGAACTTCAAACCGGCACTAGTAAACAGACTGAGAAAGCAGAGAAAAAGTGTCTCCTGCAACCCGTTCCCTTGGTGCTAGATGAACGAACGTCTCTCCACTTGCTCACTTCTGAGAGATAAGTGTGTGTGAAAGCCGTCCTTCACCTAGCTTGTTGGGAAAACAAAGTTTCTTTTCAGTTGCCAACTCCATTCCATACATATATATGGTGAGGTACTAGCTCCAACTCTGTTTTAGAGTGAAAACTACAGGAACTTCAAACCGGCACTAGGAAACAGGCTGAGAAAGCAGGGAAAATGTGTCCCCTGCAACCCGTTCCCTTGGTGCTAGATGAACGAACGTCTCTCCACTTGCTCAGTTCTGAGAGATAAGTGTGTGTGAAAGCCGTCCTTCACCTAGCTTGTTGGGAACACAAAGTTTCTTTTCAGTTGCAAACTCCATTCCATACATATATATGGGGAGGTACTAGCTCCAACTCGGTTTTCCAGTGAAAACTGCAGGAACTTCAAACCGGCACTAGGAAACAGACTGAGAAAGCAGAGAAAATGTTTCTCCTGCAACCCGTTCCCTTGGTGCTAGATGAACGAACGTCTCTCCACTTGCTCCGTTCTGAGAGATAAGTGTGTGTGAAAGCCGTCCTTCAACTAGCTTGTTGGGAACACAAAGTTTCATTTCAGTTGCAAACTCCATTCCATACATATATATGGGGAGGTACAAGCTCCAACTCGGTTTTACAGTGAAAACTGCAGGAACTTCAAACCGGCACTAGGAAACAGACTGAGAAAGCAGAGAAAAAGTGTCTCCTGCAACCCGTTCCCTTGGTGCTAGATGAACGAACGTCTCTCCACTTGCTCAGTTCTGAGAGTTAAGTGTGTGTGAAAGCCGTCCTTCACCTAGCTTGCTGGGAACACAAAGTTTCTTTTCAGTTGCAAACTCCATTCCATACATATATATGGGTAGGTACAAGCTCCAAATCGGTTTTACAATGAAAACTGCAGGAACTTCAAACCGGCACTAGGAAACAGACTGAGAATGCAGAGAAAAAGTGTCTCCTGCAACCCGTTCCCTTGGTGCTAGATGAACGAACGTCTCTCCACTTGCTCAGTTCTGAGAGATAAGTGTGTGTGAAAGCCGTCCTTCACCTAGCTTGTTGGGAACACAAAGTTTCTTTTCAGTTGCAAACTCCATACCATTCATATATATGGGGAGGTACAAGCTCCAACTCGTTTTTACAGTGAAAACTGCAGGAACTTCAAACCGGCACTAGGAAACAGACTGAGAAAGCAGAGAAAAAGTGTCTCCTGCAACCCGTTCCGTTGGTGCTAGATGAACGAACGTCTCTCCACTTGCTCAGTTCTGAGAGTTAAGTGTGTGTGAAAGCCGTCCTTCATCTAGCTTTTTGGGAACACAAAGTTTCTTTTCAGTTGCAAACTCCATTCCATACATATATATGGGGAGGTACAAGCTCCAAATCGGTTTTACAGTGAAAACTGCAGGAACTTCAATCCGGCACTAGGAAACAGACTGAGAATGCAGAGAAAAAGTGTCTCCTGCAACCCGTTCCCTTGGTGCTAGATGAACGAACCTCTCTCCACTTGCTCAGTTCTGAGAGTTAAGTGTGTGTGAAAGCCGTCCTTCACCTAGCTTGTTGGGAACACAAAGTTTCTTTTCAGTTGCAAACTCCATTCCATACATATATATGGGGAGGTACTAGCTCCAACTCGTTTTTCCAGTGAAAACTGCAGGAACTTCAAACCGGCACTAGGAAACAGACTGAGAAAGCAGAGAATAAGTGTCTCCTGCAACCCGTTCCCTTGGTGCTAGATGAACGAACGTCTCTCCACTTGCTCAGTTCTGAGAGATAAGTGTGTGTGAAAGCCGTACTTCAACTAGCTTGTTGGGAACACAAAGTTTCTTTTCAGTTGCCAACTCCATTCCATACATATATATGGTGATTTACTAGCTCCAACTCGGTGTTAGAGTGAAAACTGCAGGAACTTCAAACCGGCACTAGGAAAAAGCCTGAGAAATCAGGGAAAATGTGTCCCCTGCAACCCGTTCCCTTGGTGCTAGATGAAAGAACGTCTCTCCACTTGCTCAGATCTGAGAGAAATGTGTGTGTGAAAGCCGTTCTTCAGCTAGATTGTTGGGAACACAAAGTTTCTTTTCAGTTGCAAACACCATTCCATACATATATATGGGGAGGTAGAAGCTCCAACTCTCTTTTACAGTGAAAACTGCAGGAACTTCAAACCGGCACTAGGAAACAGACTGAGAAAGCAGAGAAAAAGTGTCTCCTGCAACCCGTTCCCTTGGTGCTAGATGAACGAACGTCTCTCCACTTACTCAGTTCTGAGAGTTAAGTGTGTGTGAAAGCCGTCCTTCAACTAGCTTGTTGGGAACACAAAGTTTCTTTTCAGTTGCAAACTCCATTCCATACATATATATGGGTAGGTACAAGCTCCAAATCGGTTTTACAGTGAAAACTACAGGAACTTCAAACCGGCACTAGGAAACAGACTGAGAATGCAGAGAAAAAGTGTCTCCTGCAACCCGTTCCCTTGTTGCTAGATGAACGAACGTCTCTCCACTTGCTCAGTTCTGAGAGATAAGTGTGTGTGAAAGCCGTCCTTCACCTAGCTTGTTGGGAACACAAAGTTTCTTTTCAGTTGCAAACTCCATACCATTCATATATATGGGTAGGTACAAGCTCCAACTCGGTTTTACAGTGAAAACTGCAGGAACTTCAAACCGGCACTAGGAAACAGACTGAGAAAGCAGAGAAAAAGTGTCTCCTGCAACCCGTTCCCTTGGTGCTAGATGAACGAACGTCTCTCCACTTACTCAGTTCTGAGAGTTAAGTGTGTGTGAAAGCCGTCCTTCAACTAGCTTGTTGGGAACACAAAGTTTCTTTTCAGTTGCAAACTCCATTCCATACATATATATGGGTAGGTACAAGCTCCAAATCGGTTTTACAGTGAAAACTACAGGAACTTCAAACCGGCACTAGGAAACAGACTGAGAATGCAGAGAAAAAGTGTCTCCTGCAACCCGTTCCCTTGTTGCTAGATGAACGAACGTCTCTCCACTTGCTCAGTTCTGAGAGATAAGTGTGTGTGAAAGCCGTCCTTCACCTAGCTTGTTGGGAACACAAAGTTTCTTTTCAGTTGCAAACTCCATACCATTCATATATATGGGTAGGTACAAGCTCCAACTCGGTTTTACAGTGAAAACTGCAGGAACTTCAAACCGGCACTAGGAAACAGACTGAGAAAGCAGAGAAAAAGTGTCTCCTGCAACCCGTTCCGTTGGTGCTAGATGAACGAACGTCTCTCCACTTGCTCAGTTCTGAGAGTTAAGTGTGTGTGAAAGCCGTCCTTCACCTTGCTTGTTGGGAACACAAAGTTCTTTTCAGTTGCAAACTCCATTCCATACATATATATGGGTAGGTACAAGCTCCAAATCGGTTTTACAGTGAAAACTGCAGGAACTTCAAACCGGCACTAGGAAACAGACTGAGAATGCAGAGAAATAGTGTCTCCTGCAACCCGTTCCCTTGGTGCTAGATGAACGAACGTCTCTCCACTTGCTCAGTTCTGAGAGATAAGTGTGTGTGAAAGCCGTCCTTCACCTAGCTTGTTGGGAACACAAAGTTTCTTTTCAGTTGCAAACTCCATACCATTCATATATATGGGGAGGTACAAGCTCCAAATCGTTTTTACAGTGAAAACTGCAGGAACTTCAAACCGGCACTAGGAAACAGACTGAGAAAGCAGAGAAAAAGTATCTCCTGCAACCCGTTCCATTGGTGCTAGATGAACAAACGTCTATACACTTGCTCAGTTCCGAGAGATAAATGTGTGTGAAAGCCGTCCTTCAACTAGCTTGTTGGGAACACAAAGTTTCATTTCAGTTGCCAACTCCATTCCATACATATATATGGTGAGGTACTAGCTCCAACTCGGTTTTAGAGTGAAAACTGCAGGAACTTCAAACCGGCACTAGGAAAAAGGCTGAGAAATCAGGGAAAATGTGTCCCCTGCAACCCGTTCCCTTGGTGCTAGATGAAAGAACGTCTCTCCACTTGCTCAGATCTGAGAGAAATGTGTGTGTGAAAGCCGTTCTTCAGCTAGATTGTTGGGAACACAAAGTTTCTTTTCAGTTGCAAACACCATTCCATACATATATATGGGGAGGTAGAAGCTCCAACTCGGTTTTACAGTGAAAACTGCAGGAACTTCAAACCGGCACTAGGAAACAGCCTGAGAAAGCAGAGAAAAAGTTTCTCCTGCAACCCGTTCCCCCGGTGCTAGATGAACGAACGTCTCTCCACTTGCTCAGTTCTGAGAGATAAGTGTGTGTGAAAGCCGTCCTTCACCTAGCTTGTTGGGAACACAAAGATTCTTTTCAGTTGCAAACTCCATTCCATACATATATAAGGGGAGGTACAAGCTCCAACTCTGTTTTACAGTGAAAACTGCAGGAACTTCAAACCGGCACTAGGAAACAGACTGAGAAAGCAGAGAAAAAGTGTCTCCTGCAACCCGTTCCCTTGGTGCTACATGAACGAACGTCTCTCCACTTGCTCAGTTCTGAGAGTTAATTGTGTGTGAAAGCCGTCCTTCAACTAGCTTGTTGGGAACACAAAGTTTCTTTTCAGTTGCAAACTCCATACCATTCATATATATGGGGAGGTAAAAGCTCCAACTCGTTTTTACAGTGAAAACTGCAGGAACTTCAAACCGGCACTAGGAAACAGACTGAGAAAGCAGAGAAAAAGTATCTCCTGCAACCCGTTCCCTTGGTGCTAGATGAACAAACGTCTATCCACTTGCTCAGTTCCGAGAGATAAGTGTGTGTGAAAGCCGTCCTTCAACTAGCTTGTTGGGAACACAAAGTTTCATTTCAGTTGCAAACTCCATTCCATACATATATATGGGGAGGTACAAGCTCCAACTCGGTTTTACAGTGAAAACTGCAGGAACTTCAAACCGGCACTAGGAAACAGACTGAGAAAGCAGAGAAAAAGTGTCTCCTGCAACCCGTTCCCTTGGTGCTAGATGAAAGAACGTCTCTCCACTTGCTCAGATCTGAGAGAAATGTGTGTGTGAAAGCCGTTCTTCAGCTAGATTGTTGGGAACACAAAGTTTCTTTTCAGTTGCAAACACCATTCCATACATATATATGGGGAGGTACAAGCTCCAACTCGGTTTTACAGTGAAAACTGCAGGAACTTCAAACCGGCACTAGGAAACAGCCTGAGAAAGCAGAGAAAAAGTGTCTCCTGCAACCCGTTCCCCCGGTGCTAGATGAACGAACGTCTCTCCACTTGCTCAGTTCTGAGAGATAAGTGTGTGTGAAAGCCGTCCTTCAACTAGCTTGTTGGGAACACAAAGTTTCATTTCAGTTGCAAACTCCATTCCATACATATATATGGGGAGGTACAAGCTCCAACTCGGTTTTACAGTGAAAACTGCAGGAACTTCAAACCGGCACTAGGAAACAGACTGAGAAAGCAGAGAAAAAGTGTCTCCTGCAACCCGTTCCCTTGGTGCTAGATGAACGAACGTCTCTCCACTTGCTCAGTTCTGAGAGTTAAGTGTGTGTGAAAGCCGTCCTTCACCTAGCTTGCTGGGAACACAAAGTTTCTTTTCAGTTGCAAACTCCATTCCATACATATATATCGGTAGGTACAAGCTCCAAATCGGTTTTACAGTGAAAACTGCAGGAACTTCAAACCGGCACTAGGAAACAGACTGAGAATGCAGAGAAAAAGTGTCTCCTGCAACCCGTTCCCTTGGTGCTAGATGAACGAACGTCTCTCCACTTGCTCAGTTCTGAGAGATAAGTGTGTGTGAAAGCCGTCCTTCACCTAGCTTGTTGGGAACACAAAGTTTCTTTTCAGTTGCAAACTCCATACCATTCATATATATGGGGAGGTACAAGCTCCAACTCGTTTTTACAGTGAAAACTGCAGGAACTTCAAACCGGCACTAGGAAACAGACTGAGAAAGCAGAGAAAAAGTGTCTCCTGCAACCCGTTCCGTTGGTGCTAGATGAACGAACGTCTCTCCACTTGCTCAGTTCTGAGAGTTAAGTGTGTGTGAAAGCCGTCCTTCATCTAGCTTGTTGGGAACACAAAATTTCTTTTCAGTTGCCAACTCCATTCCATACATATATATGGTGAGGTACTAGCTCCAACTCGGTTTTAGAGTGAAAACTGCAGGAACTTCAAACCGGCACTAGGAAAAAGCCTGAGAAATCAGGGAAAATGTGTCCCCTGCAACCCGTTCCCTTGGTGCTAGATGAAAGAACGTCTCTCCACTTGCTCAGATCTGAGAGAAATGTGTGTGTGAAAGCCGTTCTTCAGCTAGATTGTTGGGAACACAAAGTTTCTTTTCAGTTGCAAACACCATTCCATACATATATATGGGGAGGTAGAAGCTCCAACTCTGTTTTACAGTGAAAACTGCAGGAACTTCAAACCGGCACTTGGAAACAGACTGAGAAAGCAGAGAAAAAGTGTCTCCTGCAACCCGTTCCCTTGGTGCTAGATGAACGAACGTCTCTCCACTTGCTCAGTTCAGAGAGTTAAGTGTGTGTGAAAGCCGTCCTTCAACTAGCTTGTTGGGAACACAAAGTTTCTTTTCAGTTGCAAACTCCATTCCATACATATATATGGGTAGGTACAAGCTCCAAATCGGTTTTACAGTGAAAACTACAGGAACTTCAAACCGGCACTAGGAAACAGACTGAGAATTCAGAGAAAAAGTGTCCCCTGCAACCCGTTCCCTTGTTGCTAGATGAACGAACGTCTCTCCACTTGCTCAGTTCTGAGAAATAAGTGTGTGTGAAAGCCGTCCTTCACCTAGCTTGTTGGGAACACAAAGTTTCTTTTCAGTTGCAAACTCCATACCATTCTTATATATGGGGAGGTACAAGCTCCAACTCGTTTTTACAGAGAAAACTGCAGGAACTTCAAACCGGCACTAGGAAACAGACTGAGAAAGCAGAGAAAAAGTATCTCCTGCAACCCGTTCCCTTGGTGCTAGATGAAAAAAAGTCTATCCACTTGCTCAGTTCCGAGAGATAAGTGTGTGTGAAAGCCGTCCTTCAACTAGCTTGTTGGGAACACAAAGTTTCATTTCAGTTGCAAACTCCATTCCATACATATATATGGGGAGGTACAAGCTCCAACTCGGTTTTACAGTGAAAACTGCAGGAACTTCAAACCGGCACTAGGAAACAGACTGAGAAAGCAGAGAAACAGTGTCTCCTGCAACCCGTTCCGTTGGTGCTAGATGAACGAACGTCTCTCCACTTGCTCAGTTCTGAGAGTTAAGTGTGTGTGAAAGCCGTCCTTCACCTAGCTTGTTGGGAACACAAAGTTCTTTTCAGTTGCAAACTCCATTCCATACATATATATGGGGAGGTACAAGCTCCAAATCGGTTTTACAGTGAAAACTGCAGGAACTTCAAACAGGCACTAGGAAACAGCCTGAGAAAGCAGAGAAAAAGTGTCTACTGCAACCCGTTCCGTTGGTGCTAGATGAACGAACGTCTCTCCACTTGCTCAGTTCTGAGAGTTAAGTGTGTGTGAAAGCCGTCCTTCATCTAGATTGTTGGGAACACAAAGTTTCTTTTAAGTTGCAAACTCCATTCCATACATATATATGGGGAGGTACAAGCTCCAAATCGGTTTTACAGTGAAAACTGCAGGAACTTCAATCCGGCACTAGGAAACAGACTGGGAATGCAGAGAAAAAGTGTCTCCTGCAACCCGTTCACTTGGTGCTAGATGAACGAACGTCTATCCACTTGCTCAGTTCTGAGATTTAAGTGTGTGTGAAAGCCGTCCTTCACCTAGCTTGTTGGGAACACAAAGTTTCTTTTCAGTTGCAAACTCCATTCCATACATATATATGGGGAGGTACTAGCTCCAACTCGTTTTTCCAGTGAAAACTGCAGGAACTTCAAACCGGCACTAGGAAACAGACTTAGAAAGCAGAGAAAAAGTGTCTCCTGCAACCCGTTCCCTTGGTGCTAGATGAATGAACGTCTCTCCACTTGCTCAGTTCTGAGAGTTAAGTGTGTGTGAAAGCCGTCCTTCACCTAGCTTGTTGGGAACACAAAGTTTCTTTTCATTGCAAACTCCATTCCATACATATATATGGGGAGGTACTAGCTCCAACTCGGTTTTCCAGTGAAAACTGCATGAACTTCAAACCGGCACTAGGAAACAGACTGAGAAAGCAGGGAAAATGTGTCTCCTGCAACCCGTTCCCTTGGTGCTAGATGAACGAACGTCTCTCCACTTGCTCAGTTCTGAGAGAAATGTGTGTGTGAAAGCCGTCCTACACCTAGATTGCTGGGAACACAAAGTTTCTTTTCAGTTGCAAACTCCATTCCATACATATATATGGGGAGGTACAAGCTCCAACTCGGTTTTACAGTGAAAACTGCAGGAACTTCAAACCGGCACTAGGAAACAGACTGAGAATGCAGAGAAAAAGTGTCTCCTGCAACCCGTTCCCTTGGTGCTAGATGAACGAACGTCTCTCCACTTGCTCAGTTCTGAGAGATAAGTGTGTGTGAAAGCCGTCCTTCACCTAGCTTGTTGGGAACACAAAGTTTCTTTTCAGTTGCAAACTCCATACCATTCATATATATGGGGAGGTACAAGCTCCAACTCGTTTTTACAGTGAAAACTGCAGGAACTTCAAACCGGCACTAGGAAACAGACTGAGAAAGCAGAGAAAAAGTATCTCCTGCAACCCGTTCCATTGGTGCTAGATGAACAAACGTCTATCCACTTGCTCAGTTCCGAGAGATAAGTGTGTGTGAAAGCCGTCCTTCAACTAGCTTGTTTGGAACACAAAGTTTCATTTCAGTTGCAAACTCCATTCCATACATATATATGGGGAGGTACAAGCTCCAACTCGGTTTTACAGTGAAAACTGCAGGAACTTCAAACCGGCACTAGGAAACAGCCTGAGAAAGCAGAGAAATAGTGTCTCCTGCAACCCGTTCCGTTGGTGCTAGATGAACGAACGTCTCTCCACTTGCTCAGTTCTGAGAGTTAAGTGTGTGTGAAAGCCGTCCTTCATCTAGATTGTTGGGAACACAAAGTTTCTTTTAAGTTACAAACTCCATTCCATACATATATATGGGGAGGTACAAGCTCCAAATCGGTTTTACAGTGAAAACTGCAGGAACTTCAATCCGGCACAAGAAACAGACTGAGAATGCAGAGAAAAAGTGTCTCCTGCAACCCGTTGCCTTGGTGCTAGATGAACGAACGTCTATCCACTTGCTCAGTTCTGAGATTTAAGTGTGTGTGAAAGCCGTCATTCTCCTAGCTTGTTGGGAACACAAAGTTTCTTTTCAGTTGCAAACTCCATTCCATACATATATATGGGGAGGTTCTAGCTCCAACTCGTTTTTCCAGTGAAAACTGCAGGAACTTCAAACCGGCACTAGGAAACAGACTGAGAAAGCAGAGAAAAAGTGTCTCCTGCAACCCGTTCCCTTGGTGCTAGATGAACGAACGTCTCTCCACTTGCTCAGTTCTGAGAGTTAAGTGTGTGTGAAAGCCGTCCTTCACCTAGCTTTTTGGGAACACAAAGTTTCTTTTCAGTTGCAAACTCCATTCCATACATATATATGGGGAGGTACTAGCTCCAACTCGGTTTTCCAGTGAAAACTTCATGAACTTCAAACCGGCTCTAGGAAACAGACTGAGAAAGCAGGGAAAATGTGTCTCCTGCAACCCGTTCCCTTGGTGCTAGATGAACGAACGTCTCTCCACTTGCTCAGTTCTGAGAGAAATATGTGTGTGAAAGCCGTCCTACACCTAGATTGCTGGGAACACAAAGTTTCTTTTCAGTTGCAAACTCCATTCCATACATATATATGGGGAGGTACAAGCTCCAACTCGGTTTTACAGTGAAAACTGCAGGAACTTCCAAC
Organism: Camelus bactrianus; assembly: GCF_048773025.1. Lineage (NCBI taxonomy): Eukaryota > Metazoa > Chordata > Mammalia > Artiodactyla > Camelidae > Camelus > Camelus bactrianus. The sequence continues at coordinate 57,539,228 of NC_133555.1, read as the reverse complement.
CGGCACTAGGAAAAAGACTGAGAAAGCAGAGAAAAAGTGTCTCCTGCAACCCGTTCCCTTGGTGCTAGATGAACGAACGTCTCTCCTCTTGCTCAGTTCTGAGAGATAAGTGTGTGTGAAAGCCGTACTTCAACTAGCTTGTTGGGAACACAAAGTTTCTTTTCAGTTGCCAACTCCATTCCATACATATATATGGTGAGGTACTAGCTCCAACTCGGTTTTAGAGTGAAAACTGCAGGAACTTCAAACCGGCACTAGGAAAAAGGCTGAGAAATCAGGGAAAATGTGTCCCCTGCAACCCGTTCCCTTAGTGCTAGATGAAAGAACGTCTCTCCACTTGCTCAGATCTGAGAGAAATGTGTGTGTGAAAGCTGTTCTTCAGCTAGATTGTTGGGAACACAAAGTTTCTTTTCAGTTGCAAACACCATTCCATACATATATATGGGGAGGTAGAAGCTCCAACTCGGTTTTACAGTGAAAACTGCAGGAACTTCAAACCGGCACTAGGAAACAGCCTGAGAAAGCAGAGAAAAAGTGTCTCCTGCAACCCGTTCCCCCGGTGCTAGATGAACGAACGTCTCTCCACTTGCTCAGTTCTGAGAGATAAGTGTGTGTGAAAGCCGTCCTTCACCTAGCTTGTTGGGAACACAAAGTTTCTTTTCAGTTGCAAACTCCATTCCATATATATATAAGGGGAGGTACAAGCTCCAACTCTGTTTTACAGTGAAAACTGCAGGAACTTCAAACCGGCACTAGGAAACAGACTGAGAAAGCAGAGAAAAAGTGTCTCCTGCAACCCGTTCCCTTGGTGCTAGATGAACGAACGTCTCTCCACTTGCTCAGTTCTGAGAGTTAAGTGTGTGTGAAAGCCGTCATTCAACTAGCTTGTTGGGAACACAAAGTTTCTTTTCAGTTGCAAACTCCATACCATTCATATATATGGGGAGTTACAAGCTCCAACTCGTTTTTACAGTGAAAACTGCAGGAACTTCAAACCGGCACTAGGAAACAGACTGAGAAAACAGAGAAAAAGTATCTCCTGCAACCCGTTCCCTTGGTGCTAGATGAACAAACGTCTATCCACTTGCTCAGTTCCGAGAGATAAGTGTGTGTGAAAGCCGTCCTTCAACTAGCTTGTTGGGAACACAAAGTTTCATTTCAGTTGCAAACTCCATTCCATACATATATATGGGGAGGTACAAGCTCCAACTCGGTTTTACAGTGAAAACTGCAGGAACTTCAAACCGGCACTAGGAAACAGCCTGAGAAAGCAGAGAAGAAGTGTCTCCTGCAACCCGTTCCGTTGGTGCTAGATGAACGAACGTCTCTCCACTTGCTCAGTTCTGAGATTTAAGTGTGTGTGAAAGCCGTCCTTCACCTAGCTTGTTGGGAACACAAAGTTCTTTTCAGTTGCAAACTCCATTCCATACATATATATGCGTAGGTACAAGCTCCAAATCGGTTTTACAGTGAAAACTGCAGGAACTTCAAACCGGCACTAGGAAACAGACTGAGAATGCAGAGAAAAAGTGTCTCCTGCAACCCGTTCCCTTGGTGCTAGATGAACGAACGTCTCTCCACTTGCTCAGTTCTGAGAGATAAGTGTGTGTGAAAGCCGTCCTTCACCTAGCTTGTTGGGAACACAAAGTTTCTTTTCAGTTGCAAACTCCTTACCATTCATATATATGGGGAGGTAGTAGCTCCAACTCGGTTTTCCAGTGAAAACTGCATGAACTTCAAACCGGCACTAGGAAACAGACTGAGAAAGCATGGAAAATGTGTCTCCTGCAACCCGTTCCCTTGGTGCTAGATGAACGAACGTCTCTCCACTTGCTCAGTTCTGAGAGAAATGTGTGTGTGAAAGCCGTCCAACACCTAGATTGCTGGGAACACAAAGTTTCTTTTCAGTTGCAAACTCCATTCCATACATATATATGGGGAGGTACAAGCTCCAACTCGGTTTTACAGTGAAAACTGCAGGAACTTCTAACCGGCACTAGGAAACAGACTGAGAAAGCAGAGAAAAAGTGTCTCCTGCAAACCGTTCCCTTGGTGCTAGATGAACGAACGTCTCTCCACTTGCTCAGTTCTGAGAGATAAGTGTGTGTGAAAGCCGTCCTTCACCCAGCTTGTTGGGAACACAAAGTTTCTTTTCAGTTGCAAACTCCATACCATTCATATATATGGGGAGGTACAAGCTCCAACTCGTTTTTACAGTGAAAACTGCAGGAACTTCAAACCGGCACTAGGAAACAGACTGAGAAAGCAGAGAAAAAGTATCTCCTGCAACCCGTTCCATTGGTGCTAGATGAACAAACGTCTATCCACTTGCTCAGTTCCGAGAGATAAGTGTGTGTGAAAGCCGTCCTTCAACTAGCTTGTTGGGAACACAAAGTTTCATTTCAGTTGCAAACTCCATTCCATACATATATATGGGGAGGTACAAGCTCCAACTCGGTTTTACAGTGAAAACTGCAGGAACTTCAAACCGGCACTAGGAAACAGCCTGAGAAAGCAGAGAAATAGTGTCTCCTGCAACCCGTTCCGTTGGTGCTAGATGAACGAACGTCTCTCCACTTGCTCAGTTCTGAGAGTTAAGTGTGTGTGAAAGCCGTCCTTCATCTATATTGTTGGGAACACAAAGTTTCTTTTAAGTTGCAAATTCCATTCCATACATATATATGGGGAGGTACAAGCTCCAAATCGGTTTTACAGTGAAAACTGCAGGAACTTCAATCCGGCACTAGGAAACAGACTGAGAATGCAGAGAAATAGTGTCTCCTGCAACCCGTTCCCTTGGTGCTAGATGAACGAACGTCTATCCACTTGCTCAGTTCTGAGATTTAAGTGTGTGTGAAAGCCGTCCTTCACCTAGCTTGTTGGGAACACAAAGTTTCTTTTCAGTTGCAAACTCCATTCCATACATATATATGGGGAGGTACTAGCTCCAACTCGTTTTTCCAGTGAAAACTGCAGGAACTTCAAACCGGCACTAGGAAACAGACTGAGAAAGCAGAGAAAAAGTGTCTCCTGCAACCCGTTCCCTTGGTGCTAGATGAACGAACGTCTCTCCACTTGCTCAGTTCTGAGAGATAAGTGTGTGTGAAAGCCGTCCTTCACCAAGCTTGTTGGGAACACAAAGTTTCTTTTCAGTTGCAAACTCCATTCCATACATATATATGGGGAGGTAGTAGCTCCAACTCGGTTTTCCAGTGAAAACTGCATGAACTTCAAACCGGCACTAGGAAACAGACTGAGAAAGCAGGGAAAATGTGTCTCCTGCAACCCGTTCCCTTGGTGCTAGATGAACGAACGTCTCTCCACTTTCTCAGTTCTGAGAGAAATGTGTGTGTGAAAGCCGTCCTACACCTAGATTGCTGGGAACACAAAGTTTCTCTTCAGTTGCAAACTCCATTCCATACATATATATGGGGAGGTACTAGCTCCAACTCGGTTTTACAGTGAAAACTGCAGGAACGTCAAACCGGCACTAGGAAACAGACTGAGAAAGCAGAGATAAAGTGTCTCCTGCAACCCGTTCCCTTGGTGCTAGATGAACGAACGTCTCTCCACTTGCTCAGTTCTGAGAGCTAAGTGTGTGTGAAAGCCGTCCTTCACCTAGCTTGTTGGGAACACAAAGTTTCTTTTCAGTTGCCAACTCCATTCCATACATATATATGGTGAGGTACTAGCTCCAACTCGGTTTTAGAGTGTAAACTGCAGGAACTTCAAACCGGCACTAGGAAACAGGCTGAGAAATCAGGGAAAATGTGTCCCCTGCAACCCGTTCCCTTGGTGCTAGATGAAAGAAGGTCTCTCCACTTGCTCAGATCTGAGAGAAATGTGTGTGTGAAAGCCGTTCTTCAGCTAGATTGTTGGGAACACAAAGTTTCTTTTCAGTTGCAAACACCATTCCATACATATATATGGGGAGGTAGAAACTCCAACTCGGTTTTACAGTGAAAACTGCAGGAACTTCAAACCGGCACTAGGAAACAGCCTGAGAAAGCAGAGAAAAAGTTTCTCCTGCAACCCGTTCCCCCGGTGCTAGATGAACGAACGTCTCTCCACTTGCTCAGTTCTGAGAGATAAATGTGTGTGAAAGCCGTCCTTCACCTAGCTTGTTGGGAACACAAAGTTTCTTTTCAGTTGCCAACTCCATTCCATACATATATATGGGGAGGTACTAGCTCCAACTCTGTTTTCCAGTGAAAACTGCATGAACTTCAAACCGGCACTAGGAAACAGACTGAGAAAGCAGGGAAAATGTGTCTCCTGCAACCCGTTCCCTTGGTGCTAGATGAACGAACGTCTCTCCACTTGCTCAGTTCTGAGAGAAATATGTGTGTGAAAGCCGTCCTACACTTAGATTGCTGGGAACACAAAGTTTCTTTTCAGTTGCAAACTCCATTCCATACATATATATGGGGAGGTACAAGCTCCAACTCGGTTTTACAGTGAAAACTGCAGGAACTTCAACCGGCACTAGGAAACAGACTGAGAAAGCAGAGAAATAGTGTCTTCTGCAACCAGTTCCACCGGTGCTAGATGAACGTACGTCTCTCCACTTGCTCAGTTCTGAGAGATATGTGTGTGTGAAAGCCGTCCTTCACCTAGCTTTTTGGGAACACAAAGTTTCTTTTCAGTTGCAAACTCCATTCCATACATATATATGGGGAGGTACTAGCTCCAACTCGGTTTTACAGTGAAAACTGCAGGAACGTCAAACCGGCACTAGGAAACAGACTGAGAAAGCAGAGAAAAAGTGTCTCCTGCAACCCGTTCCCTTGGTGCTAGATGAACGAACGTCTCTCCACTTGCTCAGTTCTGAGAGATAAGTGTGTGTGAAAGCCGTCCTTCAACTAGCTTGTTGGGAACACAAAGTTTCTTTTCAGTTGCCAACTCCATTCCATACATATATATGGTGAGGTACTAGCTCCAACTCGGTTTTAGAGTGAAAACTGCAGGAACTTCAAACCGGCACTAGGAAACAGGCTGAGAAATCAGGGAAAATGTGTCTCCTGCAACTCGTTCCCTTGGTGCTAGATGAAAGAAGGTCTCTCCACTTGCTCAGATCTGAGAGAAATGTGTGTGTGAAAGCCGTTCTTCAGCTAGATTGTTGGGAACACAAAGTTTCTTTTCAGTTGCAAACACCATTCCATACATATATATGGGGAGGTAGAAGCTCCAACTCGGTTTTACAGTGAAAACTGCAGGAACTTCAAACCGGCACTAGGAAACAGACTGAGAAAGCAGAGAAAAAGTGTCTCCTGCAACCCGTTCCCTTGGTGCTAGATGAACGAACGTCTCTCCACTTGCTCAGTTCTGAGAGATAAGTGTGTGTGAAAGCCGTACTTCAAATAGCTTGTTGGGAACACAAAGTTTCTTTTCAGTTGCCAACTCCATTCCATACATATATATGGGGAGGTACTAGCTCCAACTCGGTTTTAGAGTGAAAACTGCAGGAACTTCAAACCGGCACTAGGAAAAAGGCTGAGAAATCAGGGAAAATGTGTCCCCTGCAACCCGTTCCCTTGGTGCTAGATGAAAGAACGTCTCTCCACTTGCTCAGATCTGAGAGAAATGTGTGTGTGAAAGCTGTTCTTCAGCTAGATTGTTGGGAACACAAAGTTTCTTTTCAGTTGCAAACACCATTCCATACATATATATGGGGAGGTAGAAGCTCCAACTCGGTTTTACAGTGAAAACTGCAGGAACTTCAAACCGGCACTAGGAAACAGCCTGAGAAAGCAGAGAAAAAGTGTCTCCTGCAACCCGTTCCCCCGGTGCTAGATGAACGAACGTCTCTCCACTTGCTCAGTTCTGAGAGATAAGTGTGTGTGAAAGCCGTCCTTCACCTAGCTTGTTGGGAACACAAAGTTTCTTTTCAGTTGCAAACTCCATTCCATACATATATAAGGGGAAGTACAAGCTCCAACTCTGTTTTACAGTGAAAACTGCAGGAACTTCAAACCGGCACTAGGAAACAGACTGAGAAAGCAGAGAAAAAGTGTCTCCTGCAACCCGTTCCCTTGGTGCTAGATGAACGAACGTCTCTCCACTTGCTCAGTTCTGAGAGTTAAGTGTGTGTGAAAGCCGTACTTCAACTAGCTTGTTGGGAACACAAAGTTTCTTTTCAGTTGCAAACTCCATTCCATACATATATATGGGTAGGTACAAGCTCCAAATCGGTTTTACAGTGAAAACTACAGGAACTTCAAACCGGCACTAGGTAACAGACTGAGAATGCAGAGAAAAAGTGTCTCCTGCAACCCGTTCCCTTGTTGCTAGATGAACGAACGTCTCTCCACTTGCTCAGTTCTGAGAGATAAGTGTGTGTGAAAGCCGTCCTTCACCTAGCTTGTTGGGAACACAAAGTTTCTTTTCAGTTGCAAACTCCATACCATTCATATATATGGGGAGTTACAAGCTCCAACTCGTTTTTACACTGAAAACTGCAGGAACTTCAAACCGGCCCTAGGAAACAGACTGAGAAAGCAGAGAAAAAGTATCTCCTGCAACCCGTTCCCTTGGTGCTAGATGAACAAACGTCTATCCACTTGCTCAGTTCCGAGAGATAAGTGTGTGTGAAAGCCGTCCTTCAACTAGCTTGTTGGGAACACAAAGTTTCATTTCAGTTGCAAACTCCATTCCATACATATATATGGGGAGGTACAAGCTCCAACTCGGTTTTACAGTGAAAAGTGCAGGAACTTCAAACCGGCACTAGGAAACAGCCTGAGAAAGCAGAGAAAAAGTGTCTCCTGCAACCCGTTCCGTTGGTGCTAGATGAACGAACGTCTCTCCACTTGCTCAGTTCTGAGAGTTAAGTGTGTGTGAAAGCCGTCCTTCACCTAGCTTGTTGGGAACACAAAGTTCTTTTCAGTTGCAAACTCCATTCCATACATATATATGGGTAGGTACAAGCTCCAAATCGGTTTTACAGTGAAAAGTGCAGGAACTTCAAACCGGCACTAGGAAACAGCCTGAGAAAGCAGAGAAAAAGTGTCTCCTGCAACCCGTTCCCTTGGTGCTAGATGAACAAACGTCTATCCACTTGCTCAGTTCCGAGAGATAAGTGTGTGTGAAAGCCGTCCTTCAACTAGCTTGTTGGGAACACAAAGTTTCATTTCAGTTGCAAACTCCATTCCATACATATATATGGGGAGGTACAAGCTCCAACTCGATTTTACAGTGAAAAGTGCAGGAACTTCAAACCGGCACTAGGAAACAGCCTGAGAAAGCAGAGAAAAAGTGTCTCCTGCAACCCGTTCCGTTGGTGCTAGATGAACGAACGTCTCTCCACTTGCTCCGTTCTGAGAGATAAGTGTGTGTGAAAGCCGTCCTTCACCTAGCTTGTTGGGAACACAAAGTTTCTTTTCAGTTGCAAACTCCATTCCATACATATATATGTGGAGGTAGTAGCTCCAACTCGGTTTTCCAGTGAAAACTGCATGAACTTCAAACCGGCACTAGGAAACAGACTGAGAAAGCAGGGAAAATGTGTCTCCTGCAACCCGTTCCCTTGGTGCTAGATGAACGAACGTCTCTCCACTTGCTCAGTTCTGAGAGAAATGTGTGTGTGAAAGCCGTCCTACACCTAGATTGCTGGGAACACAAAGTTTCTTTTCAGTTGCAAACTCCATTCCATACATATATATGGGGAGGTACTAGCTCCAACTCGGTTTTACAGTGAAAACTGCAGGAACGTCAAACCGGCACTAGGAAACAGACTGAGAAAGCAGAGATAAAGTGTCTCCTGCAACCCGTTCCCTTGGTGCTAGATGAACGAACGTCTCTCCACTTGCTCAGTTCTGAGAGATAAGTGTGTGTGAAAGCCGTCCTTCACCTAGCTTGTTGGGAACACAAAGTTTCTTTTCAGTTGCCAACTCCATTCCATACATATATATGGTGAGGTACTAGCTCCAACTCGGTTTTAGAGTGAAAACTGCAGGAACTTCAAACCGGCACTAGGAAACAGGCTGAGAAATCAGGGAAAATGTGTCCCCTGCAACCCGTTCCCTTGGTGCTAGATGAAAGAAGGTCTCTCCACTTGCTCAGATCTGAGAGAAATGTGTGTGTGAAAGCCGTTCTTCAGCTAGATTGTTGGGAACACAAAGTTTCTTTTCAGTTGCAAACACCATTCCATACATATATATGGGGAGGTAGAAGCTCCAACTCGGTTTTACAGTGAAAACTGCAGGAACTTCAAACCGGCACTAGGAAACAGCCTGAGAAAGCAGAGAAAAAGTTTCTCCTGCAACCCGTTCCCCCGGTGCTAGATGAACGAACGTCTCTCCACTTGCTCAGTTCTGAGAGATAAGTGTGTGAAAGCCGTCCTTCACCTAGCTTGTTGGGAACACAAAGTTTCTTTTCAGTTGCCAACTCCATTCCATACATATATATGGGGAGGTACTAGCTCCAACCCGATTTTACAGTGAAAACTGCAGGAACTTCAAACCGGCACTAGGAAACAGACTGAGAAAGCAGAGAAAATGTGTCTCCTGCCACCCATTCCCTTGGTGCTAGATGAACGAACGTCTCTCCACTTGCTCAGTTTTGAGAGATAAGTGTGTGTGAAAGCCGTCCTTCACCTAGCTTGTTTGAACACAAAGTTTCTTTTCAGTTGCAAACTCCATTCCATACATATATATGGGAGGTACTAGCTCCAACTCGTTTTTACAGTGAAAACTGCAGGAACCTCAAACCGGCACTAGGAAACAGACTGAGAAAGCAGAGAAAAAGTGTCTCCTGCAACCCGTTCCCTTGGTGATAGATGAATGAACGTGTCTCCACTTGCTCAGTTCTGAGAGGTAAGTGTGTGTGAAAGCCGTCCTTCAACTAGCTTGTTGGGAACACAAAGTTTCTTTTCAGTTGCAAAGTCCATTCCATACATATATATGGGTAGGTACAAGCTCCAACTCGGTTTGACAGTGAAAACTGCAGGAACTTCAAACCGGCACTAGGAAACAGACTGAGAAAGCAGAGAAAAGTGTCTCCTGCAACCCGTTCCCTTGGTGCTACATGAACGAAAGTCTCTCCACTTGCTCAGTTCTGAGAGATATGTGTGTGTGAAAGCCGTCCTTCACCTAGCTTCTTGGGAACACAAAGTTTCTTTTCAGTTGCAAACTCCATTCCATACATATATATGGGGAGGTACTAGCTCCAACCCGATTTTACAGTGAAAACTGCAGGAACTTCAAACCGGCACTAGGAAACAGACTGAGAATGCAGAGAAAATGTGTCTCCTGCCACCCATTCCCTTGGTGCTAGATGAACGAACGTCTCTCCACTTGCTCAGTTCTGAGAGATAAGTGTGTGTGAAAGCCGTCCTTCACCTAGCTTGTTTGAACACAAAGTTTCTTTTCAGTTGCAAACTCCATTCCATACATATATATGGGAGGTACTAGCTCCAACTCGTTTTTACAGTGAAAACTGCAGGAACTTCAAACCGGCACTAGGAAACAGACTGAGAAAGCAGAGAAAAAGTGTCTCCTGCAACCTGTTCCACCGGTGCTAGATGAACGAACGTCTCTCCACTTGCTCAGTTCTGAGAGATATGTGTGTGTGAAAGCCGTACTTCACCTAGCTTTTTGGGAACACAAAGTTTCTTTTCAGTTGCAAACTCCATTCCATACATATATATGGGGAGGTACTAGCTCCAACTCGGTTTTACAGTGAAAACTGCAGGAACGTCAAACCGGCACTAGGAAACAGACTGAGAAAGCAGAGATAAAGTGTCTCCTGCAACCCGTTCCCTTGGTGCTAGATGAACGAACGTCTCTCCACTTGCTCAGTTCTGAGAGATAAGTGTGTGTGAAAGCCGTCCTTCACCTAGCTTGTTGGGAACACAAAGTTTCTTTTCAGTTGCCAACTCCATTCCATACATATATATGGTGAGGTACTAGCTCCAACTCGGTTTTAGAGTGAAAACTGCAGGAACTTCAAACCGGCACTAGGAAACAGGCTGAGAAATCAGGGAAAATGTGTCCCCTGCAACCCGTTCCCTTGGTGCTAGATGAAAGAAGGTCTCTCCACTTGCTCAGATCTGAGAGAAATGTGTGTGTGAAAGCCGTTCTTCAGCTAGATTGTTGGGAACACAAAGTTTCTTTTCAGTTGCAAACACCATTCCATACATATATATGGGGAGGTAGAAGCTCCAACTCGGTTTTACAGTGAAAACTGCAGGAACTTCAAACCGGCACTAGGAAACAGCCTGAGAAAGCAGAGAAAAAGTTTCTCCTGCAACCCGTTCCCCCGGTGCTAGATGAACGAACGTCTCTCCACTTGCTCAGTTCTGAGAGATAAGTGTGTGAAAGCCGTCCTTCACCTAGCTTGTTGGGAACACAAAGTTTCTTTTCAGTTGCCAACTCCATTCCATACATATATATGGGGAGGTACTAGCTCCAACCCGATTTTACAGTGAAAACTGCAGGAACTTCAAACCGGCACTAGGAAACAGACTGAGAAAGCAGAGAAAATGTGTCTCCTGCCACCCATTCCCTTGGTGCTAGATGAACGAACGTCTCTCCACTTGCTCAGTTCTGAGAGATAAGTGTGTGTGAAAGCCGTCCTTCACCTAGCTTGTTTGAACACAAAGTTTCTTTTCAGTTGCAAACTCCATTCCATACATATATATGGGAGGTACTAGCTCCAACTCGTTTTTACAGTGAAAACTGCAGGAAACTCAAACCGGCACTAGGAAACAGACTGAGAAAGCAGAGAAAAAGTGTCTCCTGCAACCCGTTCCCTTGGTGCTAGATGAATGAACGTGTCTCCACTTGCTCAGTTCTGAGAGGTAAGTGTGTGTGAAAGCCGTCCTTCAACTAGCTTGTTGGGAACACAAAGTTTCTTTTCAGTTGCAAAGTCCATTCCATACATATATATGGGTAGGTACAAGCTCCAACTCGGTTTGACAGTGAAAACTGCAGGAACTTCAAAACGGCACTAGGAAACAGACTGAGAAAGCAGAGAAAAAGTGTCTCCTGCAACCCGTTCCCTTGGTGCTAGATGAACGAAAGTCTCTCCACTTGCTCAGTTCTGAGAGATATGTGTGTGTGAAAGCCGTCCTTCACCTAGCTTCTTGGGAACACAAAGTTTCTTTTCAGTTGCAAACTCCATTCCATACATATATATGGGGAGGTACTAGCTCCAACCCGATTTTACAGTGAAAACTGCAGGAACTTCAAACCGGCACTAGGAAACAGACTGAGAAAGCAGAGAAAATGTGTCTCCTGCCACCCATTCCCTTGGTGCTAGATGAACGAACGTCTCTCCACTTGCTCAGTTCTGAGAGATAAGTGTGTGTGAAAGCCGTCCTTCACCTAGCTTGTTTGAACACAAAGTTTCTTTTCAGTTGCAAACTCCATTCCATACATATATATGGGAGGTACTAGCTCCAACTCGTTTTTACAGTGAAAACTGCAGGAACTTCAAACCGGCACTAGGAAACAGACTGAGAAAGCAGAGAAAATGTGTCCCCTGCAACCCGTTCCCTTGGTGCTAGATGAACGAACGTCTCTCCACTTGCTCAGTTCTGAGAGATAAGTGTGTGTGAAAGCCGTCCTTCAGCTTTCTAGTTGGGAACACAAAGTTTCTTTACAGTTGCAAACTCCATTCCATTCATATATATGGGGAGGTACAAGCTCCAACTCGGTTTTACAGTGAAAACTGCAGGAACTTCAAACCGGCACTAGGAAACAGACTGAGAAAGCAGAGAAAAAGTGTCTCCTGCAACCTGTTCCACCGGTGCTAGATGAACGAACGTCTCTCCACTTGCTCAGTTCTGAGAGATATGTGTGTGTGAAAGCCGTACTTCACCTAGCTTTTTGGGAACACAAAGTTTCTTTTCAGTTGCAAACTCCATTCCATACATATATATGGGGAGGTACTAGCTCCAACTCGGTTTTACAGTGAAAACTGCAGGAACGTCAAACCGGCACTAGGAAACAGACTGAGAAAGCAGAGAAAAAGTGTCTCCTGCAACCCGTTCCCTTGGTGCTAGATGAATGAACGTGTCTCCACTTGCTCAGTTCTGAGAGGTAAGTGTGTGTGAAAGCCGTCCTTCAACTAGCTTGTTGGGAACACAAAGTTTCTTTTCAGTTGCAAAGTCCATTCCATACATATATATGGGTAGGTACAAGCTCCAACTCGGTTTGACAGTGAAAACTGCAGGAACTTCAAACCGGCACTAGGAAACAGACTGAGAAAGCAGAGAAAAAGTGTCTCCTGCAACCCGTTCCCTTGGTGCTAGATGAACGAAAGTCTCTCCACTTGCTCAGTTCTGAGAGATATGTGTGTGTGAAAGCCGTCCTTCACATAGCTTCTTGGGAACACAAAGTTTCTTTTCAGTTGCAAACTCCATTCCATACATATATATGGGGAGGTACTAGCTCCAACCCGATTTTACAGTGAAAACTGCAGGAACTTCAAACCGGCACTAGGAAACAGACTGAGAAAGCAGAGAAAATGTGTCTCCTGCCACCCATTCCCTTGGTGCTAGATGAACGAACGTCTCTCCACTTGCTCAGTTCTGAGAGATAAGTGTGTGTGAAAGCCGTCCTTCAGCTTTCTAGTTGGGAACACAAAGTTTCTTTACAGTTGCAAACTCCATTCCATTCATATATATGGGGAGGTACAAGCTCCAACTCGGTTTTACAGTGAAAACTGCAGGAACTTCAAACCGGCACTAGGAAACAGACTGAGAAAGCAGAGAAAAAGTGTCTCCTGCAACCTGTTCCACCGGTGCTAGATGAACGAACGTCTCTCCACTTGCTCAGTTCTGAGAGATATGTGTGTGTGAAAGCCGTACTTCACCTAGCTTTTTGGGAACACAAAGTTTCTTTTCAGTTGCAAACTCCATTCCATACATATATATGGGGAGGTACTAGCTCCAACTCGGTTTTACAGTGAAAACTGCAGGAACGTCAAACCGGCACTAGGAAACAGACTGAGAAAGCAGAGATAAAGTGTCTCCTGCAACCCGTTCCCTTGGTGCTAGATGAACGAACGTCTCTCCACTTGCTCAGTTCTGAGAGATAAGTGTGTGTGAAAGCCGTCCTTCACCTAGCTTGTTGGGAACACAAAGTTTCTTTTCAGTTGCCAACTCCATTCCATACATATATATGGTGAGGTACTAGCTCCAACTCTGTTTTAGAGTGAAAACTGCAGGAACTTCAAACCGGCACTAGGAAACAGGCTGAGAAATCAGGGAAAATGTGTCCCCTGCAACCCGTTCCCTTGGTGCTAGATGAAAGAAGGTCTCTCCACTTGCTCAGATCTGAGAGAAATGTGTGTGTGAAAGCCGTTCTTCAGCTAGATTGTTGGGAACACAAAGTTTCTTTTCAGTTGCAAACACCATTCCATACATATATATGGGGAGGTAGAAACTCCAACTCGGTTTTACAGTGAAAACTGCAGGAACTTCAAACCGGCACTAGGAAACAGCCTGAGAAAGCAGAGAAAAAGTTTCTCCTGCAACCCGTTCCCCCGGTGCTAGATGAACGAACGTCTCTCCACTTGCTCAGTTCTGAGAGATAAATGTGTGTGAAAGCCGTCCTTCACCTAGCTTGTTGGGAACACAAAGTTTCTTTTCAGTTGCCAACTCCATTCCATACATATATATGGGGAGGTACTAGCTCCAACTCTGTTTTCCAGTGAAAACTGCATGAACTTCAAACCGGCACTAGGAAACAGACTGAGAAAGCAGGGAAAATGTGTCTCCTGCAACCCGTTCCCTTGGTGCTAGATGAACGAACGTCTCTCCACTTGCTCAGTTCTGAGAGAAATATGTGTGTGAAAGCCGTCCTACACTTAGATTGCTGGGAACACAAAGTTTCTTTTCAGTTGCAAACTCCATTCCATACATATATATGGGGAGGTACAAGCTCCAACTCGGTTTTACAGTGAAAACTGCAGGAACTTCAACCGGCACTAGGAAACAGACTGAGAAAGCAGAGAAATAGTGTCTTCTGCAACCAGTTCCACCGGTGCTAGATGAACGTACGTCTCTCCACTTGCTCAGTTCTGAGAGATATGTGTGTGTGAAAGCCGTCCTTCACCTAGCTTTTTGGGAACACAAAGTTTCTTTTCAGTTGCAAACTCCATTCCATACATATATATGGGGAGGTACTAGCTCCAACTCGGTTTTACAGTGAAAACTGCAGGAACGTCAAACCGGCACTAGGAAACAGACTGAGAAAGCAGAGAAAAAGTGTCTCCTGCAACCCGTTCCCTTGGTGCTAGATGAACGAACGTCTCTCCACTTGCTCAGTTCTGAGAGATAAGTGTGTGTGAAAGCCGTCCTTCAACTAGCTTGTTGGGAACACAAAGTTTCTTTTCAGTTGCCAACTCCATTCCATACATATATATGGTGAGGTACTAGCTCCAACTCGGTTTTAGAGTGAAAACTGCAGGAACTTCAAACCGGCACTAGGAAACAGGCTGAGAAATCAGGGAAAATGTGTCTCCTGCAACTCGTTCCCTTGGTGCTAGATGAAAGAAGGTCTCTCCACTTGCTCAGATCTGAGAGAAATGTGTGTGTGAAAGCCGTTCTTCAGCTAGATTGTTGGGAACACAAAGTTTCTTTTCAGTTGCAAACACCATTCCATACATATATATGGGGAGGTAGAAGCTCCAACTCGGTTTTACAGTGAAAACTGCAGGAACTTCAAACCGGCACTAGGAAACAGACTGAGAAAGCAGAGAAAAAGTGTCTCCTGCAACCCGTTCCCTTGGTGCTAGATGAACGAACGTCTCTCCACTTGCTCACTTCTGAGAGATAAGTGTGTGTGAAAGCCGTACTTCAAATAGCTTGTTGGGAACACAAAGTTTCTTTTCAGTTGCCAACTCCATTCCATACATATATATGGTGAGGTACTAGCTCCAACTCGGTTTTAGAGTGAAAACTGCAGGAACTTCAAACCGGCACTAGGAAAAAGGCTGAGAAATCAGGGAAAATGTGTCCCCTGCAACCCGTTCCCTTGGTGCTAGATGAAAGAACGTCTCTCCACTTGCTCAGATCTGAGAGAAATGTGTGTGTGAAAGCTGTACTTCAGCTAGATTGTTGGGAACACAAAGTTTCTTTTCAGTTGCAAACACCATTCCATACATATATATGGGGAGGTAGAAGCTCCAACTCGGTTTTACAGTGAAAACTGCAGGAACTTCAAACCGGCACTAGGAAACAGCCTGAGAAAGCAGAGAAAAAGTGTCTCCTGCAACCCGTTCCCCCGGTGCTAGATGAACGAACGTCTCTCCACTTGCTCAGTTCTGAGAGATAAGTGTGTGTGAAAGCCGTCCTTCACCTAGCTTGTTGGGAACACAAAGTTTCTTTTCAGTTGCAAACTCCATTCCATACATATATAAGGGGAGGTACAAGCTCCAACTCTGTTTTACAGTGAAAACTGCAGGAACTTCAAACCGGCACTAGGAAACAGACTGAGAAAGCAGAGAAAAAGTGTCTCCTGCAACCCGTTCCCTTGGTGCTAGATGAACGAACGTCTCTCCACTTGCTCAGTGCTGAGAGTTAAGTGTGTGTGAAAGCCGTACTTCAACTAGCTTGTTGGGAACACAAAGTTTCTTTTCAGTTGCAAACTCCATTCCATACATATATATGGGTAGGTACAAGCTCCAAATCGGTTTTACAGTGAAAACTACAGGAACTTCAAACCGGCACTAGGTAACAGACTGAGAATGCAGAGAAAAAGTGTCTCCTGCAACCCGTTCCCTTGTTGCTAGATGAACGAACGTCTCTCCACTTGCTCAGTTCTGAGAGATAAGTGTGTGTGAAAGCCGTCCTTCACCTAGCTTGTTGGGAACACAAAGTTTCTTTTCAGTTGCAAACTCCATACCATTCATATATATGGGGAGTTACAAGCTCCAACTCGTTTTTACACTGAAAACTGCAGGAACTTCAAACCGGCCCTAGGAAACAGACTGAGAAAGCAGAGAAAAAGTATCTCCTGCAACCCGTTCCCTTGGTGCTAGATGAACAAACGTCTATCCACTTGCTCAGTTCCGAGAGATAAGTGTGTGTGAAAGCCGTCCTTCAACTAGCTTGTTGGGAACACAAAGTTTCATTTCAGTTGCAAACTCCATTCCATACATATATATGGGGAGGTACAAGCTCCAACTCGGTTTTACAGTGAAAAGTGCAGGAACTTCAAACCGGCACTAGGAAACAGCCTGAGAAAGCAGAGAAAAAGTGTCTCCTGCAACCCGTTCCGTTGGTGCTAGATGAACGAACGTCTCTCCACTTGCTCAGTTCTGAGAGTTAAGTGTGTGTGAAAGCCGTCCTTCACCTAGCTTGTTGGGAACACAAAGTTCTTTTCAGTTGCAAACTCCATTCCATACATATATATGGGTAGGTACAAGCTCCAAATCGGTTTTACAGTGAAAACTGCAGGAACTTCAAACCGGCACTAGGAAACAGACTGAGAATGCAGAGAAAAATATCTCCTGCAACCCGTTCCCTTGGTGCTAGATGAACGAACGTCTCTCCACTTGCTCAGTTCTGAGAGATAAGTGTGTGTGAAAGCCGTCCTTCACCTAGCTTGTTGGGAACACAAAGTTTCTTTTCAGTTGCAAACTCCATACCATTCATATATATGGGGAGGTACAAGCTCCAACTCATTTTTACAGTGAAAACTGCAGGAACTTCAAACCGGCACTAGGAAACAGACTGAGAAAGCAGAGAAAAAGTATCTCCTGCAACCCGTTCCATTGGTGCTAGATGAACAAACGTCTATCCACTTGCTCAGTTCCGAGAGATAAGTGTGTGTGAAAGCCGTCCTTCAACTAGCTTGTTGGGAACACAAAGTTTCATTTCAGTTGCAAACTCCATTCCATACATATATATGGGGAGGTACAAGCTCCAACTCGGTTTTACAGTGAAAACTGCAGGAACTTCAAACCGGCACTAGGAAACAGCCTGAGAAAGCATAGAAAAAGTGTCTCCTGCAACCCGTTCCGTTGGTGCTAGATGAACGAACGTCTCTCCACTTGCTCAGTTTTGAGAGTTAAGTGTGTGTGAAAGCCGTCCTTCATCTAGATTGTTGGGAACACAAAGTTTCTTTTAAGTTGCAAACTCCATTCCATACATATATATGGGGAGGTACAAGCTCCAAATCGGTTTTACAGTGAAAACTGCAGGAACTTCAAACCGGCACTAGGAAACAGCCTGAGAAAGCATAGAAAAAGTGTCTCCTGCAACCCGTTCCCTTGGTGCTAGATGAACGAACGTCTCTCCACTTGCTCAGTTCTGAGAGATAAGTGTGTGTGAAAGCCGTCCTTCAACTAGCTTGTTGGGAACACAAAGTTTCTTTTCAGTTGCCAACTCCATTCCATACATATATATGGTGAGGTACTAGCTCCAACTCGGTTTTAGAGTGAAAACTGCAGGAACTTCAAACCGGCACTAGGAAACAGGCTGAGAAATCAGGGAAAATGTGTCCCCTGCAACCCGTTCCCTTGGTGCTAGATGAAAGAACGTCTCTCCACTTGCTCAGATCTGAGAGAAATGTGTGTGTGAAAGCCGTTCTTCAGCTAGATTGTTGGGAACACAAAGTTTCTTTTCAGTTGCAAACACCATTCCATACATATATATGGGGAGGTAGAAGCTCCAACTCGGTTTTACAGTGAAAACTGCAGGAACTTCAAACCGGCACTAGGAAACAGCCTGAGAAAGCAGAGAAAAATTGTCTCCTGCAACCCGTTCCCCCGGTGCTAGATGAACGAACGTCTCTCCACTTGCTCAGTTCTGAGAGATAAGTGTGTGTGAAAGCCGTCCTTCACCTAGCTTGTTGGGAACACAAAGTTTCTTTTCAGTTGCAAACTCCATTCCATACATATATAAGGGGAGGTACAATCTCCAACTCTGTTTTACAGTGAAAACTGCAGGAACTTCAAACCGGCACTAGGAAACAG
Source organism: Camelus bactrianus (assembly GCF_048773025.1). Lineage (NCBI taxonomy): Eukaryota > Metazoa > Chordata > Mammalia > Artiodactyla > Camelidae > Camelus > Camelus bactrianus. The sequence continues at coordinate 57,521,303 of NC_133555.1, read as the reverse complement.
ACTGAGAAAGCAGAGAAAAAGTGTCTCCTGCAACCCGTTCCCTTGGTGCTAGATGAACGAACGTCTCTCCACTTGCTCACTTCTGAGAGATAAGTGTGTGTGAAAGCCGTCCTTCACCTAGCTTGTTGGGAAAACAAAGTTTCTTTTCAGTTGCCAACTCCATTCCACACATATATATGGTGAGGTACTAGCTCCAACTCGGTTTTAGAGTGAAAACTACAGGAACTTCAAACCGGCACTAGGAAACAGGCTGAGAAAGCAGGGAAAATGTGTCCCCTGCAACCCGTTCCCTTGGTGCTAGATGAACGAACGTCTCTACACTTGCTCAGTTCTGAGAGATAAGTGTGTGTGAAAGCCGTCCTTCACCCAGCTTGTTGGGAACACAAAGTTTCTTTTCAGTTGCAAACTCCTTTCCATACATATATATGGGGAGGTACTAGCTCCAACTCGGTTTTCCAGTGAAAACTGCAGGAACTTCAAACCGGCACTAGGAAACAGACTGAGAAAGCAGAGAAAATGTTTCTCCTGCAAACTTTTCCCTTGGTGCTAGATGAACGAACGTCTCTCCACTTGCTCCGTTCTGATAGATAAGTGTGTGTGAAGCCGTCCTTCACCTAGCTTGTTGGGAACACAAAGTTCTTTTCAGTTGCAAACTCCATTCCATTCATATATATGGGGAGGTACAAGCTCCAACTAGGTTTTACAGTGAAAACTGCAGGAACTGCAAAACGGCACTAGGAATCAGACTGAGAAAGCAGAGAAAAAGTGTCTCCTGCAACCCGTTCCCTTGGTGCTAGATGAACAAACGTCTCTCCACTTGCTCAGTTCTGAGAGATAAGTGTGTGTGAAAGCCGTCCTTCAACTAGCTTGTTGGGAACACAAAGTTTCTTTTCAGTTGCAAACCCCATTCCATAAATATATATGGGGAGGTACTAGCTCCAACTCGGTTTTACAGTGAAAACTGCAGGAACTTCAAACCGGCACTAGGAAACAGACTGAGAAAGCAGAGAAATTGTGTCTCCTGCAACCCGTTCCCTTGGTGCTAGATGAACGAACGTCTCTCCACCTGCTCAGTTCTGAGAGAAATGTGTGTGTGAAAGCCGTCCTACACCTAGATTGCTGGGAACACAAAGTTTCTTTTCAGTTGCAAACTCCATTCCATACATATATATGGGGAGGTACTAGCTCCAACTCGGTTTTACAGTGAAAACTGCAGGAACGTCAAACCGGCACTAGGAAACAGACTGAGAAAGCAGAGAAAAAGTGTCTCCTGCAACCCGTTCCCTTGGTGCTAGATGAAAGAAGGTCTCTCCACTTGCTCAGATCTGAGAGAAATGTGTGTGTGAAAGCCGTTCTTCAGCTAGATTGTTGGGAACACAAAGTTTCTTTTCAGTTGCAAACACCATTCCATACATATATATGGGGAGGTAGAAGCTCCAACTCGGTTTTACAGTGAAAACTGCAGGAACTTCAAACCGGCACTAGGAAACAGACTGAGAAAGCAGAGAAAAAGTGTCTCCTGCAACCCGTTCCCTTGGTGCTAGATGAACGAACGTCTCTCCACTTCCTCAGTTCTGAGAGATAAGTGTGTGTGAAAGCCGTACTTCAAATAGCTTGTTGGGAACACAAAGTTTCTTTTCAGTTGCCAACTCCATTCCATACATATATATGGTGAGGTACTAGCTCCAACTCGGTTTTAGAGTGAAAACTGCAGGAACTTCAAACCGGCACTAGGAAAAAGGCTGAGAAATCAGGGAAAATGTGTCCCCTGCAACCCGTTCCCTTGGTGCTAGATGAAAGAACGTCTCTCCACTTGCTCAGATCTGAGAGAAATGTGTGTGTGAAAGCTGTTCTTCAGCTAGATTGTTGGGAACACAAAGTTTCTTTTCAGTTGCAAACACCATTCCATACATATATATGGGGAGGTAGAAGCTCCAACTCGGTTTTACAGTGAAAACTGCAGGAACTTCAAACCGGCACTAGGAAACAGCCTGAGAAAGCAGAGAAAAAGTGTCTCCTGCAACCCGTTCCCCCGGTGCTAGATGAACGAACGTCTCTCCACTTGCTCAGTTCTGAGAGATAAGTGTGTGTGAAAGCCGTCCTTCACCTAGCTTGTTGGGAACACAAAGTTTCTTTTCAGTTGCAAACTCCATTCCATACATATATAAGGGGAGGTACAAGCTCCAACTCTGTTTTACAGTGAAAACTGCAGGAACTTCAAACCGGCACTAGGAAACAGACTGAGAAAGCAGAGAAAAAGTGTCTCCTGCAACCCGTTCCCTTGGTGCTAGATGAACGAACGTCTCTCCACTTGCTCAGTTCTGAGAGTTAAGTGTGTGTGAAAGCCGTACTTCAACTAGCTTGTTGGGAACACAAAGTTTCTTTTCAGTTGCAAACTCCATTCCATACATATATATGGGTAGGTACAAGCTCCAAATCGGTTTTACAGTGAAAACTACAGGAACTTCAAACCGGCACTAGGTAACAGACTGAGAATGCAGAGAAAAAGTGTCTCCTGCAACCCGTTCCCTTGTTGCTAGATGAACGAACGTCTCTCCACTTGCTCAGTTCTGAGAGATAAGTGTGTGTGAAAGCCGTCCTTCACCTAGCTTGTTGGGAACACAAAGTTTCTTTTCAGTTGCAAACTCCATACCATTAATATATATGGGGAGTTACAAGCTCCAACTCGTTTTTACACTGAAAACTGCAGGAACTTCAAACCGGCCCTAGGAAACAGACTGAGAAAGCAGAGAAAAAGTATCTCCTGCAACCCGTTCCCTTGGTGCTAGATGAACAAACGTCTATCCACTTGCTCAGTTCCGAGAGATAAGTGTGTGTGAAAGCCGTCCTTCAACTAGCTTGTTGGGAACACAAAGTTTCATTTCAGTTGCAAACTCCATTCCATACATATATATGGGGAGGTACAAGCTCCAACTCGGTTTTACAGTGAAAAGTGCAGGAACTTCAAACCGGCACTAGGAAACAGCCTGAGAAAGCAGAGAAAAAGTGTCTCCTGCAACCCGTTCCGTTGGTGCTAGATGAACGAACGTCTCTCCACTTGCTCAGTTCTGAGAGTTAAGTGTGTGTGAAAGCCGTCCTTCACCTAGCTTGTTGGGAACACAAAGTTCTTTTCAGTTGCAAACTCCATTCCATACATATATATGGGTAGGTACAAGCTCCAAATCGGTTTTACAGTGAAAACTGCAGGAACTTCAAACCGGCACTAGGAAACAGACTGAGAATGCAGAGAAAAATATCTCCTGCAACCCGTTCCCTTGGTGCTAGATGAACGAACGTCTCTCCACTTGCTCAGTTCTGAGAGATAAGTGTGTGTGAAAGCCGTCCTTCACCTAGCTTGTTGGGAACACAAAGTTTCTTTTCAGTTGCAAACTCCATACCATTCATATATATGGGGAGGTACAAGCTCCAACTCATTTTTACAGTGAAAACTGCAGGAACTTCAAACCGGCACTAGGAAACAGACTGAGAAAGCAGAGAAAAAGTATCTCCTGCAACCCGTTCCATTGGTGCTAGATGAACAAACGTCTATCCACTTGCTCAGTTCCGAGAGATAAGTGTGTGTGAAAGCCGTCCTTCAACTAGCTTGTTGGGAACACAAAGTTTCATTTCAGTTGCAAACTCCATTCCATACATATATATGGGGAGGTACAAGCTCCAACTCGGTTTTACAGTGAAAACTGCAGGAACTTCAAACCGGCACTAGGAAACAGCCTGAGAAAGCATAGAAAAAGTGTCTCCTGCAACCCGTTCCGTTGGTGCTAGATGAACGAACGTCTCTCCATTTGCTCAGTTTTGAGAGTTAAGTGTGTGTGAAAGCCGTCCTTCATCTAGATTGTTGGGAACACAAAGTTTCTTTTAAGTTGCAAACTCCATTCCATACATATATATGGGGAGGTACAAGCTCCAAATCGGTTTTACAGTGAAAACTGCAGGAACTTCAATCCGGCACTAGGAAACAGACTGAGAATGCAGAGAAAAAGTGTCTCCTGCAACCCGTTCCCTTGGTGCTAGATGAACGAACGTCTATCCACTTGCTCAGTTCTGAGATTTAAGTGTGTGTGAAAGCCGTCCTTCACCTAGCTTGTTGGGAACACAAAGTTTCTTTTCAGTTGCAAACTCCATTCCATACATATATATGGGGAGGTACTAGCTCCAAATCGGTTTTCCAGTGAAAACTGCAGGAACTTCAAACCGGCACTAGGAATCAGACTGAGAAAGCAGAGAAAAAGTGTCTCCTGCAACCCGTTCCCTTGGTGCTAGATGAACGAACGTCTCTCCACTTGCTCCGTTCTGAGAGATAAGTGTGTGTGAAAGCCGTCCTTCACCTAGCTTGTTGGGAACACAAAGTTTCTTTTCAGTTGCAAACTCCATTCCATACATATATATGTGGAGGTAGTAGCTCCAACTCGGTTTTCCAGTGAAAACTGCATGAACTTCAAACCGGCACTAGGAAACAGACTGAGAAAGCAGGGAAAATGTGTCTCCTGCAACCCGTTCCCTTGGTGCTAGATGAACGAACGTCTCTCCACTTGCTCAGTTCTGAGAGAAATGTTTGTGTGAAAGCCGTCCTACACCTAGATTGCTGGGAACACAAAGTTTCTTTTCAGTTGCAAACTCCATTCCATACATATATATGGGGAGGTACTAGCTCCAACTCGGTTTTACAGTGAAAACTGCAGGAACGTCAAACCGGCACTAGGAAACAGACTGAGAAAGCAGAGATAAAGTGTCTCCTGCAACCCGTTCCCTTGGTGCTAGATGAACGAACGTCTCTCCACTTGCTCAGTTCTGAGAGATAAGTGTGTGTGAAAGCCGTCCTTCACCTAGCTTGTTGGGAACACAAAGTTTCTTTTCAGTTGCCAACTCCATTCCATACATATATATGGTGAGGTACTAGCTCCAACTCGGTTTTAGAGTGAAAACTGCAGGAACTTCAAACCGGCACTAGGAAACAGGCTGAGAAATCAGGGAAAATGTGTCCCCTGCAACCCGTTCCCTTGGTGCTAGATGAAAGAAGGTCTCTCCACTTGCTCAGATCTGAGAGAAATGTGTGTGTGAAAGCCGTTCTTCAGCTAGATTGTTGGGAACACAAAGTTTCTTTTCTGTTGCAAACACCATTCCATACATATATATGGGGAGGTAGAAGCTCCAACTCGGTTTTACAGTGAAAACTGCAGGAACTTCAAACCGGCACTAGGAAACAGCCTGAGAAAGCAGAGAAAAAGTTTCTCCTGCAACCCGTTCCCCCGGTGCTAGATGAACGAACGTCTCTCCACTTGCTCAGTTCTGAGAGATAAGTGTGTGAAAGCCGTCCTTCACCTAGCTTGTTGGGAACACAAAGTTTCTTTTCAGTTGCCAACTCCATTCCATACATATATATGGGGAGGTACTAGCTCCAACCCGATTTTACAGTGAAAACTGCAGGAACTTCAAACCGGCACTAGGAAACAGACTGAGAAAGCAGAGAAAATGTGTCTCCTGCCACCCATTCCCTTGGTGCTAGATGAACGAACGTCTCTCCACTTGCTCAGTTCTGAGAGATAAGTGTGTGTGAAAGCCGTCCTTCACCTAGCTTGTTTGAACACAAGTTTCTTTTCAGTTGCAAACTCCATTCCATACATATATATGGGAGGTACTAGCTCCAACTCGTTTTTACAGTGAAAACTGCAGGAACCTCAAACCGGCACTAGGAAACAGACTGAGAAAGCAGAGAAAAAGTGTCTCCTGCAACCCGTTCCCTTGGTGATAGATGAATGAACGTGTCTCCACTTGCTCAGTTCTGAGAGGTAAGTGTGTGTGAAAGCCGTCCTTCAACTAGCTTGTTGGGAACACAAAGTTTCTTTTCAGTTGCAAAGTCCATTCCATACATATATATGGGTAGGTTCAAGCTCCAACTCGGTTTGACAGTGAAAACTGCAGGAACTTCAAACCGGCACTAGGAAACAGACTGAGAAAGCAGAGAAAAAGTGTCTCCTGCAACCCGTTCCCTTGGTGCTAGATGAACGAAAGTCTCTCCACTTGCTCAGTTCTGAGAGATATGTGTGTGTGAAAGCCGTCCTTCACCTAGCTTCTTGGGAACACAAAGTTTCTTTTCAGTTGCAAACTCCATTCCATACATATATATGGGGAGGTACTAGCTCCAACCCGATTTTACAGTGAAAACTGCAGGAACTTCAAACCGGCACTAGGAAACAGACTGAGAATGCAGAGAAAATGTGTCTCCTGCCACCCATTCCCTTGGTGCTAGATGAACGAACGTCTCTCCACTTGCTCAGTTCTGAGAGATAAGTGTGTGTGAAAGCCGTCCTTCACCTAGCTTGTTTGAACACAAAGTTTCTTTTCAGTTGCAAACTCCATTCCATACATATATATGGGAGGTACTAGCTCCAACTCGTTTTTACAGTGAAAACTGCAGGAACTTCAAACCGGCACTAGGAAACAGACTGAGAAAGCAGAGAAAATGTGTCTCCTGCAACCCGTTCCCTTGGTGCTAGATGAACGAACGTCTCTCCACTTGCTCAGTTCTGAGAGATAAGTGTGTGTGAAAGCCGTCCTTCAGCTTTCTAGTTGGGAACACAAAGTTTCTTTACAGTTGCAAACTCCATTCCATTCATATATATGGGGAGGTACAAGCTCCAACTCGGTTTTACAGTGAAAACTGCAGGAACTTCAAACCGGCACTAGGAAACAGACTGAGAAAGCAGAGAAAAAGTGTCTCCTGCAACCTGTTCCACCGGTGCTAGATGAACGAACGTCTCTCCACTTGCTCAGTTCTGAGAGATATGTGTGTGTGAAAGCCGTACTTCACCTAGCTTTTTGGGAACACAAAGTTTCTTTTCAGTTGCAAACTCCATTCCATACATATATATGGGGAGGTACTAGCTCCAACTCGGTTTTACAGTGAAAACTGCAGGAACGTCAAACCGGCACTAGGAAACAGACTGAGAAAGCAGAGATAAAGTGTCTCCTGCAACCCGTTCCCTTGGTGCTAGATGAACGAACGTCTCTCCACTTGCTCAGTTCTGAGAGATAAGTGTGTGTGAAAGCCGTCCTTCACCTAGCTTGTTGGGAACACAAAGTTTCTTTTCAGTTGCCAACTCCATTCCATACATATATATGGTGAGGTACTAGCTCCAACTCGGTTTTAGAGTGAAAACTGCAGGAACTTCAAACCGGCACTAGGAAACAGGCTGAGAAATTAGGGAAAATGTGTCCCCTGCAACCCGTTCCCTTGGTGCTAGATGAAAGAAGGTCTCTCCACTTGCTCAGATCTGAGAGAAATGTGTGTGTGAAAGCCGTTCTTCAGCTAGATTGTTGGGAACACAAAGTTTCTTTTCAGTTGCAAACACCATTCCATACATATATATGGGGAGGTAGAAGCTCCAACTCGGTTTTACAGTGAAAACTGCAGGAACTTCAAACCGGCACTAGGAAACAGCCTGAGAAAGCAGAGAAAAAGTTTCTCCTGCAACCCGTTCCCCCGGTGCTAGATGAACGAACGTCTCTCCACTTGCTCAGTTCTGAGAGATAAGTGTGTGAAAGCCGTCCTTCACCTAGCTTGTTGGGAACACAAAGTTTCTTTTCAGTTGCCAACTCCATTCCATACATATATATGGGGAGGTACTAGCTCCAACCCGATTTTACAGTGAAAACTGCAGGAACTTCAAACCGGCACTAGGAAACAGACTGAGAAAGCAGAGAAAATGTGTCTCCTGCCACCCATTCCCTTGGTGCTAGATGAACGAACGTCTCTCCACTTGCTCAGTTCTGAGAGATAAGTGTGTGTGAAAGCCGTCCTTCACCTAGCTTGTTTGAACACAAAGTTTCTTTTCAGTTGCAAACTCCATTCCATACATATATATGGGAGGTACTAGCTCCAACTCGTTTTTACAGTGAAAACTGCAGGAACTTCAAACCGGCACTAGGAAACAGACTGAGAAAGCAGAGAAAATGTGTCTCCTGCAACCCGTTCCCTTGGTGCTAGATGAACGAACGTCTCTCCACTTGCTCAGTTCTGAGAGATAAGTGTGTGTGAAAGCCGTCCTTCAGCTTTCTAGTTGGGAACACAAAGTTTCTTTACAGTTGCAAACTCCATTCCATTCATATATATGGGGAGGTACAAGCTCCAACTCGGTTTTACAGTGAAAACTGCAGGAACTTCAAACCGGCACTAGGAAACAGACTGAGAAAGCAGAGAAAAAGTGTCTCCTGCAACCTGTTCCACCGGTGCTAGATGAACGAACGTCTCTCCACTTGCTCAGTTCTGAGAGATATGTGTGTGTGAAAGCCGTACTTCACCTAGCTTTTTGGGAACACAAAGTTTCTTTTCAGTTGCAAACTCCATTCCATACATATATATGGGGAGGTACTAGCTCCAACTCGGTTTTACAGTGAAAACTGCAGGAACGTCAAACCGGCACTAGGAAACAGACTGAGAAAGCAGAGAAAAAGTGTCTCCTGCATCCCGTTCCCTTGGTGCTAGATGAATGAACGTGTCTCCACTTGCTCAGTTCTGAGAGGTAAGTGTGTGTGAAAGCCGTCCTTCAACTAGCTTGTTGGGAACACAAAGTTTCTTTTCAGTTGCAAAGTCCATTCCATACATATATATGGGTAGGTACAAGCTCCAACTCGGTTTGACAGTGAAAACTGCAGGAACTTCAAACCGGCACTAGGAAACAGACTGAGAAAGCAGAGAAAAAGTGTCTCCTGCAACCCGTTCCCTTGGTGCTAGATGAACGAAAGTCTCTCCACTTGCTCAGTTCTGAGAGATATGTGTGTGTGAAAGCCGTCCTTCACATAGCTTCTTGGGAACACAAAGTTTCTTTTCAGTTGCAAACTCCATTCCATACATATATATGGGGAGGTACTAGCTCCAACCCGATTTTACAGTGAAAACTGCAGGAACTTCAAACCGGCACTAGGAAACAGACTGAGAAAGCAGAGAAAATGTGTCTCCTGCCACCCATTCCCTTGGTGCTAGATGAACGAACGTCTCTCCACTTGCTCAGTTCTGAGAGATAAGTGTGTGTGAAAGCCGTCCTTCACCTAGCTTGTTTGAACACAAAGTTTCTTTTCAGTTGCAAACTCCATTCCATACATATATATGGGAGGTACTAGCTCCAACTCGTTTTTACAGTGAAAACTGCAGGAACTTCAAACCGGCACTAGGAAACAGACTGAGAAAGCAGAGAAAATGTGTCTCCTACAACCCGTTCCCTTGGTGCTAGATGAACGAACGTCTCTCCACTTGCTCAGTTCTGAGAGATAAGTGTGTGTGAAAGCCGTCCTTCAGCTTTCTAGTTGGGAACACAAAGTTTCTTTACAGTTGCAAACTCCATTCCATTCATATATATGGGGAGGTACAAGCTCCAACTCGGTTTTACAGTGAAAACTGCAGGAACTTCAAACCGGCACTAGGAAACAGACTGAGAAAGCAGAGAAAAAGTGTCTCCTGCAACCTGTTCCACCGGTGCTAGATGAACGAACGTCTCTCCACTTGCTCAGTTCTGAGAGATATGTGTGTGTGAAAGCCGTACTTCACCTAGCTTTTTGGGAACACAAAGTTTCTTTTCAGTTGCAAACTCCATTCCATACATATATATGGGGAGGTACTAGCTCCAACTCGGTTTTACAGTGAAAACTGCAGGAACGTCAAACCGGCACTAGGAAACAGACTGAGAAAGCAGAGATAAAGTGTCTCCTGCAACCCGTTCCCTTGGTGCTAGATGAACGAACGTCTCTCCACTTGCTCAGTTCTGAGAGATAAGTGTGTGTGAAAGCCGTCCTTCACCTAGCTTGTTGGGAACACAAAGTTTCTTTTCAGTTGCCAACTCCATTCCATACATATATATGGTGAGGTACTAGCTCCAACTCGGTTTTAGAGTGAAAACTGCAGGAACTTCAAACCGGCACTAGGAAACAGGCTGAGAAATCAGGGAAAATGTGTCCCCTGCAACCCGTTCCCTTGGTGCTAGATGAAAGAAGGTCTCTCCACTTGCTCAGATCTGAGAGAAATGTGTGTGTGAAAGCCGTTCTTCAGCTAGATTGTTGGGAACACAAAGTTTCTTTTCAGTTGCAAACACCATTCCATACATATATATGGGGAGGTAGAAGCTCCAACTCGGTTTTACAGTGAAAACTGCAGGAACTTCAAACCGGCACTAGGAAACAGCCTGAGAAAGCAGAGAAAAAGTTTCTCCTGCAACCCGTTCCCCCGGTGCTAGATGAACGAAAGTCTCTCCACTTGCTCAGTTCTGAGAGATAAGTGTGGGAAAGCCGTCCTTCACCTAGCTTGTTGGGAACACAAAGTTTCTTTTCAGTTGCCAACTCCATTCCATACATATATATGGGGAGGTACTAGCTCCAACTCTGTTTTCCAGTGAAAACTGCATGAACTTCAAACCGGCACTAGGAAACAGACTGAGAAAGCAGGGAAAATGTGTCTCCTGCAACCCGTTCCCTTGGTGCTAGATGAACGAACGTCTCTCCACTTGCTCAGTTCTGAGAGAAATATGTGTGTGAAAGCCGTCCTACACTTAGATTGCTGGGAACACAAAGTTTCTTTTCAGATGCAAACTCCATTCCATACATATATATGGGGAGGTACAAGCTCCAACTCGGTTTTACAGTGAAAACTGCAGGAACTTCAAACCGGCACTAGGAAACAGACTGAGAAAGCAGAGAAAAAGTGTCTCCTGCAACAAGTTCCACCGGTGATAGATGAACGTACGTCTCTCCACTTGCTCAGTTCTGAGAGATATGTGTGTGTGAAAGCCGTCCTTCACCTAGCTTTTTGGGAACACAAAGTTTCTTTTCAGTTGCAAACTCCATTCCATACATATATATGGGGAGGTACTAGCTCCAACTCGGTTTTACAGTGAAAAGTGCAGGAACGTCAAACCGGCACTAGGAAACAGACTGAGAAAGCAGAGAAAAAGTGTCTCCTGCAACCCGTTCCCTTGGTGCTAGATGAACGAACGTCTCTCCACTTGCTCAGTTCTGAGAGATAAGTGTGTGTGAAAGCCGTCCTTCAACTAGCTTGTTGGGAACACAAAGTTTCTTTTCAGTTGCCAACTCCATTCCATACATATATATGGTGAGGTACTAGCTCCAACTCGGTTTTAGAGTGAAAACTGCAGGAACTTCAAACCGGCACAAGGAAACAGGCTGAGAAATCAGGGAAAATGTGTCCCCTGCAACCCGTTCCCTTGGTGCTAGATGAAAGAAGGTCTCTCCACTTGCTCAGATCTGAGAGAAATGTGTGTGTGAAAGCCGTTCTTCAGCTAGATTGTTGGGAACACAAAGTTTCTTTTCAGTTGCAAACACCATTCCATACATATATATGGGGAGGTAGAAGCTCCAACTCGGTTTTACAGTGAAAACTGCAGGAACTTCAAACCGGCACTAGGAAACAGCCTGAGAAAGCAGAGAAAAATTGTCTCCTGCAACCCGTTCCCCCGGTGCTAGATGAACGAACGTCTCTCCACTTGCTCAGTTCTGAGAGATAAGTGTGTGTGAAAGCCGTCCTTCACCTAGCTTGTTGGGAACACAAAGTTTCTTTTCAGTTGCAAACTCCATTCCATACATATATAAGGGGAGGTACAATCTCCAACTCTGTTTTACAGTGAAAACTGCAGGAACTTCAAACCGGCACTAGGAAACAGACTGAGAAAGCAGAGAAAAAGTGTCTCCTGCAACACGTTCCCTTGGTGCTAGATGAACGAACGTCTCTCCACTTGCTCACTTCTGAGAGATAAGTGTGTGTGAAAGCCGTCCTTCACCTAGCTTGTTGGGAAAACAAAGTTTCTTTTCAGTTGCCAACTCCATTCCACACATATATATGGTGAGGTACTAGCTCCAACTCGGTTTTAGAGTGAAAACTACAGGAACTTCAAACCGGCACTAGGAAACAGGCTGAGAAAGCAGGGAAAATGTGTCCCCTGCAACCCGTTCCCTTGGTGCTAGATGAACGAACGTCTCTACACTTGCTCAGTTCTGAGAGATAAGTGTGTGTGAAAGCCGTCCTTCACCCAGCTTGTTGGGAACACAAAGTTTCTTTTCAGTTGCAAACTCCTTTCCATACATATATATGGGGAGGTACTAGCTCCAACTCGGTTTTCCAGTGAAAACTGCAGGAACTTCAAACCGGCACTAGGAAACAGACTGAGAAAGCAGAGAAATTGTTTCTCCTGCAACCTTTTCCCTTGGTGCTAGATGAACGAACGTCTCTCCACTTGCTCCGTTCTGAGAGATAAGTGTGTGTGAAGCCGTCCTTCACCTAGCTTGTTGGGAACACAAAGTTCTTTTCAGTTGCAAACTCCATTCCATTCATATATATGGGGAGGTACAAGCTCCAACTAGGTTTTACAGTGAAAACTGCAGGAACTGCAAAACGGCACTAGGAATCAGACTGAGAAAGCAGAGAAAAAGTGTCTCCTGCAACCCGTTCCCTTGGTGCTAGATGAACAAACGTCTCTCCACTTGCTCAGTTCTGAGAGATAAGTGTGTGTGAAAGCCGTCCTTCAACTAGCTTGTTGGGAACACAAAGTTTCTTTTCAGTTGCAAACCCCATTCCATAAATATATATGGGGAGATACTAGCTCCAACTCGGTTTTACAGTGAAAACTGCAGGAACTTCAAACCGGCACTAGGAAACAGACTGAGAAAGCAGAGAAATTGTGTCTCCTGCAACCCGTTCCCTTGGTGCTAGATGAACGAACGTCTCTCCACCTGCTCAGTTCTGAGAGAAATGTGTGTGTGAAAGCCGTCCTACACCTAGATTGCTGGGAACACAAAGTTTCTTTTCAGTTGCAAACTTCATTCCATACATATATATGGGGAGGTACAAGCTCCAACACGGTTTTACAGTGAAAACTGCAGGAACTTCAAACCGGCACGAGGAAACAGACTGAGAAAGCAGAGAAAAAGTGTCTCCTGCAACCTGTTCCACCGGTGCTAGATGAACGAACGTCTCTCCACTTGCTCAGTTCTGAGAGATATGTGTGTGTGAAAGCCGTCCTTCACCTAGCTTTTTGGGAACACAAAGTTTCTTTTCAGTTGCAAACTCCATTCCATACATATATATGGGGAGGTACTAGCTCCAACTCGGTTTTACAGTGAAAACTGCAGGAACGTCAAACCGGCACTAGGAAACAGACTGAGAAAGCAGAGAAAAAGTGTCTCCTGCAACCCGTTCCCTTGGTGCTAGATGAACGAACGTCTCTCCACTTGCTCAGTTCTAAGAGATAAGTGTGTGTGAAAGCCGTCCTTCAACTAGCTTGTTGGGAACACAAAGTTTCTTTTCAGTTGCCAACTCCATTCCATACATATATATGGTGAGGTACTAGCTCCAACTCGGTTTTAGAGTGAAAACTGCAGGAACTTCAAACCGGCACTAGGAAACAGGCTGAGAAATCAGGGAAAATGTGTCCCCTGCAACCCGTTCCCTTGGTGCTAGATGAAAGAAGGTCTCTCCACTTGCTCAGATCTGAGAGAAATGTGTGTGTGAAAGCCTTTCTTCAGCTAGCTTGTTGGGAACACAAAGTTTCTTTTCAGTTGCAAACACCATTCCATACATATATATGGGGAGGTAGAAGCTCCAACTCGGTTTTACAGTGAAAACTGCAGGAACTTCAAACCGGCACTAGGAAACAGCCTGAGAAAGCAGAGAAAAAGTGACTCCTGCAACCCGTTCCCTTGGTGCTAGATGAACGAACGTCTCTCCACTTGCTCAGTTCTGAGAGATAAGTGTGTGTGAAAGCCGTCCTTCACCTAGCTTGTTGGGAACACAAAGTTTCTTTTCAGTTGCAAACTCCAATCCATACATATATAAGGGGAGGTACAAGCTCCAACTCTGTTTTACAGTGAAAACTGCAGGAACTTCAAACCGGCACTAGGAAACAGACTGAGAAAGCAGAGAAAAAGTGTCTCCTGCAACCCTTTCCCTTGGTGCTAGATGAACGAACGTCTCTCCACTTGCTCACTTCTGAGAGATAAGTGTGTGTGAAAGCCGTCCTTCACCTAGCTTGTTGGGAAAACAAAGTTTCTTTTCAGTTGCCAACTCCATTCCATACATATATATGGTGAGGTACTAGCTCCAACTCGGTTTTAGAGTGAAAACTACAGGAACTTCAAACCGGCACTAGGAAACAGGCTGAGAAAGCAGGGAAAATGTGTCCCCTGCAACCCGTTCCCTTGGTGCTAGATGAACGAACGTCTCTACACTTGCTCAGTTCTGAGAGATAAGTGTGTGTGAAAGCCGTCCTTCACCTAGCTTGTTGGGAACACAAAGTTTCTTTTCAGTTGCAAACTCCTTTCCATACATATATATGGGGAGGTACTAGCTCCAACTCGGTTTTCCAGTGAAAACTGCAGGAACTTCAAACCGGCACTAGGAAACAGACTGAGAAAGCAGAGAAATTGTTTCTCCTGCAACCTGTTCCCTTGGTGCTAGATGAACGAACGTCTCTCCACTTGCTCCGTTCTGAGAGATAAGTGTGTGTGAAGCCGTCCTTCACCTAGCTTGTTGGGAACACAAAGTTCTTTTCAGTTGCAAACTCCATTCCATTCATATATATGGGTAGGTACAAGCTCCAACTTGGTTTTACAGTGAAAACTGCAGGAACTGCAAAACGGCACTAGGAATCAGACTGAGAAAGCAGAGAAAAAGTGTCCCCTGCAACCCGTTCCCTTGGTGCTAGATGAACGAACGTCTCTCCACTTGCTCAGTTCTGAGAGATAAGTGTGTGTGAAAGCCGTCCTTCAACTAGCTTGTTGGGAACACAAAGTTTCTTTTCAGTTGCAAACCCCATTCCATAAATATATATGGGGAGGTACTAGCTCCAACACGGTTTTACAGTGAAAACTGCAGGAACTTCAAACCGGCACTAGGAAACAGACTGAGAAAGCAGAGAAATTGTGTGTCCTGCAACCCGTTCCCTTGGTGCTAGATGAACGAACGTCTCTCCACTTGCTCAGTTCTGAGAGATATGTGTGTGTGAAAGCCGTCCTTCACCTAGCTTGTTGGGAACACAAAGTTTCTTTTCAGTTGCAAACTCCATTCCATACATATATATGGGGAGGTACTAGCTCCAACTCGGTTTTACAGTGAAAACTGCAGGAACGTCAAACCGGCACTAGAAAAAAGACTGAGAAAGCAGAGAAAAAGTGTCTCCTGCAACCCGTTCCCTTGGTGCTAGATGAACGAACGTCTCTCTACTTGCTCAGTTCTGAGAGATAAGTGTGTGTGAAAGCCGTCCTTCAACTAGCTTGTTGGGAACAAAAAGTTTCTTTTCAGTTGCCAACTCCATTCCATACATATATATGGTGAGGTACTAGCTCCAACTCGGTTTTAGAGTGAAAACTGCAGGAACTTCAAACCGGCACTAGGAAACAGGCTGAGAAATCAGGGAAAATGTGTCCCCTGCAACCCGTTCCCTTGGTACTAGATGAAAGAAGGTCTCTCCACTTGCTCAGATCTGAGAGAAATGTGTGTGTGAAAGCCGTTCTTCAGCTAGCTTGTTGGGAACACAAAGTTTCTTTTCAGTTGCAAACACCATTCCATACATATATATGGGGAGGTAGAAGCTCCAACTCGGTTTTACAGTGAAAACTGCAGGAACTTCAAACCGGCACTAGGAAACAGCCTGAGAAAGCAGAGAAAAAGTGACTCCTGCAACCCGTTCCCTTGGTGCTAGATGAACGAACGTCTCTCCACTTGCTCAGTTCTGAGAGATAAGTGTGTGTGAAAGCCGTCCTTCACCTAGCTTGTTGGGAACACAATGTGTCTTTTCAGTTGCAAACTCCAATCCATACATATATAAGGGGAGGTACAAGCTCCAACTCGCTTTTACAGTGAAAACTGCAGGAACTTCAAACCGGCACTAGGAAACAGACTGAGAAAGCAGAGAAAAAGTGTCTCCTGCAACCCGTTCCCTTGGTGCTAGATGAACGAACGTCTCTCCACTTGCTCAGTTCTGAGAGATAAGTGTGTGTGAAAGCCGTCCTTCACCTAGCTTGTTGGGAACACAAAGTTTCTTTTCATTTGTAAACTCCATTCCATACATATATATGGGGAGGTACTAGCTCCAACTCGGTTTTCCAGTGAAAATTGCAGGAACTTCAAACCGGCACTAGGAAACAGACTGAGAAAGCAGAGAAATTGTTTCTCCTGCAACCTGTTCCCTTGGTGCTAGATGAACGAACGTCTCTCCACTTGCTCCGTTCTGAGAGATAAGTGTGTGTGAAGCCGTCCTTCACCTAGCTTGTTGGGAACACAAAGTTTCTTTTCAGTTGCAAACTCCATTCCATAAATATATATGGGGAGGTACTAGCTCCAACTCGGTTTTACAGTGAAAACTGCAGGAAGTTCAAACCGGCACTAGGAAACAGACTGAGAAAGCAGAGAAATTGTGTCTCCTGCAACCCGTTCCCTTGGTGCTAGATGAACGAACGTCTCTCCACTTGCTCAGTTCTGAGAGATATGTGTGTGTGAAAGCCGTACTTCACCTCGCTTTTTGGGAACACAAAGTATCTTTTCAGTTGCAAACTCCATTCCATACATATATATGGGGAGGTACTAGCTCCAACTCGGTTTTACAGTGAAAACTGCAGGAACGTCAAACCGGCACTAGGAAACAGACTGAGAAAGCAGAGAAAAAGTGTCTCCTGCAACCCGTTCCCTTGGTGCTAGATGAACGAACGTCTCTCCACTTGCTCAGTTCTGAGAGATAAGTGTGTGTGAAAGCCGTCCTTCAACTAGCTTGTTGGGAACACAAAGTTTCTTTTCAGTTGCCAACTCCATTCCATACATATATATGGTGTGGTACTAGCTCCAACTCGGTTTTAGAGTGAAAACTGCAGGAACTTCAAACCGGCACTAGGAAACAGGCTGAGAAATCAGGGAAAATGTGTCCCCTGCAACCCGTTCCCTTGGTGCTAGATGAAAGAACGTCTCTCCACTTGCTCAGTTCTGAGAGATAAGTGTGTGTGAAAGCCGTCATTCACCTAGCTTGTTGGGAACACAAAGTTTCTTTTCAGTTGCAAACTCCATTCCATAAATATATATGGGGAGGTACTAGCTCCAACTCGGTTTTACAGTGAAAACTGCAGGAACTTCAAACCGGCACTAGGAAACAGACTGAGAAAGCAGAGAAATTGTGTCTCCTGCAACCCGTTCCCTTGGTGCTAGATGAACGAACGTCTCTCCACTTGCTCAGTTCTGAGAGATATGTGTGTGTGAAAGCCGTACTTCACCTCGCTTTTTGGGAACACAAAGTATCTTTTCAGTTGCAAACTCCATTCCATACATATATATGGGGAGGTACTAGCTCCAACTCGGTTTTACAGTGAAAACTGCAGGAACGTCAAACCGGCACTAGGAAACAGACTGAGAAAGCAGAGAAAAAGTGTCTCCTGCAACCCGTTCCCTTGGTGCTAGATGAACGAACGTCTCTCCACTTGCTCAGTTCTGAGAGATAAGTGTGTGTGAAAGCCGTCCTTCAACTAGCTTGTTGGGAACACAAAGTTTCTTTTCAGTTGCCAACTCCATTCCATACATATATATGGTGAGGTACTAGCTCCAACTCGGTTTTAGAGTGAAAACTACAGGAACTTCAAACCGGCACTAGGAAACAGGCTGAGAAAGCAGGGAAAATGTGTCCCCTGCAACCCGTTCCCTTGGTGCTAGATGAACGAACGTCTCTCCACTTGCTCAGTTCTGAGAGATAAGTGTGTGTGAAAGCCGTCCTTCACCTAGCTTGTTGGGAACACAAAGTTTCTTTTCAGTTGCAAACTCCATTCCATACATATATATGGGGAGGTACTAGCTCCAACTCGGTTTTCCAGTGAAAACTGCAGGAACTTCAAACCGGCACTAGGAAACAGACTGAGAAAGCAGAGAAAATGTTTCTCCTGCAACCCGTTCCCTTGGTGCTAGTTGAACGAACGTCTCTCCACTTGCTCCGTTCTGAGAGATAAGTGTGTGTGAAGCCGTCCTTCACCTAGGTTGTTGGGAACACAAAGTTTCTTTTCAGTTGCAAATTCCATTCCATAAATATATATGGGGAGGTACTAGCTCCAAATCGGTTTTACAGTGAAAACTGCAGGAACTTCAAACCGGCACTAGGAAACAGACTGAGAAAGCATAGAAATTGTGTCTCATGCAACCCGTTCCCTTGGTGCTAGATGAACGAACGTCTCTCCACTTGCTCAGTTCTGAGAGATATGTGTGTGTGAAAGCCGTCCTTCACCTAGCTTGCTGGGAAAACAAAGTTTCTTTTCAGTTGCAAACTACATTCCATACATATATATGGGGAGGTACTAGCTCCAACTCGGTTTTCCAGTGTAAACTGCAGGAACTTCAAACCGGCACTAGGAAACAGACTGAGAAAGCAGAGAAAAAGTTTCTCCTGCAACCCGTTCCCTTGGTGCTAGATGAACGAACGTCTCTCCACTTGCTCCGTTCTGAGAGATAAGTGTGTGTGAAAGCCGTCCTTCAGCTTACTTGTTGGGAACACAAAGTTTCTTTTCAGTTGCAAACTCCATTCGATTCATATATATGGGGAGGTACAAGCTCCAACTCGGTTTTACAGTGAAAACTGCCGGAACTTCAAAACGGCACTAGGAATCAGACTGAGAAAGCAGAGAACAAGTGTCTACTGCAACCCGTTCCCTTGGTGCTAGATAATCGAACGTCTCTCCACTTGCTAAGTTCTGAGAGATAAGTGTGTGTGAAAGCCGTCCTTCAACTAGCTTGTTGGGAACACAAAGTTTCTTTTCAGTTGCAAACTCCATTCCATAAATATATATGGGGAGGTACTAGCTCCAACTCGATTTTACAGTGAAAACTGCAGGAACTTCAAACCGGCACTAGGAAACAGACTGAGAAAGCAGGGAAAATGTGTCTCCTGCAACCAGTTCACTTGGTGCTAGATGAATGAACGTCTCTCCACTTGCTCAGTTCTGAGAGATAAGTGTGTGTGAAAGCCGTCCTTCACCTAGCTTGTTGGGAACACAAAGTTTCTTTTCAGTTGCAAACTCCATTCCATACATATATATGGGGAGGTACTAGTTCCAACTCGGTTTTCCAGTGAAAACTGCAGGAACTTCAAACCGGCACTAGGAAACAGACTGAGAAAGCAGAGAAAAAGTGTCTCCTGCAACCCGTTCCCTTGGTGCTAGATGAACGGAAGTCTTTCCACTTGCTCAGTTCTGAGAGATAAGTGTGTGTGAAAGCCGTCCTTCACCTAGCTTTTTGGGAACACAAAGTTTCTTTTCAGTTGCAAACTCCATTCCATACATATATATGGTGAGGTACTAGCTCCAACTCGGTTTTAGTGTGAAAACTGCAGGAACTTCAAACCGGCACTAGGAATCAGACTGAGAAAGCAGAGAAAAAGTGTATCCTGCAACCCGTTCCCTTGGTGCTAGATGAACGAACGTCTCTCCACTTGCTCAGTTCCGAGAGATAAGTGTGTGTGAAAGCCGTCCTTCAACTAGCTTGTTGGGAACACAAAGTTTCTTTTCAGTTGCAAACTCCATTCCATATATATATATGGGGAGGAACTAGCTCCAACTCGGTTTTACAGTGAAAACTGCAGGAACTTCAAACCGGCACTAGGAAACAGACTGAGAAAGCAGAGAAAAAGTGTATCCTGCAACCCGTTCCCTTGGTGCTAGATGAACGAACGTCTCTCCAATTGCTCAATTCTGAGAGATAAGTGTGTGTGAAAGCCGTACTTCACCTAGCTTGTTGGGAACAAAAAGTTTCTTTTCAGTTGCAAACTCCATTCCATACATATATATGGGGAGGTACTAGTTCCAACTCGGTTTTCCAGTGAAAACTGCAGAAACTTCAAACCGGCACTAGGAAACAGACTGAGAAAGCAGAGAAAAAGTGTCTCCTGCAACACGTTCCCTTTGTGCTAGATGAACGAACGTCTCTCCACTTGCTCAGTTCTGAGAGATAAGTGTGTGTGAAAGCCGTCCTTCACCTAGCTTGTTGGGAACAAAAAGTTTCTTTTCAGTTGCAAACTCCATTCCATACATATATATGGGGAGGTACTAGCTCCAACTCGGTTTTCCAGTGAAAACTGCAGGAACTTCAAACCGGCACTAGGAAACAGACTGAGAAAGCAGAGAAAAAGTTTCCCTGCAACCCGTTCCCTTGGTGCTAGATGAACGAACTTCTCTCCACTTGCTCATTTCCGAGAGATAAGTGTGTGTGAAAGCCGTCCTTCAACTAGCTTGTTGGGAACACAAAGTTTCATTTCAGTTGCTAACAAAATTCCATACATATATATGGGGAGGTACAAGCACCAACTCGGTTTTACAGTGAAAACTGCAGGAACTTCAAACAGGCACTAAGAAACAGACTGAGAAAGCAGAGAAAAAGTGTCTCCTGCAACCTGTTCCACCGGTGCTAGATGAACGAACGTCTCTCCACTTGCTCAGTTCTGAAAGATATGTGTGTGTGAAAGACGTTCTTCAGCTAGATTGTTGGGAACACAAAGTTTCTTTTCAGTTGCAAACACCATTCCATACATATATATGGGGAGGTAGAAGCTCCAACTCGGTTTTACAGTGAAAACTGCAGGAACTTCAAACCGGCACTAGGAAACAGCCTGAGAAAGCAGAGAAAAAGTGTCTCCTGCAACCCGTTCCCCCGGTGCTAGATGAACGAACGTCTCTCCACTTGCTCAGTTCTGAGAGATAAGTGTGTGTGAAAGCCGTCCTTCACCAAGCTTGTTGGGAACACAAAGTTTCTTTTCAGTTGCAAACTCCATTCCATACATATATAAGGGGAGGTACAAGCTCCAACTCTGTTTTACAGTGAAAACTGCAGGAACTTCAAACCGGCACTAGGAAACAGACTGAGAAAGCAGAGAAAAAGTGTCTCCTGCAACCCGTTCCCTTGGTGCTAGATGAACGAACGTCTCTCCACTTGCTCACTTCTGAGAGATAAGTGTGTGTGTAAGCCGTCCTTCACCTAGCTTGTTGGGAAAACAAAGTTTCTTTTCAGTTGCCAACTCCATTCCATACATATATATGGTGAGGTACTAGCTCCAACTCGGTTTTAGAGTGAAAACTACAGGAACTTCAAACCGGCACTAGGAAACAGGCTGAGAAAGCAGGGAAAATGTGTCCCCTTCAACCCGTTCCCTTGGTTCTAGATGAACGAACGTCTCTCCAATTGCTCAGTTCTGAGATATAAGTGTGTGTGAAAGCCGTCCTTCACCTAGCTTGTTGGGAACACAAAGTTTCTTTTCAGTTGCCAACTCCATTCCATACATATATATGGTGAGGTACTAGCTCCAACTCGGTTTTACAGTGAAAACTGCAGGAACTTCAAACCGGCACTAGGAAACATACTGAGAAAGCAGGGAAAATGTGTATCCTGCAACTCGTTCCCTTGGTGCTAGATGAATGAACGTCTCTCCACTTGCTCAGTTCTGAGAGATAAGTGTGTGTGAAAGCCGTCCTTCACCTAGCTTGTTGGGAACACAAAGTTTCTTTTCAGTTGCAAACTCCATTCCATACATATGTATGGGGAGGTACTAGTTCCAACTCGGTTTTCCAGTGAAAACTGCAGGAACTTCAAACCGGCACTAGGAAACAGACTGAGAAAGCAGAGAAAAAGTGTCTCCTGCAACCCGTTCCCTTGGTGCTAGATGAACGAAAGTCTCTCCACTTGCTCAGTTCTGAGAGATAAGTGTGTGTGAAAGCCGTCCTTTACCTAGCTTGTAGGGAACACAAAGTTTATTTTCAGTTGCAAACTCCATTCCATACATATATATGGTGAGGTACTAGCTCCAACTCGATTTTAGTGTGAAAACTGCAGGAACTTCAAACCGGCACTAGGAAACAGACTGAGAAAGCAGGGAAAATGTGTCCCCTGCAACCCGATCCCTTGGTGCTAGATGAACGAACGTCTCTCCACTTGCTCAGTTCTGAGAGAAATGTGTGTGTGAAAGCCGTCCTTCACCTAGATTGTTGGGAACACAAAGTTTCTTTTCAGATGCAAACTCCATTCCATACATATATATGGGGAGGTAGAAGCTCCAACACGGTTTTACAGTGAAAACTGCAGGAACTTCAAACCGGCACTAGGAAACAGACTGAGAAAGCAGAGAAAAAGTGTCTCCTGCAACCCGTTCCCCCGGTGCTAGATGAACGAACGTCTCTCCACTTGCTCAGTTCCGAGAGATAAGTGTGTGTGAAAGCCGTCCTTCACCTAGCTTGTTGGGAACACAAAGTTTCTTTTCAGTTGCAAACTCCATTCCATACATATATATGGGGAGGTACTAGCTCCAACTCGGTTTTCCAGTGAAAACTGCAGGAACTTCAAACCGGCACTAGGAAACAGACTGAGAAAGCAGAGAAAAAGTTTCCCTGCAACCCGTTCCCTTGGTGCTAGATGAACGAACGTCTCTCCACTTGCTCATTTCCGAGAGATAAGTGTGTGTGAAAGCCGTCCTTCAACTAGCTTGTTGGGAACACAAAGTTTCATTTCAGTTGCTAACAAAATTCCATACATATATATGGGGAGGTACAAGCACCAACTCGGTTTTACAGTGAAAACTGCAGGAACTTCAAACAGGCACTAAGAAACAGACTGAGAAAGCAGAGAAAAAGTGTCTCCTGCAACCTGTTCCACCGGTGCTAGATGAACGAACGTCTCTCCACTTGCTCAGTTCTGAGAGATATGTGTGTGTGAAAGCCGTTCTTCAGCTAGATTGTTGGGAACACAAAGTTTCTTTTCAGTTGCAAACACCATTCCATACATATATATGGGGAGGTAGAAGCTCCAACTCGGTTTTACAGTGAAAACTGCAGGAACTTCAAACCGGCACTAGGAAACAGCCTGAGAAAGCAGAGAAAAAGTGTCTCCTGCAACCCGTTCCCCCGGTGCTAGATGAACGAACGTCTCTCCACTTGCTCAGTTCTGAGAGATAAGTGTGTGTGAAAGCCGTCCTTCACCTAGCTTGTTGGGAACACAAAGTTTCTTTTCAGTTGCAAACTCCATTCCATACATATATAAGGGGAGGTACAAGCTCCAACTCTGTTTTACAGTGAAAACTGCAGGAACTTCAAACCGGCACTAGGAAACAGACTGAGAAAGCAGAGAAAAAGTGTCTCCTGCAACCCGTTCCCTTGGTGCTAGATGAACGAACGTCTCTCCACTTGCTCACTTCTGAGAGATAAGTGTGTGTGTAAGCCGTCCTTCACCTAGCTTGTTGGGAAAACAAAGTTTCTTTTCAGTTGCCAACTCCATTCCATACATATATATGGTGAGGTACTAGCTCCAACTCGGTTTTAGAGTGAAAACTACAGGAACTTCAAACCGGCACTAGGAAACAGGCTGAGAAAGCAGGGAAAATGTGTCCCCTTCAACCCGTTCCCTTGGTTCTAGATGAACGAACGTCTCTCCAATTGCTCAGTTCTGAGATATAAGTGTGTGTGAAAGCCGTCCTTCACCTAGCTTGTTGGGAACACAAAGTTTCTTTTCAGTTGCCAACTCCATTCCATACATATATATGGTGAGGTACTAGCTCCAACTCGGTTTTACAGTGAAAACTGCAGGAACTTCAAACCGGCACTAGGAAACATACTGAGAAAGCAGGGAAAATGTGTCTCCTGCAACTCGTTCCCTTGGTGCTAGATGAATGAACGTCTCTCCACTTGCTCAGTTCTGAGAGATAAGTGTGTGTGAAAGCCGTCCTTCACCTAGCTTGTTGGGAACACAAAGTTTCTTTTCAGTTGCAAACTCCATTCCATACATATGTATGGGGAGGTACTAGTTCCAACTCGGTTTTCCAGTGAAAACTGCAGGAACTACAAACCGGCACTAGGAAACAGACTGAGAAAGCAGAGGAAAAGTGTCTCCTGCAACCCGTTCCCTTGGTGCTAGATGAACGAAAGTCTCTCCACTTGCTCAGTTCTGAGAGATAAGTGTGTGTGAAAGCCGTCCTTCACCTAACTTGTTGGGAAAACAAAGTTTCTTTTCAGTTGCCAACTCCATTCCATACATATATATGGTGAGGTACTAGCTCCAACTCGGTTTTAGTGTGAAAACTGCAGGAACTTCAAACCGGCACTAGGAAACAGACTGAGAAAGCAGGGAAAATGTGTCTCCTGCAACCCGATCCCTTGGTGCTAGATGAACGAACGTCTCTCCACTTGCTCAGTTCTGAGAGAAATGTGTGTGTGAAAGCCGTCCTTCACCTAGATTGTTGGGAACACAAAGTTTCTTTTCAGATGCAAACTCCATTCCATACATATATATGGGGAGGTAGAAGCTCCAACACGGTTTTACAGTGAAAATTTCAGGAACTTCAAACCGGCACTAGGAAACAGACTGAGAATGCAGAGAAAAAGTGTCTCCTGCAACCCGTTCCCTTGGTGCTAGATGAACGAACGTCTCTCCACTTGCTCCGTTCTGAGAGTTAAGTGTGTGTGAAAGCCGTCCTTCAGCTTGCTTGTTGGGAACACAAAGTTTCTTTTCAGTTGCAAACTCCATTCCATTCATATATATGGGGAGGTACAAGCTCCAACTCGGTTTTACAGTGAAAACTGCAGGAACTTCAAACGGCACTAGGAATCAGACTGAGAAAGCAGAGAAAAAGTGTCTCCTGCAACCCGTTCCCTTGGTGCTAGATGAACGAACGTCTCTCCACTTGCTCACTTCTGATAGATAAGTGTGTGTGAAAGCCGTACTTCAACTAGATTGTTGGGAACACAAAATTTCTTTTCTGTTGCAAACTCCATTCCATAAATATATATGGTGTGGTACTAGCTACAACTCGGTTTTAGTGTGAAAACTGCAGGAACTTCAAACCGGCACTAGGAAACAGACTAAGAAAGCAGAGAAAAAGTGTATCCTGCAACCCGTTCCCTTGGTGCTAGATGAACGAACGTCTCTCCACTTGCTCAGTTCTGAGAGATAAATGTGTTTGAAAGCCGTCCTTCACCTAGCTTGTTGGGAACACAAAGTTTCTTTTCATTTGCAAACTCCATTCCATACATATATATGGGGAGGTACTAGTTCCAACTCGGTTATCCAGTGAAAACCGCAGGAACTTCAAACCGGCACTAGGAAACAGACTGAGAAAGCAGAGAAAAAGTGTCTCCTGCAACCCGTTCCCTTGGTGCTAGATGAACGAAAGTCTCTCCACTTGCTCAGTTCTGAGAGATAAGTGTGTGTGAAAGCCGTCCTTCACCTAGCTTGTTGGGAACACAAAGTTTCTTTTCAGTTGCCAACTCCATTCCATACATATATATGGTGAGGTACTAGCTCCAACTCGGTTTTAGTGTGAAAACTGCAGGAACTTCAAACCGGCACTAGGAAACAGACTGAGAATGCAGGGAAAATGTGTCTCCTGCAACCCGATCCCTTGGGCCTAGATGAACGAACGTCTCTCCACTTGCTCAGTTCTGAGAGAAATGTGTGTGTGAAATCCGACCTTCACCTAGATTGTTGGGAACACAAAGTTTCTTTTCAGATGCAAACCCCATTCCATACATATATATGGGGAGGTACAAGCTCCAACTCGGTTTTACAGTGAAAACTGCAGGAACTTCAAACCGGCACTAGGAAACAGACTGAGAAAGCAGAGAAAAAGTGTCTCCTGCAACCCGTTCCCCCGGTGCTAGATAAACGAACGTCTCTCCACTTGCTAAGTTCCGAGAGATAAGTCTGTGTGAAAGCCGTCCTTCACCTAGCGTGTTGGGAACACAAAGTTTCTTTTCAGTTGCAAACTCCATTCCATACATATATATGGGGAGGTACAAGCTCCAACTCGGATTTACATTGAAAACTGCAGGTACTTCAAACCGGCACTAGGAAACAGACTGAGAAAGCAGAGAAAAAGTGTCTCCTGCAACCCGTTCCCTTGGTGCTAGATGAACGAACGTCTCTCCACTTGCTCAGTTCTGAGAGATAAGTGTGTGTGAAAGCCGTCCTTCACCTAGCGTGTTGGGAACACAAAGTTTCTTTTCAGTTGCAAATTCCATTCCATACATATATATGGGGAGGTACTAGCTCCAAATCGGTTTTACAGTGAAAACTGCAGGAACTTCAAACCGGCACTAGGAAACAGACTGAGAAAGCAGAAAAAAGTGTCTCCTGCAACCCGTTCCCATGGTGCTAGATGAACGAACGTCTCTCCACTTGCTCAGTTCTGAGAGATAATTGTGTGTGAAAGCCGTCCTTCACCTAGCTTGTTGGGAACACAAAGTTTCTTTTCAGTTGCAAACTCCATTCCATACATATATATGGGTAGCTACTAGCTCCAATTCGGTTTTCCAGTGAAAACTGCAGGAACTTCAAACCGGCACTAGGAAACAGACTGAGAAAGCAGATAAAAAGTTTCTCCTGCAACCCGTTCCCTTGGTGCTAGATGAACGAACGTCTCTCCACTTACTCAGTTCTGATAGATAAGTGTGTGTGAAAGCCGTCCTTCAGCTTGCTTGTTGGGAACACAAAGTTTCTTTTCAGTTGCAAACTCCATTCGATTCATATATATGGGGAGGTACAAGCTCCAACTCGGTTTTACAGTGAAAACTGCAGGAACTTCAAAACGGCACTAGGAATCAGACTGAGAAAGCAGAGAAAAAGTGTCTCCTGCAACCCGTTCCCTTGGTGCTAGATGAACGAACGTCTCTCCACTTGCTCATTTCCGAGAGATAAGTGTGTGTGAAAGCCGTCCTTCAACTAGCTTGTTGGGAACACAAAGTTTCTTTTCAGTTGCAAACTCCATTCCATAAATATATATGGGGAGGTACTAGCTCCAACTCGGTTTTACAGTGAAAACTGCAGGAACTTCAAACCGGCACTAGGAAACAGACTGAGAAAGCAGAGAAAAGTGTCTCCTGCAACCCGTTCCCTTGGTGCTAGATGAACGAACGTCTCTCCACTTGCTCAGTTCTGAGAGATAAGTGTGTGTGAAAGCCGTCATTCACCTAGCTTGTTGGGAAAACAAAGTTTCTTTTCAGTTGCAAACTCCATTCCATACATATATATGGGGAGGTACTAGTTCCAACTCGGTTTTCCAGTGAAAACTGCAGGAACTTCAAACCGGCACTAGGAAACAGACTGAGAAAGCAGAGAAAAAGTGTCTCCTGCAACCCGTTCCCTTGGTGCTAGATGAACGAAAGTCTCTCCACTTGCTCAGTTCTGAGAGATAAGTGTGTGTGAAAGCCGTCCTTCACCTAGCTTGTTGGGAACACAAAGTTTCTTTTCAGTTGCCAACTCCATTCCATACATATATATGGGTAGGTACTAGCTCCAACTCGGTTTTCCAGAGAAAACTGCAGGAACGTCAAACCGGCACTAGGAAACAGACTGAGAAAGCAGAGAAAAAGTGTCTCCTGCAACCCGTTCCCTTGGTGCTAGATGAACGAACGTCTCTCCACTTGCTCAGTTCTGAGAGATAAGTGTGTGTGAAAGCCGTCCTTTAACTAGCTTGTTGGGAACACAAAGTTTCTTTTCAGTTGCCAACTCCATTCCATACATATATATGGTGAGGTACTAGCTCCAACTCGGTTTTAGAGTGAAAACTGCAGGAACTTCAAACCGGCACTAGGAAACAGGCTGAGAAATCAGGGAAAATGTGTCCCCTGCAACCCGTTCCCTTGGTGCTAGATGAAAGAAGGTCTCTCCACTTGCTCAGTTCCGAGAGATAAGTGTGTGTGAAAGCCGTCCTTCACCTAGAGTGTTGGGAAAACAAAGTTTCTTTTCAGTTGCTAACTCCATTCCATACATATATATGGGGAGGTACAAGCTCCAACTCGGATTTACAGTGAAAACTGCAGGAACTTCAAACCGGCACTAGGAAACAGACTGAGAAAGCAGAGAAAAAGTGTCTCCTGCAACCCGTTCCCTTGGTGCTAGATGAACGAACGTCTCTCCACTTGCTCAGTTCTGAGAGATAAGTGTGTGTGAAAGCCGTCATTCACCTAGCTTGTTGGGAACACAAAGTTTCTTTTCAGTTGCAAACTCCATTCCATACATATATATGGGGAGGTACTAGTTCCAACTCGGTTTTCCAGTGAAAACTGCAGGAACTTCAAACCGGCACTAGGAAACAGACTGAGAAAGCATAGAAAAAGTGTCTCCTGCAACCCGTTCCCTTGGTGCTAGATGAACGAAAGTCTCTCCACTTGCTCAGTTCTGAGAGATAAGTGTGTGTGAAAGCCGTCCTTCACCTAGCTTGTTGGGAACACAAAGTTTCTTTTCAGTTGCAAACTCCATTCCATACATATATATGGTGAGGTACTAGCTCCAACTCGGTTTTAGTGTGAAAACTGCAGGAACTTCAAACCGGCACTAGGAAACAGACTGAGAAAGCAGGGAAAATGTGTCCCCTGCAACCCGTTCCCTTGGTGCTAGATGAACGAACGTCTCTACACTTGCTCAGTTCTGAGAGATAAGTGTGTGTGAAAGCCGTCCTTCAACTAGCTTGTTGGGAACACAAAGTTTCTTTTCAGATGCAAACTCCATTCCATACATATATATGGGGATGTACTAGCTCCAACTCGGTTTTCCAGTGAAAACTGCAGGAACTTCAACACGGCACTAGGAAACAGACTGAGAAAGCAGAGAAAAAGTGTCTCCTGCAAACTGTTCCACCGGTGCTAGATGAACGAACGTCTCTCCACTTGCTCAGTTCTGAGAGATATGTGTGTGTGAAAGCCGTCCTTCACCTAGCTTTTTGGGAACACAAAGTTTCTTTTCAGTTGCAAACTCCATTCCATACATATATATTGGTAGGTACTAGCTCCAACTCGGTTTTCCAGAGAAAACTGCAGGAACGTCAAGCCGGCACTAGGAAACAGACTGAGAAAGCAGAGAAAAAGTGTCCCCTGCAACCCGTTCCCTTGGTGCTAGATGAACGAACGTCTCTCCACTTGCTCAGTTCTGAGAGATAAGTGTGTGTGAAAGCCGTCCTTTAACTAGCTTGTTGGGAACACAAAGTTTCTTTTCAGTTGCCAACTCCATTCCATACATATATATGGTGAGGTACTAGCTCCAACTCTGTTTTAGAGTGAAAACTGCAGGAACTTCAAACCGGCACTAGGAAACAGGCTGAGAAATCAGGGAAAATGTGTCCCCTGCAACCCGTTCCCTTGGTGCTAGATGAAAGAAGGTCTCTCCACTTGCTCAGATCTGAGAGAAATGTGTGTGTGAAAGCCGATCTTCAGCTAGATTGTTGGGAACACAAAGTTTCTTTTCAGTTGCAAACACCATTCCATACATATATATGGGGAGGTAGAAGCTCCAACTCGGTTTTACAGTGAAAACTGCAGGAACTTCAAACCGGCACTAGGAAACAGCCTGAGAAAGCAGAGAAAAAGTGTCTCCTGCAACCCGTTCCCCCGGTGCTAGATGAACGAACGTCTCTCCACTTGCTCAGTTCTGAGAGATAAGTGTGTGTGAAAGCCGTCCTTCACCTAGCTTGTTGGGAACACAAAGTTTCTTTTCAGTTGCCAACTCCATTCCATACATATATATGGTGAGGTACTAGCTCCAACTCGGTTTTAGAGTGAAAACTGCAGGAACTTCAAACCGGCACTAGGAAACAGGCTGAGAAATCAGGGAATATGTGTCCCCTGCAACCCGTTCCCTTGGTGCTAGATGAAAGAAGGTCTCTCCACTTGCTCAGATCTGAGAGAAATGTGTGTGTGAAAGCCGTTCTTCAGCTAGATTGTTGGGAAAACAAAGTTTCTTTTCAGTTGCAAACACCATTCCATACATATATATGGGGAGGTAGAAGCTCCAACTCGGTTTTACAGTCAAAACTGCAGGAACTTCAAACCGGCACTAGGAAACAGCCTGAGAAAGCAGAGAAAATGTGTCTCCTGCAACCCGTTCCCCCGGTGCTAGATGAACGAACGTCTCTCCACTTGCTCAGTTCTGAGAGATAAGTGTGTGTGAAAGCCATCCTTCACCTAGCTTGTTGGGAACACAAAGTTTCTTTTCAGTTGCAAACTCCATTCCATACATATATAAGGGGAGGTACAAGCTCCAACTCTGTTTTACAGTGAAAACTGCAGGAACTTCAAACCGGCACTAGGAAACAGACTGAGAAAGCAGAGAAAAAGTGTCTCCTGCAACCCGTTCCCTTGGTGCTAAATGAACGAACGTCTCTCCAATTGCTCACTTCTGAGAGATAAGTGTGTGTGAAAGCCGTCCTTCACCTAGCTTGTTGGGAAAACAAAGTTTCTTTTCAGTTGCCAACTCCAATCCATACATATATATGGTGAGGTACTAGCTCCAACTCGGTTTTAGAGTGAAAACTACAGGAACTTCAAACCGGCACTAGGAAACAGGCTGAGAAAGCAGGGAAAATGTGTCCTCTGCAACCCGTTCCCTTGGTGCTAGATTAACGAACGTCTCTACACTTGCTCAGTTCTGAGAGATAAGTGTGTGTGAAAGCCGTCCTTCAACTAGCTTTTTGGGAACACAAAGTTTCTTTTCAGTTGCAAACTCCTTTCCATACATATATATGGGGAGGTACTAGCTCCAACTCGGTTTTCCAGTGAAAACTGCAGGAACGTCAAACCGGCACTAGGAAACAGACTGAGAAAGCAGAGAAAATTGTCTCCTGCAACCTGTTCCACCGGTGCTAGATGAACGAACGTCTCTCCACTTGCTCAGTTCTGAGAGATATGTGTGTGTGAAAGCCGTCCTTCACCTAGCTTTTTGGGAACACAAAGTTTCTTTTCAGTTGCAAACTCCATTCCATACATATATATGGGGAGGTACTAGCTCCAACTCGGTTTTCCAGTGAAAACTGCAGGAACGTCAAACCGGCACTAGGAAACAGACTGAGAAAGCAGAGAAAAAGTGTCTCCTGCAACCCGTTCCCTTGGTGCTAGATGAACGAACGTCTCTCCACTTGCTCAGTTCTGAGAGATAAGTGTGTGTGAAAGCCGTCCTTCACCTAGCTTGTTGGGAACACAAAGTTTCTTTTCAGTTGCCAACTCCATTCCATACATATATATGGTGAGGTACTAGCTCCAACTCGGTTTTAGAGTGAAAACTGCAGGAACTTCAAACTGGCACTAGGAAACAGGCTGAGAAATCAGGGAAAATGTGTCCCCTGCAACCCGTTCCCTTGGTGCTAGATGAAAGAAGGTCTCTCCACTTGCTCAGATCTGAGAGAAATGTGTGTGTGAAAGCCGTTCTTCAGCTAGATTGTTGGGAACACAAAGTTTCTTTTCAGTTGCAAACACCATTCCATACATATATATGGGGAGGTAGAAGCTCCAACTCGGTTTTACAGTGAAAACTGCAGGAACTTCAAACCGGCACTAGGAAACAGCCTGAGAAAGCAGAGAAAAAGTGTCTCCTGCAACCCGTTCCCCCGGTGCTAGATGAACGAACGTCTCTCCACTTGCTCAGTTCTGAGAGATAAGTGTGTGTGAAAGCCGTCCTTCACCTAGCTTGTTGGGAACACAAAGTTTCTTTTCAGTTGCAAACTCCATTCCATACATATATAAGGGGAGGTACAAGCTCCAACTCTGTTTTACAGTGAAAACTGCAGGAACTTCAAACCGGCACTAGGAAACAGACTGAGAAAGCAGAGAAAAAGTGTCTCCTGCAACCCGTTCCCTTGGTGCTAGATGAACGAACGTCTCTCCACTTGCTCACTTCTGAGAGATAAGTGTGTGTGAAAGCCGTCCTTCACCTAGCTTGTTGGGAAAACAAAGTTTCTTTTCAGTTGCCAACTCCAATCCATACATATATATGGTGAGGTACTAGCTCCAACTCGGTTTTAGAGTGAAAACTACAGGAACTTCAAACCGGCACTAGGAAACAGGCTGAGAAAGCAGGGAAAATGTGTCCCCTGCAACCCGTTCCCTTGGTGCTAGATGAACGAACGTCTCTACACTTGCTCAGTTCTGAGAGATAAGTGTGTGTGAAAGCCGTCCTTCAACTAGCTTGTTGGGAACACAAAGTTTCTTTTCAGTTGCAAACTCCTTTCCATACATATATATGGGGAGGTACTAGCTCCAACTCGGTTTTCCAGTGAAAACTGCAGGAACTTCAAACCGGCACTAGGAAACAGACTGAGAAAGCAGAGAAAAAGTGCTTCCTGCAACCTGTTCCACCGGTGCTAGATGAACGAACGTCTCTCCACTTGCTCAGTTCTAAGAGATATGTGTGTGTGAAAGCCGTCCTTCACCTAGCTTTTTGGGAACACAAAGTTTCTTTTCAGTTGCAAACTCCATTCCATACATATATATGGGGAGGTACAAGCTCCAACTCGGTTTTCCAGTGAAAACTGCAGGAACGTCAAACCGGCACTAGGAAACAGACTGAGAAAGCAGAGAAAAAGTGTCTCCTGCAACCCGTTCCCTTGGTGCTAGATGAACGAACGTCTCTCCACTTGCTCAGTTCTGAGAGATAAGTGTGTGTGAAAGCCGTCCTTCAACTAGCTTGTAGGGAACACAAAGTTTCTTTTCAGTTGCCAACTCCATTCCATACATATATATGGGGAGGTACTAGCTCCAACTCGGTTTTACAGTGAAAACTGCAGGAACGTCAAACCGGCACTAGGAAAAAGACTGAGAAAGCAGAGAAAAAGTGTCTCCTGCAACCCGTTCCCTTGGTGCTAGATGAACGAACGTCTCTCCACTTGCTCAGTTCTGAGAGATAAGTGTGTGTGAAAGCCGTCCTTCAACTAGCTTGTTGGGAACACAAAGTTTCTTTTCAGTTGCCAACTCCATTCCATACATATATATGGTGAGGTACTAGCTCCAACTCGGTTTTAGAGTGAAAACTGCAGGAACTTCAAACCGGCACTAGGAAACAGGCTGAGAAATCAGGGAAAATATGTCCCCTGCAACCCGTTCCCTTGGTGCTAGATGAAAGAACGTCTCTCCACTTGCTCAGATCTGAGAGAAATGTGTGTGTGGAAGCCGTTCCTCCGCTAGATTGTTGGGAACACAAAGTTTCTTTTCAGTTGCAAACACCATTCCATACATATATATGGGGAGGTAGAAGCTCCAACTCGGTTTTACAGTGAAAACTGCAGGAACTTCAAACCGGCACTAGGAAACAGCCTGAGAAAGCACAGAAAAAGTGTCTCCTGCAACCCGTTCCCCCGGTACTAGATGAACGAACGTCTCTCCACTTGCTCAGTTCTGAGAGATAAGTGTGTGTGAAAGCCGTCCTTCACCTAACTTGTTGGGAACACAAAGTTTCTTTTCAGTTGCAAACTCCATTCCATACATATATATGGGGAGGGACTAGCTCCAACTCTGTTTTCCAGTGAAAACTGCATGAACTTCAAACCGGCACTAGGAAACAGACTGAGAATGCAGAGAAAATGTGTCTCCTGCAACACGTTCCCTTGGTGCTAGATGAACGAACGTCTCTCCACTTGCTCAGTTCTGAGAGAAATATGTGTGTGAAAGCCGTCCTACACCTAGATTGTTGGGAACACAAAGTTTCTTTTCAGTTGCAAACTCCATTCCATACATATATATGGGGAGGTACAAGCTCCAACTCGGTTTTACAGTGAAAACTGCAGGAACTTCAAACAGGCACTAGGAAACAGACTGAGAAAGCAGAGAAAAAGTGTCTCCTGCAACCTGTTCCACCGGTGCTAGATGAACGAACGTCTCTCCACTTGCTCAGTTCTGAGAGATATGTGTGTGTGAAAGCCGTCCTTCACCTAGCTTTTTGGGAACACAAAGTTTCTTTTCAGTTGCAAACTCCATTCCATACATATATATGGGGAGGTACTAGCTCCAACTCGGTTTTACAGTGAAAACTGCAGGAACGTCAAACCGGCACTAGGAAACAGACTGAGAAAGCAGAGAAAAAGTGTCTCCTGCAACCCGTTCCCTTGGTGCTAGATGAACGAACGTCTCTCCACTTGCTCAGTTCTGAGAGATAAGTGTGTGTGAAAGCCGTCCTTCAACTAGCTTTTTGGGAACACAAAGTTTCTTTTCAGTTGCCAACTCCATTCCATACATATATATGGTGAGGTACTAGCTCCAACTCGGTTTTAGAGTGAAAACTGCAGGAACTTCAAACCGGCACTAAGAAACAGGCTGAGAAATCAGGGAAAATGTGTCCCCTGCAACCCGATCCCTTGGTGCTAGATGAAAGAAGGTCTCTCCACTTGCTCAGATCTGAGAGAAATTTGTGTGTGAAAGCCGTTCTTCAGCTAGATTGTTGGGAACACAAAGTTTCTTTTCAGTTGCAAACACCATTCCATACATATATATGGGGAGGTAGAAGCTCCAACTCGGTTTTACAGTGAAAACTGCAGGAAATTCAAACCGGCACTAGGAAACAGCCTGAGAAAGCAGAGAAAAAGTGTCTCCTGCAACCCGTTCCCTTGGTGCTAGATGAACGAACGTCTCTCCACTTGCTCAGTTCTGAGAGATAAGTGTGTGTGAAAGCCGTCCTTCACCTAGCTTGTTGGGAACACAAAGTTTCTTTTCAGTTGCAAACTCCATTCCATACATATATAAGGGGAGGTACAAGCTCCAACTCTGTTTTACAGTGAAAACTGCAGGAACTTCAAACCGGCACTAGGAAACAGACTGAGAAAGCAGAGAAAAAGTGTCTCCTGCAACCCGTTCCCTTGGTGCTAGATGAACGAAAGTCTCTCCAGTTGCTCACTTCTGAGAGATAAGTGTGTGTGAAAGCCGTCATTCACCTAGCTTGTTGGGAAAACAAAGTTTCTTTTCAGTTGCCAACCCCATTCCATACATATATATGGTGAGGAACTAGCTCCAACTCGGTTTTAGAGTGAAAACTACAGGAACTTCAAACCGGCACTAGGAAACAGGCTGAGAAATCAGGGAAAATGTGTCCCCTGCAACCCGTTCCCTTGGTGCTAGATGAACAAACGTCTCTCCACTTGCTCCGTTCTGAGAGATAAGTGTGTGTGAAGCCGTCCTTCACCTAGCTTGTTGGGAACACAAAGTTTCTTTTCAGTTGCAAACTCCATTCCATTCATATATATGGGGAAGTACAAGCTCCAACTAGGTTTTAAAGTGAAAACTGCAGGAACTGCAAAACGGCACTATGAATCAGACTGAGAAAGCAGAGAAAAAGTGTCTCCTGCAACCCGTTCCCTTGGTGCTAGATGAACGAACGTCTCTCCACTTGCTCAGTTCTGAGAGATAAGTGTGTGTGAAAGCCGTCCTTCAACTAGCTTGTTGGGAACACAAAGTTTCTTTTCAGTTGCAAACTCCATTCCATAAATATATATGGGGAGGTACTAGCTCCAACTCGGTTTTACAGTGAAAACTGCAGGAACTTCAAACCGGCACTAGGAAACAGACTGAGAAAGCAGAGAAATTGTGTCTCCTGCAACCCGTTCCCTTGGTGCTAGATGAACGAACGTCTCTCCACTTGCTCAGTTCTGAGAGATATGTGTGTGTGAAAGCCGTCCTTCACCTAGCTTTTTGGGAACACAAAGTTTCTTTTCAGTTGCAAACACCATTCCATACATATATATGGGGAGGTACTAGCTCCAACTCGGTTTTACAGTGAAAACTGCAGGAAAGTCAAACCGGCACTAGGAAACAGACTGAGAAAGCAGGGAAAATGTGTCCCCTGCAACCCGTTCCCTTGGTGCTAGATGAACGAACGTCTCTCCACTTGCTCAGTTCTGAGAGATAAGTGTGTGTGAAAGCCGTCCTTCACCTAGCTTGTTGGGAACACAAAGTTTCTTTTCAGTTGCAAACTCCATTCCATACATATATATGCGGAGGTACTAGCTCCAACTCGGTTTTCCAGTGAAAACTGCAGGAACTTCAAACCGGCACTAGGAAACAGACTGAGAAAGCAGAGAAATTGTTTCTCCTGCAACCTATTCCCTTGGTGCTAGATGAAGGAACGTCTCTCCACTTGCTCCGTTCTGAGAGATAAGTGTGTGTGAAGCCGTCCTTCACCTAGCTTGTTGGGAACACAAAGTTTCTTTTCAGTTGCAAACTCCATTCCATTCATATATATGGGGAGGTACAAGCTCCAACTAGGTTTTAAAGTGAAAACTGCAGGAACTGCAAAACGGCACTATGAATCAGACTGAGAAAGCAGAGGAAAAGTGTCTCCTGCAACCCGTTCCCTTGGTGCTAGATGAACGAACGTCTCTACACTTGCTCAGTTCTGAGAGAGAAGTGTGTGTGAAAGCCGTCCTTCAACTAGCTTGTTGGGAACACAAAGTTTCTTTTCAGTTGCAAACTCCATTCCATAAATATATATGGGGAGGTACTAGATCCAACTCGGTTTTACAGTGAAAACTGCAGGAACTTCAAACCGGCACTAGGAAACAGACTGAGAAAGCAGAGAAATTGTGTCTCCTGCAACCCGTTCCCTTGGTGCTAGATGAACGAACGTCTCTCCACTTGCTCAGTTCTGAGAGATATGTGTGTGTGAAAGCCGTCCTTCACCTAGCTTTTTGGGAACACAAAGTTTCTTTTCAGTTGCAAACTCCATTCCATACATATATATGGGGAGGTACTAGCTCCAACTCGGTTTTACAGTGAAAACTGCAGGAACGTCAAACCGGCACTAGGAAAAAGACTGAGAAAGCAGAGAAAAAGTGTCTCCTGCAACCCGTTCCCTTGGTGCTAGATGAACGAACGTCTCTCCACTTGCTCAGTTCTGAGAGATAAGTGTGTGTGAAAGCCGTCCTTCAACTAGCTTGTTGGGAACACAAAGTTTCTTTTCAGTTGCCAACTCCATTCCATACATATATATGGTGTGGTACTAGCTCCAACTCGGTTTTAGAGTGAAAACTGCAGGAACTTCAAACCGGCATTAGGAAACAGGCTGAGAAATCAGAGAAAATGTGTCCCCTGCAACCCGTTCCCTTGGTGCTAGATGAAAGAACGTCTCTCCACTTGCTCAGATCTGAGAGAAATGTGTGTGTGAAAGCCGTTCTTCAGCTAGATTGTTGGGAACACAAAGTTTCTTTTCAGTTGCAAACACCATTCCATACATATATATGGGGAGGTAGAAGCTCCAACTCGGTTTTACAGTGAAAACTGCAGGAACTTCAAACCGACACTAGGAAACAGACTGAGAAAGCAGAGAAAAACTGTCTCCTGCAACCCGTTCCCCCGGTGCTAGATGAACGAACGTCTCTCCACTTGCTCAGTTCTGAGAGATAAGTGTGTGTGAAAGCCGTCCTTCACCTAGCTTGTTGGGAACACAAAGTTTCTTTTCAGTTGCAAACTCCATTCCATACATATATAAGGGGAGGTACAAGCTCCAACTCTGTTTTACAGTGAAAACTGCAGGAACTTCAAACCGGCACTAGGAAACAGACTGAGAAAGCAGAGAAAAAGTGTCTCCTGCAACCCGTTCCCTTGGTGCTAGATGAACGAAAGTCTCTCCAGTTGCTCACTTCTGAGAGATAAGTGTGTGTGAAAGCCGTCATTCACCTAGCTTGTTGGGAAAACAAAGTTTCTTTTCAGTTGCCAACCCCATTCCATACATATATATGGTGAGGAACTAGCTCCAACTCGGTTTTAGAGTGAAAACTACAGGAACTTCAAACCGGCACTAGGAAACAGGCTGAGAAATCAGGGAAAATGTGTCCCCTGCAACCCGTTCCCTTGGTGCTAGATGAACAAACGTCTCTCCACTTGCTCCGTTCTGAGAGATAAGTGTGTGTGAAGCCGTCCTTCACCTAGCTTGTTGGGAACACAAAGTTTCTTTTCAGTTGCAAACTCCATTCCATTCATATATATGGGGAGGTACAAGCTCCAACTAGGTTTTAAAGTGAAAACTGCAGGAACTGCAAAACGGCACTATGAATCAGACTGAGAAAGCAGAGAAAAAGTGTCTCCTGCAACCCGTTCCCTTGGTGCTAGATGAACGAACGTCTCTCCACTTGCTCAGTTCTGAGAGATAAGTGTGTGTGAAAGCCGTCCTTCAACTAGCTTGTTGGGAACACAAAGTTTCTTTTCAGTTGCAAACTCCATTCCATAAATATATATGGGGAGGTACTAGCTCCAACTCGGTTTTACAGTGAAAACTGCAGGAACTTCAAACCGGCACTAGGAAACAGACTGAGAAAGCAGAGAAATTGTGTCTCCTGCAACCCGTTCCCTTGGTGCTAGATGAACGAACGTCTCTCCACTTGCTCAGTTCTGAGAGATATGTGTGTGTGAAAGCCGTCCTTCACCTAGCTTTTTGGGAACACAAAGTTTCTTTTCAGTTGCAAACACCATTCCATACATATATATGGGGAGGTACTAGCTCCAACTCGGTTTTACAGTGAAAACTGCAGGAAAGTCAAACCGGCACTAGGAAACAGACTGAGAAAGCAGGGAAAATGTGTCCCCTGCAACCCGTTCCCTTGGTGCTAGATGAACGAACGTCTCTCCACTTGCTCAGTTCTGAGAGATAAGTGTGTGTGAAAGCCGTCCTTCACCTAGCTTGTTGGGAACACAAAGTTTCTTTTCAGTTGCAAACTCCTTTCCATACATATATATGGGGAGGTACTAGCTCCAACTCGGTTTTCCAGTGAAAACTGCAGGAACTTCAAACCGGCACTAGGAAACAGACTGAGAAAGCAGAGAAATTGTTTCTCCTGCAACCTATTCCCTTGGTGCTAGATGAAGGAACGTCTCTCCACTTGCTCCGTTCTGAGAGATAAGTGTGTGTGAAGCCGTCCTTCACCTAGCTTGTTGGGAACACAAAGTTTCTTTTCAGTTGCAAACTCCATTCCATTCATATATATGGGGAGGTACAAGCTCCAACTAGGTTTTAAAGTGAAAACTGCAGGAACTGCAAAACGGCACTATGAATCAGACTGAGAAAGCAGAGGAAAAGTGTCTCCTGCAACCCGTTCCCTTGGTGCTAGATGAACGAACGTCTCTACACTTGCTCAGTTCTGAGAGAGAAGTGTGTGTGAAAGCCGTCCTTCAACTAGCTTGTTGGGAACACAAAGTTTCTTTTCAGTTGCAAACTCCATTCCATAAATATATATGGGGAGGTACTAGCTCCAACTCGGTTTTACAGTGAAAACTGCAGGAACTTCAAACCGGCACTAGGAAACAGACTGAGAAAGCAGAGAAATTGTGTCTCCTGCAACCCGTTCCCTTGGTGCTAGATGAACGAACGTCTCTCCACTTGCTCAGTTCTGAGAGATATGTGTGTGTGAAAGCCGTCCTTCACCTAGCTTTTTGGGAACACAAAGTTTCTTTTCAGTTGCAAACTCCATTCCATACATATATATGGGGAGGTACTAGCTCCAACTCGGTTTTACAGTGAAAACTGCAGGAACGTCAAACCGGCACTAGGAAAAAGACTGAGAAAGCAGAGAAAAAGTGTCTCCTGCAACCCGTTCCCTTGGTGCTAGATGAACGAACGTCTCTCCACTTGCTCAGTTCTGAGAGATAAGTGTGTGTGAAAGCCGTCCTTCAACTAGCTTGTTGGGAACACAAAGTTTCTTTTCAGTTGCCAACTCCATTCCATACATATATATGGTGTGGTACTAGCTCCAACTCGGTTTTAGAGTGAAAACTGCAGGAACTTCAAACCGGCATTAGGAAACAGGCTGAGAAATCAGAGAAAATGTGTCCCCTGCAACCCGTTCCCTTGGTGCTAGATGAAAGAACGTCTCTCCACTTGCTCAGATCTGAGAGAAATGTGTGTGTGAAAGCCGTTCTTCAGCTAGATTGTTGGGAACACAAAGTTTCTTTTCAGTTGCAAACACCATTCCATACATATATATGGGGAGGTAGAAGCTCCAACTCGGTTTTACAGTGAAAACTGCAGGAACTTCAAACCGACACTAGGAAACAGACTGAGAAAGCAGAGAAAAACTGTCTCCTGCAACCCGTTCCCCCGGTGCTAGATGAACGAACGTCTCTCCACTTGCTCAGTTCTGAGAGATAAGTGTGTGTGAAAGCCGTCCTTCACCTAGCTTGTTGGGAACACAAAGTTTCTTTTCAGTTGCAAACTCCATTCCATACATATATAAGGGGAGGTACAAGCTCCAACACTGTTTTACAGTGAAAACTGCAGGAACTTCAAACCGGCACTAGGAAACAGACTGAGAAAGCAGAGAA
This sequence comes from Camelus bactrianus, assembly GCF_048773025.1. Taxonomy (NCBI): domain Eukaryota; kingdom Metazoa; phylum Chordata; class Mammalia; order Artiodactyla; family Camelidae; genus Camelus; species Camelus bactrianus. The sequence continues at coordinate 57,481,232 of NC_133555.1, read as the reverse complement.
AAAGTGTCTCCTGCAACCCGTTCCCTTGGTGCTAGATGAACGAACGTCTCTCCACTTGCTCACTTCTGAGAGATAAGTGTGTGTGAAAGCCGTCCTTCACCTAGCTTGTTGGGAAAACAAAGTTTCTTTTCAGTTGCCAACTCCATTCCATACATATATATGGTGAGGTACTAGCTCCAACTCGGTTTTAGAGTGAAAACTACAGGAACTTCAAACCGGCACTAGGAAACAGGCTGAGAAAGCAGGGAAAATGTGTCCCCTGCAACCCGTTCCCTTGGTGCTAGATGAACGAACGTCTCTCCACTTGCTCAGTTCTGAGAGATAAGTGTGTGTGAAAGCCGTCCTTCACCTAGCTTGTTGGGAACACAAAGTTTCTTTTCAGTTGCAAACTCCATTCCATACATATATATGTGGAGGTACTAGCTCCAACTCGGTTTTACAGTGAAAACTGCAGGAACTTCAAACCGGCACTAGGAAACAGACTGAGAAAGCAGAGAAAAAGTGTATCCTGCAACCCGTTCCCTTGGTGCTAGATGAACGAACGTCTCTCCACTTGCTCAATTCTGAGAGATAAATGTGTGTGAAAGCCGTACTTCACCTAGCTTGTTGGGAACAAAAAGTTTCTTTTCAGTTGCAAACTCCATTCCATACATATATATGGGGAGGTACTAGTTCCAACTCGGTTTTCCAGTGAAAACTGCAGGAACTTCAAACCGGCACTAGGAAACAGACTGAGAAAACAGAGAAAAAGTGTCTCCTGCAACCCGTTCCCTTGGTGCTAGATGAACGAACGTCTCTCCACTTGCTCAGTTCTGAGAGATAAGTGTGTGTGAAAGCCGTCCTTCACCTAGCTTGTTGGGAACACAAAGTTTCTTTTCAGTTGCAAACTCCATTCCATACATATATATGGTGAGGTACTAGCTCCAAATCGATTTTAGTGTGAAAACTGCAGGAACTTCAAACCGGCACTAGGAAACAGACTGAGAAAGCAGGGAAAATGTGTCTCCTGCAACCCGATCCCTTGGTGCTAGATGAACGAACGTCTCTCCACTTGCTCAGTTCTGAGAGAAATGTGTGTGTGAAAGCCGTACTTCACCTAGATTGTTGGGAACACAAAGTTTCTTTTCAGATGCAAACTCCATTCCATACATATATATGGGAGGTAGAAGCTCCAACACGGTTTTACAGTGAAAACTGCAGGAACTTCAAACCGGCACTAGGAAACAGACTGAGAAAGCAGAGAAAAAGTGTCTCCTGCAACCCGTTCCCCCGATGCTAGATGAACGAACGTCTCTCCACTTGCTCAGTTCCGAGAGATAAGTGTGTGTGAAAGCCGTCCTTCACCTAGCTTGTTGGGAACACAAAGTTTCTTTTCAGTTGCAAACTCCATTCCATACATATATATGGGGAGGTACTAGCTCCAACTCGGTTTTCCAGTGAAAACTGAAGGAACTTCAAACCGACACTAGGAAACAGACTGAGAAAGCAGAGAAAAAGTGTCTCCTGCAACCCGTTCCCCCGGTGCTAGATGAACGAACGTCTCTCCACTTGCTCAGTTCTGAGAGATACGTGTGTGTGAAAGCCGTCCTTCACCTAGCTTGTTGGGAACACAAAGTTTATTTTCAGTTGCCAACTCCATTCCATACATATATATGGTGAGGTACTAGCTCCAAATCGATTTTAGTGTGAAAACTGCAGGAACTTCAAACCGGCACTAGGAAACAGACTGAGAAAGCAGGGAAAATGTGTCTCCTGCAACCCGATCCCTTGGTGCTAGATGAACGAACGTCTCTCCACTTGCTCAGTTCTGAGAGAAATGTGTGTGTGAAAGCCGTACTTCACCTAGATTGTTGGGAATACAAAGTTTCTTTTCAGATGCAAACTCCATTCCATACATATATATGGGGAGGTAGAAGCTCCAACACGGGTTTACAGTGAAAACTGCAGGAACTTCAAACCGGCACTAGGAAACAGACTGAGAAAGCAGAGAAAAAGTGTCTCCTGCAACCCGTTCCCCCGGTGCTAGATGAACGAACGTCTCTCCACTTGCTCAGTTCCGAGAGATAAGTGTGTGTGAAAGCCGTCCTTCACCTAGCTTGTTGGGAACACAAAGTTTCTTTTCAGTTGCAAACTCCATTCCATACATATATATGGGGAGGTACTAGCTCCAACTCGGTTTTCCAGTGAAAACTGCAGGAACTTCAAACCGACACTAGGAAACAGACTGAGAAAGCAGAGAAATAGTGTCTCCTGCAACCCGTTCCCCCGGTGCTAGATGAACGAACGTCTCTCCACTTGCTCAGTTCTGAGAGATACGTGTGTGTGAAAGCCGTCCTTCACCTAGCTTGTTGGGAACACAAACTTTCTTTTCAGTTGCAAACTCCATTCCATACATATATAAGGGGAGGTACAAGCTCCAACTCTGTTTTACAGTGAAAACTGCAGGAACTTCAAACCGGCACTAGGAAACAGACTGAGAAAGCAGAGAAAAAGTGTCTCCTGCAACCCGTTCCCTTGGTGCTAGATGAACGAACGTCTCTCCACTTGCTCACTTCTGAGAGATAAGTGTGTGTGAAAGCCGTCCTTCAACTAGCTTGTTGGGAACACAAAGTTTCTTTTCAGTTGCCAACTCCATTCCATACATATATATGGTGAGGTACTAGCTCCAACTCGGTTTTAGAGTGAAAACTACAGGAACTTCAAACCGGCACTAGGAAACAGGCTGAGAAAGCAGGGAAAATGTGTCCCCTGCAACCCGTTCCCTTGGTGCTAGATGAACGAACGTCTCTCCACTTGCTCAGTTCTGAGAGATAAGTGTGTGTGAAAGCCGTCCTTCACCTAGCTTGTTGGGAACACAAAGTTTCTTTTCAGTTGCAAACTCCATTCCATACATATATATGGGTAGGTACTAGCTCCAACTCGGTTTTACAGTGAAAACTGCAGGAACTTCAAACCGGCACTAGGAAACAGACTGAGAAAGCAGAGAAAAAGTGTATCCTGCAACCCGTTCCCTTGGTGCTAGATGAACGAACGTCTGTCCACTTGCTCAATTCCGAGAGATAAGTGTGTGTGAAAGCCGTACTTCACCTAGCTTGTTGGGAACAAAAAGTTTCTTTTCAGTTGCAAACTCCATTCCATACATATATATGGGGAGGTACTAGTTCCAACTCGGTTTTCCAGTGAAAACTGCAGGAACTTCAAACCGGCACTAGGAAACAGACTGAGAAAGCAGAGAAAAAGTGTCTCCTGCATCCCGTTCCCTTGGTGCTAGATGAACGAACGTCTCTCCACTTGCTCAGTTCTGAGAAATAAGTGTGTGTGAAAGCCGTCCTTCACCTAGCTTGTTGGGAACACAAAGTTTATTTTCAGTTGCCAACTCCATTCCATACATATATATGGTGAGGTACTAGCTCCAACACGATTTTAGTGTGAAAACTGCAGGAACTTCAAACCGGCACTAGGAAACAGACTGAGAAAGCAGGGAAAATGTGTCTCCTGCAACCCGATCCCTTGGTGCTAGATGAACGAACGTCTCTCCACTTGCTCAGTTCTGAGAGAAATGTGTGTGTGAAAGCCGTACTTCACCTAGATTGTTGGGAACACAAAGTTTCTTTTCAGATGCAAACTCCATTCCATACATATATATGGGGAGGTAGAAGCTCCAACACGGTTTTACAGTGAAAACTGCAGGAACTTCAAACCGGCACTAGGAAACAGACTGAGAAAGCAGAGAAAAAGTGTCTCCTGCAACCCGTTCCCCCGGTGCTAGATGAACGAACGTCTCTCCACTTGCTCAGTTCCGAGAGATAAGTGTGTGTGAAAGCCGTCCTTCACCTAGCTTGTTGGGAACACAAAGTTTCTTTTCAGTTGCAAACTCCATTCCATACATATATATGGGGAGGTACTAGCTCCAACTCGGTTTTCCAGTGAAAACTGCAGGAACTTCAAACCGGCACTAGGAAACAGACTGAGAAAGCAGAGAAAAAGTTTCCCTGCAACCCGTTCCCTTGGTGCTAGATGAACGAACGTCTCTCCACTTGCTCATTTCCGAGAGATAAGTGTGTGTGAATGCCGTCCTTCAACTAGCTTGTTGGGAACACAAAGTTTCATTTCAGTTGCTAACAAAATTCCATACATATATATGGGGAGGTACAAGCTCCAACTCGGTTTTACAGTGAAAACTGCAGGAACTTCAAACAGGCACTAGGAATCAGACTGAGAAAGCAGAGTAAAAGTGTCTCTTGCAACCCGTTCCCTTGGTGCTAGAGAACGAACGTCTCTCCACTTGCTCAGTTCTGAGAGTTAAGTGTGTTTGAAAGCAGTCCTTCACCTAGCTTGTTGGGGACACAAAGTTTCTTTTCAGTTGCAAACTCCATTAAATACATATATATGGGGAGGTACTAGCTCCAACTCGGTTTTCCAGTGAAAACTGCAGGAACTTCAAACCGGCACTAGGAAACAGACTGAGAAAGCAGAGAAAAAGTGTCTCCTGCAACCCGTTCCCTTGGTGCTAGATGAACGAACGTCTCTCCACTTGCTCAGTTCTGAGAGATATGTGTGTGTGAAAGCCGTCCTTCACCTAGCTTTTTGGGAACACAAAGTTTCTTTTCAGTTGCAAACTCCATTCCATACATATATATGGGGAGGTACTAGCTCCAACTCGGTTTTACAGTGAAAACTGCAGGAACGTCAAAACGGCACTAGGAATCAGACTGAGAAAGCAGAGAAAAAGTGTCTCCTGCAACCCGTTCCCTTGGTGCTAGATGAACGAACGTCTCTCCACTTGCTCAGTTCTGAGAGATAAGTGTGTGTGAAAGCCGTCCTTCAACTAGCTTGTTGGGAACAAAAAGTTTCTTTTCAGTTGCCAACTCCATTCCATACATATATATGGTGAGGTACTAACTCCAACTCGGTTTTAGAGTGAAAACTGCAGGAACTTCAAACCGGCACTAGGAAACAGGCTGAGAAATCAGGGAAAATGTGTCCCCTGCAACCCGTTCCCTTGGTGCTAGATGAAAGAAGGTCTCTCCACTTGCTCAGATCTGAGAGAAATGTGTGTGTGAAAGCCGTTCTTCAGCTAGATTGTTGGGAACACAAAGTTTCTTTTCAGTTGCAAACACCATTCCATACATATATATGGGGAGGTAGAAGCTCCAACTCGGTTTTACAGTGAAAACTGCAGGAACTTCAAACCGGCACTAGGAAATAGCCTGAGAAAGCAGAGAAAAAGTGTCTCCTGCAACCCGTTCCCCCGGTGCTAGATGAACGAACGTCTCTCCACTTGCTCAGTTCTGAGAGATAAGTGTGTGTGAAAGCCGTCCTTCACCTAGCTTGTTGGGAACACAAAGTTTCTTTTCAGTTGCAAACTCCATTCCATACATATATAAGGGGAGGTACAAGCTCCAACTCTGTTTTACAGTGAAAACTGCAGGAACTTCAAACCGGCACTAGGAAACAGACTGAGAAAGCAGAGAAAAAGTGTCTCCTGCAACCCGTTCCCTTGGTGCTAGATGAACGAAAGTCTCTCCACTTGCTCACTTCTGAGAGATAAGTGTGTGTGAAAGCCGTCCTTCACCTAGCTTGTTGGGAAAACAAAGTTTCTTTTCAGTTGCCAACTCCATTCCATACATATATATGGTGAGGTACTAGCTCCAACTCCGTTTTAGAGTGAAAACTACAGGAACTTCAAACCGGCACTAGGAAACAGGCTGAGAAAGCAGGGAAAATGTGTCCCCTGCAACCCGTTCCCTTGGTGCTAGATGAACGAACGTCTCTCCAGTTGCTCAGTTCTGAGATATAAGTGTGTGTGAAAGCAGTCCTTCAACTAGCTTGTTGGGAACACAAAGTTTCTTTTCAGTTGCAAACTGCATTCCATACATATATATGGGGAGGTACTAGCTCCAACTCGGTTTTCCAGTGAAAACTGCAGGTACTTCAAACCGGCACTAGGAAACAGACTGAGAAAGCAGAGAAAATGTTTCTCCTGCAACCCGTTCCCTTGGTGCTAGATGAACGAACGTCTCTCCACTTGCTCCGTTCTGAGAGATAAGTGTGTGTGAAAGCCGTCCTTCAGCTTGCTAGTTGGGAACACAAAATTTCTTTACAGTTGCAAACTCCATTCCATTCATATATATGGGGAGGTACAAGGTCCAACTCGGTTTTACAGTGAAAACTGCCGGAACTTCAAAACGGCACTAGGAATCAGACTGAGAATGCAGAGAAAAAGTGTCTCCTGCAACCCGTTCCCATGGTGCTAGATGAACGAACGTCTCTCCACTTGCTCAGTTCTGAGAGAAATATGTGTGTGAAAGCCGTCCTTCACCTAGATTGTTGGGAACACATAGTTTCTTTTCAGATGCAAACTCCATTCCATACATATATATGGGGAGGTACAAGCTCCAACTCGGTTTTACAGTGAAAACTGCAGGAACTTCAAACCGGCACTAGGAAACAGACTGAGAAAGCAGAGAAAAAGTGTCTCCTGCAACCCGTTCCCCCGGTGCTAGATGAACGAACGTCTCTCCACTTCCTCAGTTCCGAGAGATATGTGTGTGTGAAACCCGTCCTTCACCTAGACTGTTGGGAACACAAAGTTTCTTTTCAGTTGCTAACTCCATTCCATACATATATATGGGGAGGTACAAGCTCCAACTCGGATTTACAGTGAAAACTGCAGGAACTTCAAACCGGCACTAGGAAACAGACTGAGAAAGCAGAGAAAAAGTGTCTCCTGCAACCCGTTCCCTTGGTGCTAGATCAACGAACGTCTCTCCACTTGCTAACTTCTGAGAGATAATTGTGTGTGAAAGCCGTCCTTCACCTAGCGTGTTGGGAACACAAAGTTTCTTTTCAGTTGCAAACTCCATTCCGTACATATATATGGGGAGGTACTAGCTCCAAATCGGTTTTACAGTGAAAACTGCAGGAACTTCAAACCGGCACTAGGAAACAGACTGAGAAAGCAGAGAAAAAGTGTCTCCTGCAACCCGTTCCCTTGGTGCTAGATGAACGAACGTCTCTCCACTTGCTCAGTTCTGAGAGACAAGTGTGTGTGAAAGCCGTCCTTCACCTAGCTTGTTGGGAACACAAAGTTTCTTTTCAGTTGCAAACTCCATTCCATACATATATATGGGGAGGTACTAGTTCCAACTCGGTTTTCCTGTGAAAACTGCAGGAACTTCAAACCGACACTAGGAAACAGACTGAGAAAGCAGAGAAAAAGTGTCTCCTGCAACCCGTTCCCTTGGTGCTAGATGAACGAAAGTCTCTCCACTTGCTCAGTTCTGAGAGATAAGTGTGTGTGAAAGCCTTCCTTCACCTAGCTTGTTGGGAACACAAAGTTTCTTTTCAGTTGCCAACTCCATTCCATACATATATATGGTGAGGTACTAGCTCCAACTCGGTTTTAGCGTGAAAACTGCAGGAACTTCAAACCAGCACTAGGAAACAGACTGAGAAAGCAGGGAAAATGTGTCCCCTGCAACCCGTTCCCTTGTTGCTAGATGAACGAACGTCTCTCCACTTGCTCAGTTCTGAGAGAAATGTGTGTGTGAAAGCCGTCCTTCACCTAGATTGTTGGGAACACAAAGTTTCTTTTCAGTTGCAAACTCCATTCCATACATATATATGGGGAGGTAGAAGCTCCAACACGGTTTTACAGTGAAAATTTCAGGAACTTCAAACCGGCACTAGGAAACAGACTGAGAATGCAGAGAAAAAGTGTCTCCTGCAACCCGTTCCCTTGGTGCTAGATGAACGAACGTCTCTCCAATTGCTCCGTTCTGAGAGATAAGTGTGTGTGAAAGCCGTCCTTCAGCTTGCTTGTTGGGAACACAAAGTTTCTTTTCAGTTGCAAACTCCATTCCATTCATATATATGGGGAGGTACAAGCTCCAACTCGGTTTTACAGTGAAAACTGCAGGAACTTCAAAACGGCACTAGGAATCAGACTGAGAAAGCAGAGAAAAAGTGTCTCCTGCAACCCGTTCCCTTGGTGCTAGATGAACGAACGTCTCTCCACTTGCTCATTTCCGAGAGATAAGTGTGTGTGAAAGCCGCCTTCAACTAGCTTGTTGGGAACACAAAGTTTCTTTTCAGTTGCAAACTCCATTCCATAAATATATATGGGGAGGTACTAGCTCCAACTCGGTTTTACAGTGAAAACTGCAGGAACTTCAAACCGGCACTAGGAAACAGACTGAGAAAGCAGAGAAAAAGTGTCTCCTGCAACCCGTTCCCTTGGTGCTAGATGAACGAACGTCTCTCCACTTGCTCAGTTCTGAGAGATAAGTGTGTGTGAAAGCCGTCATTCACCTAGCTTGTTGGGAACACAAAGTTTCTTTTCAGTTGCAAACTCCATTCCATACATATATATGGGGAGGTACTAGTTCCAACTCGGTTTTCCAGTGAAAACTGCAGGAACTTCAAACCGGCACTAGGAAACAGACTGAGAAAGCAGAGAAAAAGTGTCTCCTGCAACCCGTTCCCTTGGTGCTAGATGAACGAAAGTCTCTCCACTTGCTCAGTTCTGAGAGATAAGTGTGTGTGAAAGCCGTCCTTCACCTAGCTTGTTGGGAACACAAAGATTCTTTTCAGTTGCCAACTCCATTCCATACATATATATGGTGAGGTACTAGCTCCAACTCGGTTTTAGTGTGAAAACTGCAGGAACTTCAAACCGGCACTAGGAAACAGACTGAGAAAGTAGGGAAAATGTGTCTCCTGCAACCCGTTCCCTTGGTGCTAGATGAACGAACGTCTCTCCACTTGCTCAGTTCTGAGAGAAATATGTGTGTGAAAGCCGTCCTTCACCTAGATTGTTGGGAACACAAAGTTTCTTTTCAGATGCAAACTCCATTCCATACATATATATGGGGAGGTACAAGCTCCAACTCGGTTTTACAGTGAAAACTGCAGGAACTTCAAACCGGCACTAGGAAACAGACTGAGAAAGCAGACAAAAAGTGTCTCCTGCAACCCGTTCCCCCGGTGCTAGATGAACGAACGTCTCTCCACTTCCTCAGTTCCGAGAGATAAGTGTGTGTGAAACCCGTCCTTCAACTAGACTGTTGGGAACACAAAGTTTCTTTTCAGTTGCTAACTCCATTCCATACATATATATGGGGAGGTACAAGCTCCAACTCGGATTTACAGTGAAAACTGCAGGAACTTCAAACCGGCACTAGGAAACAGACTGAGAAAGCAGAGAAAAAGTGTCTCCTGCAACCCGTTCCCTTGGTGCTAGATGAACGAACGTCTCTCCACTTGCTAACTTCTGAGAGATAATTGTGTGTGAAAGCCGTCCTTCACCTAGCGTGTTGGGAACACAAAGTTTCTTTTCAGTTGCAAACTCCATTCCATACATATATATGGGGAGGTACTAGCTCCAAATCGGTTTTACAGTGAAAACTGCAGGAACTTCAAACCGGCACTAGGAAACAGACTGAGAAAGCAGAGAAAAAGTGTCTCCTGCAACCCGTTCCCTTGGTGCTAGATGAACGAACGTCTCTCCACTTGCTCAGTTCTGAGAGACAAGTGTGTGTGAAAGGCGTCCTTCACCTAGCTTGTTGGGAACACAAAGTTTCTTTTCAGTTGCAAACTCCATTCCATACATATATATGGGGAGGTACTAGTTCCAACTCGGTTTTCCTGTGAAAACTGCAGGAACTTCAAACCGACACTAGGAAACAGACTGAGAAAGCAGAGAAAAAGTGTCTCCTGCAACCCGTTCCCTTGGTGCTAGATGAACGAAAGTCTCTCCACTTGCTCAGTTCTGAGAGATAAGTGTGTGTGAAAGCCTTCCTTCACCTAGCTTGTTGGGAACACAAAGTTTCTTTTCAGTTGCCAACTCCATTCCATACATATATATGGTGAGGTACTAGCTCCAACTCGGTTTTAGCGTGAAAACTGCAGGAACTTCAAACCAGCACTAGGAAACAGACTGAGAAAGCAGGGAAAATGTGTCCCCTTCAACCCGTTCCCTTGTTGCTAGATGAACGAACGTCTCTCCACTTGCTCAGTTCTGAGAGAAATGTGTGTGTGAAAGCCGTCCTTCACCTAGATTGTTGGGAACACAAAGTTTCTTTTCAGTTGCAAACTCCATTCCATACATATATATGGGTATGTACTAGCTCCAACTCGGTTTTACAGTGAAAACTGCAGGAACTTCAAACCGGCACTAGGAAACAGACTGAGAAAGCAGAGAAAAAGTGTATCCTGCAACCCGTTCCCTTGGTGCTAGATGAACGAACGTCTGTCCACTTGCTCAATTCCGAGAGATAAGTGTGTGTGAAAGCCGTACTTCACCTAGCTTGTTGGGAACAAAAAGTTTCTTTTCAGTTGCAAACTCCATTCCATACATATATATGGGGAGGTACTAGTTCCAACTCGGTTTTCCAGTGAAAACTGCAGGAACTTCAAACCGGCACTAGGAAACAGACTGAGAAAGCAGAGAAAAAGTGTCTCCTGCAACCCGTTCCCTTGGTGCTAGATGAACGAACGTCTCTCCACTTGCTCAGTTCTGAGAAATAAGTGTGTGTGAAAGCCGTCCTTCACCTAGCTTGTTGGGAACACAAAGTTTATTTTCAGTTGCCAACTCCATTCCATACATATATATGGTGAGGTACTAGCTCCAACACGATTTTAGTGTGAAAACTGCAGGAACTTCAAACCGGCACTAGGAAACAGACTGAGAAAGCAGGGAAAATGTGTCTCCTGCAACCCGATCCCTTGGTGCTAGATGAACGAACGTCTCTCCACTTGCTCAGTTCTGAGAGAAATGTGTGTGTGAAAGCCGTACTTCACCTAGATTGTTGGGAACACAAAGTTTCTTTTCAGATGCAAACTCCATTCCATATATATATATGGGGAGGTAGAAGCTCCAACACGGTTTTACAGTGAAAACTGCAGGAACTTCAAACCGGCACTAGGAAACAGACTGAGAAAGCAGAGAAAAAGTGTCTCCTGCAACCCGTTCCCCCGGTGCTAGATGAACGAACGTCTCTCCACTTGCTCAGTTCCGAGAGATAAGTGTGTGTGAAAGCCGTCCTTCACCTAGCTTGTTGGGAACACAAAGTTTCTTTTCAGTTGCAAACTCCATTCCATACATATATATGGGGAGGTACTAGCTCCAACTCGGTTTTCCAGTGAAAACTGCAGGAACTTCAAACCGGCACTAGGAAACAGACTGAGAAAGCAGAGAAAAAGTTTCCCTGCAACCCGTTCCCTTGGTGCTAGATGAACGAACGTCTCTCCACTTGCTCATTTCCGAGAGATAAGTGTGTGTGAATGCCGTCCTTCAACTAGCTTGTTGGGAACACAAAGTTTCATTTCAGTTGCTAACAAAATTCCATACATATATATGGGGAGGTACAAGCTCCAACTCGGTTTTACAGTGAAAACTGCAGGAACTTCAAACAGGCACTAGGAATCAGACTGAGAAAGCAGAGTAAAAGTGTCTCTTGCAACCCGTTCCCTTGGTGCTAGAGAACGAACGTCTCTCCACTTGCTCAGTTCTGAGAGTTAAGTGTGTTTGAAAGCAGTCCTTCACCTAGCTTGTTGGGAACACAAAGTTTCTTTTCAGTTGCAAACTCCATTAAATACATATATATGGGGAGGTACTAGCTCCAACTCGGTTTTCCAGTGAAAACTGCAGGAACTTCAAACCGGCACTAGGAAACAGACTGAGAAAGCAGAGAAAAAGTTTCTCCTGCAACCAGTTCCCTTGGTGCTAGATGAACGAACGTCTCTCCACTTGCTCACTTCTGAGAGTTAAGTGTGTGTGAAATCCGTCCTTCACCTAGCTTGTTGGGAACACAAAGTTTCTTTTCAGTTGCAAACTCCATTCCATACATATATATGGGGAGGTACTAGCTCCAACTCGGTTTTCCAGTGAAAACTGCATGAACTTCAAACCGGTACTAGGAAACAGACTGAGAAAGCAGAGAAAAAGTGTCTCCTGCAACCCGTTCCCTTGGTGCTAGATGAACGAACGTCTCTCCACTTGCTCAGTTCTGAGAGATATGTGTGTGTGAAAGCCGTCCTTCACCTAGCTTTTTGGGAACACAAAGTTTCTTTTCAGTTGCAAACTCCATTCCATACATATATATGGGGAGGTACTAGCTCCAACTCGGTTTTACAGTGAAAACTGCAGGAACGTCAAAACGGCACTAGGAATCAGACTGAGAAAGCAGAGAAAAAGTGTCTCCTGCAACCCGTTCCCTTGGTGCTAGATGAACGAACGTCTCTCCACTTGCTCAGTTCTGAGAGATAAGTGTGTGTGAAAGCCGTCCTTCAACTAGCTTGTTGGGAACAAAAAGTTTCTTTTCAGTTGCCAACTCCATTCCATACATATATATGGTGAGGTACTAACTCCAACTCGGTTTTAGAGTGAAAACTGCAGGAACTTCAAACCGGCACTAGGAAACAGGCTGAGAAATCAGGGAAAATGTGTCCCCTGCAACCCGTTCCCTTGGTGCTAGATGAAAGAAGGTCTCTCCACTTGCTCAGATCTGAGAGAAATGTGTGTGTGAAAGCCGTTCTTCAGCTAGATTGTTGGGAACACAAAGTTTCTTTTCAGTTGCAAACACCATTCCATACATATATATGGGGAGGTAGAAGCTCCAACTCGGTTTTACAGTGAAAACTGCAGGAACTTCAAACCGGCACTAGGAAATAGCCTGAGAAAGCAGAGAAAAAGTGTCTCCTGCAACCCGTTCCCCCGGTGCTAGATGAACGAACGTCTCTCCACTTGCTCAGTTCTGAGAGATAAGTGTGTGTGAAAGCCGTCCTTCACCTAGCTTGTTGGGAACACAAAGTTTCTTTTCAGTTGCAAACTCCATTCCATACATATATAAGGGGAGGTACAAGCTCCAACTCTGTTTTACAGTGAAAACTGCAGGAACTTCAAACCGGCACTAGGAAACAGACTGAGAAAGCAGAGAAAAAGTGTCTCCTGCAACCCGTTCCCTTGGTGCTAGATGAACGAAAGTCTCTCCAATTGCTCCGTTCTGAGAGATAAGTGTGTGTGAAAGCCGTCCTTCAGCTTGCTTGTTGGGAACACAAAGTTTCTTTTCAGTTGCAAACTCCATTCCATTCATATATATGGGGAGGTACAAGCTCCAACTCGGTTTTACAGTGAAAACTGCAGGAACTTCAAAACGGCACTAGGAATCAGACTGAGAAAGCAGAGAAAAAGTGTCTCCTGCAACCCGTTCCCTTGGTGCTAGATGAACGAACGTCTCTCCACTTGCTCATTTCCGAGAGATAAGTGTGTGTGAAAGCCGCCTTCAACTAGCTTGTTGGGAACACAAAGTTTCTTTTCAGTTGCAAACTCCATTCCATAAATATATATGGGTAGGTACTAGCTCCAACTCGGTTTTACAGTGAAAACTGCAGGAACTTCAAACCGGCACTAGGAAACAGACTGAGAAAGCAGAGAAAAAGTGTCTCCTGCAACCCGTTCCCTTGGTGCTAGATGAACGAACGTCTCTCCACTTGCTCAGTTCTGAGAGATAAGTGTGTGTGAAAGCCGTCATTCACCTAGCTTGTTGGGAACACAAAGTTTCTTTTCAGTTGCAAACTCCATTCCATACATATATATGGGGAGGTACTAGTTCCAACTCGGTTTTCCAGTGAAAACTGCAGGAACTTCAAACCGGCACTAGGAAACAGACTGAGAAAGCAGAGAAAAAGTGTCTCCTGCAACCCGTTCCCTTGGTGCTAGATGAACGAAAGTCTCTCCACTTGCTCAGTTCTGAGAGATAAGTGTGTGTGAAAGCCGTCCTTCACCTAGCTTGTTGGGAACACAAAGTTTCTTTTCAGTTGCCAACTCCATTCCATACATATATATGGTGAGGTACTAGCTCCAACTCGGTTTTAGTGTGAAAACTGCAGGAACTTCAAACCGGCACTAGGAAACAGACTGAGAAAGTAGGGAAAATGTGTCTCCTGCAACCCGTTCCCTTGGTGCTAGATGAACGAACGTCTCTCCACTTGCTCAGTTCTGAGAGAAATATGTGTGTGAAAGCCGTCCTTCACCTAGATTGTTGGGAACACAAAGTTTCTTTTCAGATGCAAACTCCATTCCATACATATATATGGGGAGGTACAAGCTCCAACTCGGTTTTACAGTGAAAACTGCAGGAACTTCAAACCGGCACTAGGAAACAGACTGAGAAAGCAGACAAAAAGTGTCTCCTGCAACCCGTTCCCCCGGTGCTAGATGAACGAACGTCTCTCCACTTCCTCAGTTCCGAGAGATAAGTGTGTGTGAAACCCGTCCTTCACCTAGACTGTTGGGAACACAAAGTTTCTTTTCAGTTGCTAACTCCATTCCATACATATATATGGGGAGGTACAAGCTCCAACTCGGATTTACAGTGAAAACTGCAGGAACTTCAAACCGGCACTAGGAAACAGACTGAGAAAGCAGAGAAAAAGTGTCTCCTGCAACCCGTTCCCTTGGTGCTAGATGAACGAACGTCTCTCCACTTGCTAACTTCTGAGAGATAATTGTGTGTGAAAGCCGTCCTTCACCTAGCGTGTTGGGAACACAAAGTTTCTTTTCAGTTGCAAACTCCATTCCATACATATATATGGGGAGGTACTAGCTCCAAATCGGTTTTACAGTGAAAACTGCAGGAACTTCAAACCGGCACTAGGAAACAGACTGAGAAAGCAGAGAAAAAGTGTCTCCTGCAACCCGTTCCCTTGGTGCTAGATGAACGAACGTCTCTCCACTTGCTCAGTTCTGAGAGACAAGTGTGTGTGAAAGCCGTCCTTCACCTAGCTTGTTGGGAACACAAAGTTTCTTTTCAGTTGCAAACTCCATTCCATACATATATATGGGGAGGTACTAGTTCCAACTCGGTTTTCCTGTGAAAACTGCAGGAACTTCAAACCGACACTAGGAAACAGACTGAGAAAGCAGAGAAAAAGTGTCTCCTGCAACCCGTTCCCTTGGTGCTAGATGAACGAAAGTCTCTCCACTTGCTCAGTTCTGAGAGATAAGTGTGTGTGAAAGCCTTCCTTCACCTAGCTTGTTGGGAACACAAAGTTTCTTTTCAGTTGCCAACTCCATTCCATACATATATATGGTGAGGTACTAGCTCCAACTCGGTTTTAGCGTGAAAACTGCAGGAACTTCAAACCAGCACTAGGAAACAGACTGAGAAAGCAGGGAAAATGTGTCCCCTTCAACCCGTTCCCTTGTTGCTAGATGAACGAACGTCTCTCCACTTGCTCAGTTCTGAGAGAAATGTGTGTGTGAAAGCCGTCCTTCACCTAGATTGTTGGGAACACAAAGTTTCTTTTCAGTTGCAAACTCCATTCCATACATATATATGGGTAGGTACTAGCTCCAACTCGGTTTTACAGTGAAAACTGCAGGAACTTCAAACCGGCACTAGGAAACAGACTGAGAAAGCAGAGAAAAAGTGTATCCTGCAACCCGTTCCCTTGGTGCTAGATGAACGAACGTCTGTCCACTTGCTCAATTCCGAGAGATAAGTGTGTGTGAAAGCCGTACTTCACCTAGCTTGTTGGGAACAAAAAGTTTCTTTTCAGTTGCAAACTCCATTCCATACATATATATGGGGAGGTACTAGCTCCAACTCGGTTTTCCAGTGAAAACTGCAGGAACTTCAAACCGGCACTAGGAAACAGACTGAGAAAGCAGAGAAAAAGTTTCTCCTGCAACCAGTTCCCTTGGTGCTAGATGAACGAACGTCTCTCCACTTGCTCACTTCTGAGAGTTAAGTGTGTGTGAAATCCGTCCTTCACCTAGCTTGTTGGGAACACAAAGTTTCTTTTCAGTTGCAAACTCCATTCCATACATATATATGGGGAGGTACTAGCTCCAACTCGGTTTTCCAGTGAAAACTGCATGAACTTCAAACCGGTACTAGGAAACAGACTGAGAAAGCAGAGAAAAAGTGTCTCCTGCAACCCGTTCCCTTGGTGCTAGATGAACGAACGTCTCTCCACTTGCTCAGTTCTGAGAGATATGTGTGTGTGAAAGCCGTCCTTCACCTAGCTTTTTGGGAACACAAAGTTTCTTTTCAGTTGCAAACTCCATTCCATACATATATATGGGGAGGTACTAGCTCCAACTCGGTTTTACAGTGAAAACTGCAGGAACGTCAAAACGGCACTAGGAATCAGACTGAGAAAGCAGAGAAAAAGTGTCTCCTGCAACCCGTTCCCTTGGTGCTAGATGAACGAACGTCTCTCCACTTGCTCAGTTCTGAGAGATAAGTGTGTGTGAAAGCCGTCCTTCAACTAGCTTGTTGGGAACAAAAAGTTTCTTTTCAGTTGCCAACTCCATTCCATACATATATATGGTGAGGTACTAACTCCAACTCGGTTTTAGAGTGAAAACTGCAGGAACTTCAAACCGGCACTAGGAAACAGGCTGAGAAATCAGGGAAAATGTGTCCCCTGCAACCCGTTCCCTTGGTGCTAGATGAAAGAAGGTCTCTCCACTTGCTCAGATCTGAGAGAAATGTGTGTGTGAAAGCCGTTCTTCAGCTAGATTGTTGGGAACACAAAGTTTCTTTTCAGTTGCAAACACCATTCCATACATATATATGGGGAGGTAGAAGCTCCAACTCGGTTTTACAGTGAAAACTGCAGGAACTTCAAACCGGCACTAGGAAATAGCCTGAGAAAGCAGAGAAAAAGTGTCTCCTGCAACCCGTTCCCCCGGTGCTAGATGAACGAACGTCTCTCCACTTGCTCAGTTCTGAGAGATAAGTGTGTGTGAAAGCCGTCCTTCACCTAGCTTGTTGGGAACACAAAGTTTCTTTTCAGTTGCAAACTCCATTCCATACATATATAAGGGGAGGTACAAGCTCCAACTCTGTTTTACAGTGAAAACTGCAGGAACTTCAAACCGGCACTAGGAAACAGACTGAGAAAGCAGAGAAAAAGTGTCTCCTGCAACCCGTTCCCTTGGTGCTAGATGAACGAAAGTCTCTCCACTTGCTCACTTCTGAGAGATAAGTGTGTGTGAAAGCCGTCCTTCACCTAGCTTGTTGGGAAAACAAAGTTTCTTTTCAGTTGCCAACTCCATTCCATACATATATATGGTGAGGTACTAGCTCCAACTCGGTTTTAGAGTGAAAACTACAGGAACTTCAAACCGGCACTAGGAAACAGGCTGAGAAAGCAGGGAAAATGTGTCCCCTGCAACCCGTTCCCTTGGTGCTAGATGAACGAACGTCTCTCCAGTTGCTCAGTTCTGAGATATAAGTGTGTGTGAAAGCAGTCCTTCAACTAGCTTGTTGGGAACACAAAGTTTCTTTTCAGTTGCAAACTCCATTCCATACATATATATGGGGAGGTACTAGCTCCAACTCGGTTTTCCAGTGAAAACTGCAGGTACTTCAAACCGGCACTAGGAAACAGACTGAGAAAGCAGAGAAAATGTTTCTCCTGCAACCCGTTCCCTTGGTGCTAGATGAACGAACGTCTCTCCACTTGCTCCGTTCTGAGAGATAAGTGTGTGTGAAAGCCGTCCTTCAGCTTGCTAGTTGGGAACACAAAATTTCTTTACAGTTGCAAACTCCATTCCATTCATATATATGGGGAGGTACAAGGTCCAACTCGGTTTTACAGTGAAAACTGCCGGAACTTCAAAACGGCACTAGGAATCAGACTGAGAATGCAGAGAAAAAGTGTCTCCTGCAACCCGTTCCCATGGTGCTAGATGAACGAACGTCTCTCCACTTGCTCAGTTCTGAGAGAAATATGTGTGTGAAAGCCGTCCTTCACCTAGATTGTTGGGAACACATAGTTTCTTTTCAGATGCAAACTCCATTCCATACATATATATGGGGAGGTACAAGCTCCAACTCGGTTTTACAGTGAAAACTGCAGGAACTTCAAACCGGCACTAGGAAACAGACTGAGAAAGCAGAGAAAAAGTGTCTCCTGCAACCCGTTCCCCCGGTGCTAGATGAACGAACGTCTCTCCACTTCCTCAGTTCCGAGAGATATGTGTGTGTGAAACCCGTCCTTCACCTAGACTGTTGGGAACACAAAGTTTCTTTTCAGTTGCTAACTCCATTCCATACATATATATGGGGAGGTACAAGCTCCAACTCGGATTTACAGTGAAAACTGCAGGAACTTCAAACCGGCACTAGGAAACAGACTGAGAAAGCAGAGAAAAAGTGTCTCCTGCAACCCGTTCCCTTGGTGCTAGATCAACGAACGTCTCTCCACTTGCTAACTTCTGAGAGATAATTGTGTGTGAAAGCCGTCCTTCACCTAGCGTGTTGGGAACACAAAGTTTCTTTTCAGTTGCAAACTCCATTCCATACATATATATGGGGAGGTACTAGCTCCAAATCGGTTTTACAGTGAAAACTGCAGGAACTTCAAACCGGCACTAGGAAACAGACTGAGAAAGCAGAGAAAAAGTGTCTCCTGCAACCCGTTCCCTTGGTGCTAGATGAACGAACGTCTCTCCACTTGCTCAGTTCTGAGAGACAAGTGTGTGTGAAAGCCGTCCTTCACCTAGCTTGTTGGGAACACAAAGTTTCTTTTCAGTTGCAAACTCCATTCCATACATATATATGGGGAGGTACTAGTTCCAACTCGGTTTTCCTGTGAAAACTGCAGGAACTTCAAACCGACACTAGGAAACAGACTGAGAAAGCAGAGAAAAAGTGTCTCCTGCAACCCGTTCCCTTGGTGCTAGATGAACGAAAGTCTCTCCACTTGCTCAGTTCTGAGAGATAAGTGTGTGTGAAAGCCTTCCTTCACCTAGCTTGTTGGGAACACAAAGTTTCTTTTCAGTTGCCAACTCCATTCCATACATATATATGGTGAGGTACTAGCTCCAACTCGGTTTTAGCGTGAAAACTGCAGGAACTTCAAACCAGCACTAGGAAACAGACTGAGAAAGCAGGGAAAATGTGTCCCCTGCAACCCGTTCCCTTGTTGCTAGATGAACGAACGTCTCTCCACTTGCTCAGTTCTGAGAGAAATGTGTGTGTGAAAGCCGTCCTTCACCTAGATTGTTGGGAACACAAAGTTTCTTTTCAGTTGCAAACTCCATTCCATACATATATATGGGGAGGTAGAAGCTCCAACACGGTTTTACAGTGAAAATTTCAGGAACTTCAAACCGGCACTAGGAAACAGACTGAGAATGCAGAGAAAAAGTGTCTCCTGCAACCCGTTCCCTTGGTGCTAGATGAACGAACGTCTCTCCAATTGCTCCGTTCTGAGAGATAAGTGTGTGTGAAAGCCGTCCTTCAGCTTGCTTGTTGGGAACACAAAGTTTCTTTTCAGTTGCAAACTCCATTCCATTCATATATATGGGGAGGTACAAGCTCCAACTCGGTTTTACAGTGAAAACTGCAGGAACTTCAAAACGGCACTAGGAATCAGACTGAGAAAGCAGAGAAAAAGTGTCTCCTGCAACCCGTTCCCTTGGTGCTAGATGAACGAACGTCTCTCCACTTGCTCATTTCCGAGAGATAAGTGTGTGTGAAAGCCGCCTTCAACTAGCTTGTTGGGAACACAAAGTTTCTTTTCAGTTGCAAACTCCATTCCATAAATATATATGGGGAGGTACTAGCTCCAAATCGGTTTTACAGTGAAAACTGCAGGAACTTCAAACCGGCACTAGGAAACAGACTGAGAAAGCAGAGAAAAAGTGTCTCCTGCAACCCGTTCCCTTGGTGCTAGATGAACGAACGTCTCTCCACTTGCTCAGTTCTGAGAGATAAGTGTGTGTGAAAGCCGTCATTCACCTAGCTTGTTGGGAACACAAAGTTTCTTTTCAGTTGCAAACTCCATTCCATACATATATATGGGGAGGTACTAGTTCCAACTCGGTTTTCCAGTGAAAACTGCAGGAACTTCAAACCGGCACTAGGAAACAGACTGAGAAAGCAGAGAAAAAGTGTCTCCTGCAACCCGTTCCCTTGGTGCTAGATGAACGAAAGTCTCTCCACTTGCTCAGTTCTGAGAGATAAGTGTGTGTGAAAGCCGTCCTTCACCTAGCTTGTTGGGAACACAAAGTTTCTTTTCAGTTGCCAACTCCATTCCATACATATATATGGTGAGGTACTAGCTCCAACTCGGTTTTAGTGTGAAAACTGCAGGAACTTCAAACCGGCACTAGGAAACAGACTGAGAAAGTAGGGAAAATGTGTCTCCTGCAACCCGTTCCCTTGGTGCTAGATGAACGAACGTCTCTCCACTTGCTCAGTTCTGAGAGAAATATGTGTGTGAAAGCCGTCCTTCACCTAGATTGTTGGGAACACAAAGTTTCTTTTCAGATGCAAACTCCATTCCATACATATATATGGGGAGGTACAAGCTCCAACTCGGTTTTACAGTGAAAACTGCAGGAACTTCAAACCGGCACTAGGAAACAGACTGAGAAAGCAGACAAAAAGTGTCTCCTGCAACCCGTTCCCCCGGTGCTAGATGAACGAACGTCTCTCCACTTCCTCAGTTCCGAGAGATAAGTGTGTGTGAAACCCGTCCTTCACCTAGACTGTTGGGAACACAAAGTTTCTTTTCAGTTGCTAACTCCATTCCATACATATATATGGGGAGGTACAAGCTCCAACTCGGATTTACAGTGAAAACTGCAGGAACTTCAAACCGGCACTAGGAAACAGACTGAGAAAGCAGAGAAAAAGTGTCTCCTGCAACCCGTTCCCTTGGTGCTAGATGAACGAACGTCTCTCCACTTGCTAACTTCTGAGAGATAATTGTGTGTGAAAGCCGTCCTTCACCTAGCGTGTTGGGAACACAAAGTTTCTTTTCAGTTGCAAACTCCATTCCATACATATATATGGGGAGGTACTAGCTCCAAATCGGTTTTACAGTGAAAACTGCAGGAACTTCAAACCGGCACTAGGAAACAGACTGAGAAAGCAGAGAAAAAGTGTCTCCTGCAACCCGTTCCCTTGGTGCTAGATGAACGAACGTCTCTCCACTTGCTCAGTTCTGAGAGACAAGTGTGTGTGAAAGCCGTCCTTCACCTAGCTTGTTGGGAACACAAAGTTTCTTTTCAGTTGCAAACTCCATTCCATACATATATATGGGGAGGTACTAGTTCCAACTCGGTTTTCCTGTGAAAACTGCAGGAACTTCAAACCGACACTAGGAAACAGACTGAGAAAGCAGAGAAAAAGTGTCTCCTGCAACCCGTTCCCTTGGTGCTAGATGAACGAAAGTCTCTCCACTTGCTCAGTTCTGAGAGATAAGTGTGTGTGAAAGCCTTCCTTCACCTAGCTTGTTGGGAACACAAAGTTTCTTTTCAGTTGCCAACTCCATTCCATACATATATATGGTGAGGTACTAGCTCCAACTCGGTTTTAGCGTGAAAACTGCAGGAACTTCAAACCAGCACTAGGAAACAGACTGAGAAAGCAGGGAAAATGTGTCCCCTTCAACCCGTTCCCTTGTTGCTAGATGAACGAACGTCTCTCCACTTGCTCAGTTCTGAGAGAAATGTGTGTGTGAAAGCCGTCCTTCACCTAGATTGTTGGGAACACAAAGTTTCTTTTCAGTTGCAAACTCCATTCCATACATATATATGGGGAGGTACAAGCTCCAACTCGGTTTTACAGTGAAAACTGCAGGAACTTCAAACCGGCACTAGGAAACAGACTGAGAAAGCAGAGAAAAAGTGTCTCCTGCAACCCGTTCCCCCGGTGCTAGATAAACGAACGTCTCTCCACTTGCTCAGTTCCGAGAGATAAGTGTGTGTGAAAGCCGTCCTTCACCTAGAGTGTTGGGAACACAAAGTTTCTTTTCAGTTGCTAACTCCATTCCATACATATATATGGGGAGGTACAAGCTCCAACTCGGATTTACAGTGAAAACTGCAGGAACTTCAAACTGGCACTAGGAAACAGACTGAGAAAGCAGAGAAAAAGTGTCTCCTGCAAACCGTTCCCTTGGTGCTAGATGAACGAACGTCTCTCCACTTGCTCAGTTCTGAGAGATAAGTGTGTGTGAAAGCCGTCCTTCACCTAGCGTGTTGGGAACACAAAGTTTCTTTTCAGTTGCAAACTCCATTCCATACATATATATGGGGAGGTACTAGCTCCAAATCGGTTTTACAGTGAAAACTGCAGGAACTTCAAACCGGCACTAGGAAACAGACTGAGAAAGCAGAGAAAAGTGTCACCTGCAACCCGTTCCCTTGGTGCTAGATTAACTAACGTCTCTCCACTTGCTCAGTTCTGAGAGATATGTGTGTGTGAAAGCCGTCCTTCACCTAGCTTGCTGGGAACACAAAGTTTCTTTTCAGTTGCAAACTCCATTCCATACATATATATGGGGAGGTACTAGCTCCAACTCGGTTTTCCAGTGAAAACTGCAGGAACTTCAAACCGGCACTAGGAAACAGACTGAGAAAGCAGAGAAAAAGTTTCTCCTGCAACCCGTTCCCTTGGTGCTAGATGAACGAACGTCTCTCCACTTGCTAAGTTCCGAGAGATAAGTGTGTGTGAAAGCCGTTCTTCAACAAGCTTGTTGGGAACACAAAGTTTCTTTTCAGTTGCAAACTCCATTCCATAAATATATATGGGGAGGTACTAGCTCCAACTCGGTTTTACAGTGAAAACTGCAGGAACTTCAAACCGGCACTAGGAAACAGACTGAGAAAGCAGGGAAAATGTGTCTCCTGCAACCCGTTCCCTTGATGCTAGATGAATGAACGTCTCTCCACTTGCTCAGTTCTGAGAGATAAGTGTGTGTGAAAGCCGTCCTTCACCTAGCTTGTTGGGAACACAAAGTTTCTTTTCAGTTGAAAACTCCATTCCATACATATATATGGGGAGGTACTAGTTCCAACTCGGTTTTCCAGTGAAAACTGCAGGAACTTCAAACCGGCACTAGGAAACAGACTGAGAAAGCAGAGAAAAAGTGTCTCCTGCAACCCGTTCCCTTGGTGCTAGATGAACGAAAGTCTCTCCACTTGCTCAGTTCTGAGAGATAAGTGTGTGTGAAAGCCGTCCTTCACCTAGCTTGTTGGGAACACAAAGTTTCTTTTCAGTTGCCAACTCCATTCCATTCATATATATGGGGAGGTACTAGCTCCAACTCGGTTTTAGTGTGAAAACTGCAAGAACTTCAAACCGGCACTAGGAATCAGACTGAGAAAGCAGAGAAAAAATGTCTCCTGCAACCCGTTCCCTTGGTGCTAGATGAACGAACGTCACTCCACTTGCTCAGTTCCGAGAGATAAGTGTGTGTGAAAGCCGTCCTTCAACTAGCTTGTTGGGAACACAAAGTTTCTTTTCAGTTGCAAATTCCATTCCATAAATATATATGGGGAGGTACTAGCTCCAACTCGGTTTTACAGTGAAAACTGCAGGAACTTCAAACCGGCACTAGGAAACAGACTGAGAAAGCAGAGAAAAAGTGTATCCTGCAACCCGTTCCCTTGGTGCTAGATGAACGAACGTCTCTCCACTTGCTCAGTTCTGAGAGATAAGTGTGTGTGAAAGCCGTACTTCACCTAGCTTGTTGGGAACACAAAGTTTCTTTTCAGTTGCAAAATCCATTCCATACATATATATGGGGAGGTACTAGTTCCAAATCGGTTTTCCAGTGAAAACTGCAGGAACATCAAACCGGCACTAGGAAACAGACTGAGAAAGCAGAGAAAAAGTGTCTCCTGCAACCCGTTCCCTTGGTGCTAGATGAACGAACGTCTCTCCACTTGCTCAGTTCTGAGAGATAAGTGTGTGTGAAAGCCGTCCTTCACCTAGCTTGTTGGGAACACAAAGTTTCTTTTCAGTTGCCAACTCCATTCCATACATATATATGGTGAGGTAATAGCTCCAACTCGGTTTTAGTGTGAAAACTGCAGGAACTTCAAACCGGCACTAGGAAACAGACTGAGAAAGCAGGGAAAATGTGTCTCCTGCAACCCGTTCCCTTGGTGCTTGATGAACGAACGTCTCTCCACTTGCTCAGTTCTGAGAGAAATGTGTGTGTGAAAGCAGTCCTTCACCTCGATTGTTGGGAACACAAAGTTTCTTTTCAGATGCAAACTCCATTCCATACATATATATGGGGAGGTAGAAGCTCCAACACGGTTTTACAGTGAAAACTGCAGGAACTTCAAACCGGCACTAGGAAACAGACTGAGAAAGCAGAGAAAAAGTGTCTCCTGCAACCCGTTCCCCCGGTGCTAGATGAACGAACGTCTCTCCACTTGCTAAATTCCGAGAGATAAGTGTGTGTGAAAGCCGTCCTTCACCTAGCTTGTTGGGAACACAAAGTTTCTTTTCAGTTGCAAACTCCATTCCATACATATATATGGTGAGGTACTAGCTCCAACTCGGTTTTCCAGTGAAAACTGCAGGAACTTCAAACCGGCACTAGGAAACAGACTGAGAAAGCAGAGAAAAAGTGTCTCCTGCAACCCGTTCCCTTGGTGCTAGATGAACGAAAGTCTCTCCACTTGCTCAGTTCTGAGAGATAAGTGTGTGTGAAAGCCTTCCTTCACCTAGCTTGTTGGGAACACAAAGTTTCTTTTCAGTTGCCAACTCCATTCCATACATATATATGGTGAGGTACTAGCTCCAACTCGTTTTTAGCGTGAAAACTGCAGGAACTTCAAACCAGCACTAGGAAACAGACTGAGAAAGCAGGGAAAATTTGTCCCCTGCAACCCGTTCCCTTGGTGCTAGATGAACGAACGTCTCTCCACTTGCTCAGTTCTGAGAGAAATGTGTGTGTGAAAGCCGTCCTTCACCTAGCTTGTTGGGAACACAAAGTTTCTTTTCAGTTGCAAACTCCATTCCATACATATATATGGGGAGGTACTAGCTCCAAATCGGTTTTACAGTGAAAACTGCAGGAACTTCAAACCGGCACTAGGAAACAGACTGAGAAAGCAGAGAAAAGTGTCACCTGCAACCCGTTCCCTTGGTGCTAGATGAACTAACGTCTCTCCACTTGCTCAGTTCTGAGAGATATGTGTGTGTGAAAGCCGTCCTTCACCTAGCTTGCTGGGAACACAAAGTTTCTTTTCAGTTGCAAACTCCATTCCATACATATATATGGGGAGGTACTAGCTCCAACTCGGTTTTCCAGTGAAAACTGCAGGAACTTCAAACCGGCACTAGGAAACAGACTGAGAAAGCAGAGAAAAAGTTTCTCCTGCAACCCGTTCCCTTGGTGCTAGATGAACGAAAGTCTCTCCACTTGCTCAGTTCTGAGAGATAAGTGTGTGTGAAAGCCTTCCTTCACCTAGCTTGTTGGGAACACAAAGTTTCTTTTCAGTTGCCAACTCCATTCCATACATATATATGGTGAGGTACTAGCTCCAACTCGTTTTTAGCGTGAAAACTGCAGGAACTTCAAACCAGCACTAGGAAACAGACTGAGAAAGCAGGGAAAATTTGTCCCCTGCAACCCGTTCCCTTGGTGCTAGATGAACGAACGTCTCTCCACTTGCTCAGTTCTGAGAGAAATGTGTGTGTGAAAGCCGTCCTTCACCTAGCTTGTTGGGAACACAAAGTTTCTTTTCAGTTGCAAACGCCATTCCATACATATATATGGGGAGGTACAAGCTCCAACTCGGTTTTACAGTGAAAACTGCAGGAACTTCAAACCGGCACTAGGAAACAGATTGAGAAAGCAGATAAAAAGTGTCTCCTGCAACCCGTTTCCCCGGTGCTAGATGAACGAACGTCTCTCCACTTGCTCAGTTCCGAGAGATAAGTGTGTGTGAAAGCCGTCCTTCACCTAGAGTGTTGGGAACACAAAGTTTCTTTTCAGTTGCTAACTCCATTCCATACATATATATGGGGAGGTACAAGCTCCAACTCGGATTTACAGTGAAAACTGCAGGAACTTCAAACTGGCACTAGGAAACAGACTGAGAAAGCAGAGAAAAAGTGTCTCCTGCAACACGTTCCCTTGGTGCAAGATGAACGAACGTCTCTCCACTTGCTCAGTTCTGAGAGATAAGTGTGTGTGAAAGCCGTCCTTCACCTAGCGTGTTGGGAACACAAAGTTTCTTTTAAGTTGCAAACTCCATTCCATACATATATATGGGGAGGTACTAGCTCCAAATCGGTTTTACAGTGAAAACTGCAGGAACTTCAAACCGGCACTAGGAAACAGACTGAGAAAGCAGAGAAAAGTGTCACCTGCAACCCGTTCCCTTGGTGCTAGATGAACTAACGTCTCTCCACTTGCTCAGTTCTGAGAGATATGTGTGTGTGAAAGCCGTCCTTCACCTAGCTTGCTGGGAACACAAAGTTTCTTTTCAGTTGCAAACTCCATTCCATACATATATATGGGGAGGTACTAGCTCCAACTCGGTTTTCCAGTGAAAACTGCAGGAACTTCAAACCGGCACTAGGAAACAGACTGAGAAAGCAGAGAAAAAGTTTCTCCTGCAACCCGTTCCCTTGGTGCTAGATGAACGAACGTCTCTCCACTTGCTAAGTTCCGAGAGATAAGTGTGTGTGAAAGCCGTTCTTCAACAAGCTTGTTGGGAACACAAAGTTTCTTTTCAGTTGCAAACTCCATTCCATAAATATATATGGGGAGGTACTAGCTCCAACTCGGTTTTACAGTGAAAACTGCAGGAACTTCAAACCGGCACTAGGAAACAGACTGAGAAAGCAGGGAAAATGTGTCTCCTGCAACCCGTTCCCTTGGTGCTAGATGAATGAACGTCTCTCCACTTGCTCAGTTCTGAGAGATAAGTGTGTGTGAAAGCCGTCCTTCACCTAGCTTGTTGGGAACACAAAGTTTCTTTTCAGTTGCAAAATCCATTCCATACATATATATGGGGAGGTACTAGTTCCAACTCGGTTTTCCAGTGAAAACTGCAGGAACTTCAAACCGGCACTAGGAAACAGACTGAGAAAGCAGAGAAAAAGTGTCTCCTGCAACCCGTTCCCTTGGTGCTAGATGAACGAAAGTCTCTCCACTTGCTCAGTTCTGAGAGATAAGTGTGTGTGAAAGCCGTCCTTCACCTAGCTTGTTGGGAACACAAAGTTTCTTTTCAGTTGCCAACTCCATTCCATTCATATATATGGGGAGGTACTAGCTCCAACTCGGTTTTAGTGTGAAAACTGCAGGAACTTCAAACCGGCACTAGGAATCAGACTGAGAAAGCAGAGAAAAAATGTCTCCTGCAACCCGTTCCCTTGGTGCTAGATGAACGAACGTCACTCCACTTGCTCAGTTCCGAGAGATAAGTGTGTGTGAAAGCCGTCCTTCAACTAGCTTGTTGGGAACACAAAGTTTCTTTTCAGTTGCAAATTCCATTCCATAAATATATATGGGGAGGTACAAGCTCCATCTCGGTTTTACAGTGAAAACTGCAGGAACTTCAAACCGGCACTAGGAAACAGACTGAGAAAGCAGAGAAAAAGTGTATCCTGCAACCCGTTCCCTTGGTGCTAGATGAACGAACGTCTCTCCACTTGCTCATTTCCGAGAGATAAGTGTGTGTGAAAGCCGTCCGTCAACTAGCTTGTTGGGAACACAAAGTTTCTTTTCAGTTGCAAACTCCATTCCATAAATATATATGGGGAGGTACTAGCTCCAACTCGGTTTTACAGTGAAAACTGCAGGAACTTCAAACCGGCACTAGGAAACAGATTAAGAAAGCAGAGAAAAAGTGTCACCTGCAACCCGTTCCCTTTGTGCTAGATGAACGAAAGTCTCTCCACTTGCTCAGTTCTGAGAGATAAGTGTGTGTGAAAGCCGTCCTTCACCTAGCTTGTTGGGAACACAAAGTTTCTTTTCAGTTGCCAACTCCATTCCATTCATCTATATGGGGAGGTACTAGCTCCAACTCGGTTTTAGTGTGAAAACTGCAGGAACTTCAAACCGGCACTAGGAATCAGACTGAGAAAGCAGAGAAAAAATGTCTCCTGCAACCCGTTCCCTTGGTGCTAGATGAACGAACGTCTCTCCACTTGCTCAGTTCCGAGAGATAAGTGTGTGTGAAAGCCGTCCTTCAACTAGCTTGTTGGGAACACAAAGTTTCTTTTCAGTTCCAAACTCCATTCCATAAATATATATGGGGAGGTACTAGCTCCAACTCGGTTTTACAGTGAAAACTGCAGGAACTTCAAACCGGCACTAGGAAACAGACTGAGAAAGCAGAGAAAAAGTGTATCCTGCAACCCGTTCCCTTGGTGCTAGATGAACGAACGTCTCTCCACTTGCTCATTTCCGAGAGATAAGTGTGTGTGAAAGCCGTCCGTCAACTAGCTTGTTGGGAACACAAAGTTTCTTTTCAGTTGCAAACTCCATTCCATAAATATATATGGGGAGGTACTAGCTCCAACTCGGTTTTACAGTGAAAACTGCAGGAACTTCAAACCGGCACTAGGAAACAGATTAAGAAAGCAGAGAAAAAGTGTCACCTGCAACCCGTTCCCTTTGTGCTAGATGAACGAAAGTCTCTCCACTTGCTCAGTTCTGAGAGATAAGTGTGTGTGAAAGCCGTCCTTCACCTAGCTTGTTGGGAACACAAAGTTTCTTTTCAGTTGCCAACTCCATTCCATTCATATATATGGGGAGGTACTAGCTCCAACTCGGTTTTAGTGTGAAAACTGCAGGAACTTCAAACCGGCACTAGGAATCAGACTGAGAAAGCAGAGAAAAAATGTCTCCTGCAACCCGTTCCCTTGGTGCTAGATGAACGAACGTCTCTCCACTTGCTCAGTTCCGAGAGATAATTGTGTGTGAAAGCCGTCCTTCAACTAGCTTGTTGGGAACACAAAGTTTCTTTTCAGTTGCAAACTCCATTCCATAAATATATATGGGGAGGTACTAGCTCCAACTCGGTTTTACAGTGAAAACTGCAGGAACTTCAAACCGGCACTAGGAAACAGACTGAGAAAGCAGAGAAAAAGTGTATCCTGCAACCCGTTCCCTTGGAGCTAGATGAACGAACGTCTCTCAACTTGCTCAGTTCTGAGAGATAAGTGTGTGTGAAAGCCGTACTTCACCTAGCTTGTTGGGAACACAAAGTTTCTTTTCAGTTGCAAACTCCATTCCATACATATATATGGGGAGGTACTAGTTCCAAATCGGTTTTCCAGTGAAAACTGCAGGAACTTCAAACCGGCACTAGGAAACAGACTGAGAAAGCAGAGAAAAAGTGTCTCCTGAAACCTGTTCCCTTGGTGCTAGATGAACGAACGTCTCTCCACTTGCTCAGTTCTGAGAGATAAGTGTGTGTGAAAGCCGTCCTTCACCTAGCTTGTTGGGAACACAAAGTTTCTTTTCAGTTGCCAACTCCATTCCGTACATATATATGGTGAGGTAATAGCTCCAACTCGGTTTTAGTGTGAAAACTGCAGGAACTTCAAACCGGCACTAGGAAACAGACTGAGAAAGCAGGGAAAATGTGTCTCCTGCAAACCGTTCCCTTGGTGCTTGATGAACGAACGTCTCTCCACTTGCTCAGTTCTGAGAGAAATGTGTGTGTGAAAGCCGTCCTTCACCTCGATTGTTGGGAACACAAAGTTTCTTTTCAGATGCAAACTCCATTCCATACATATATATGGGGAGGTAGAAGCTCCAACACGGTTTTACAGTGAAAACTGCAGGAACTTCAAACCGGCACTAGGAAACAGACTGAGAAAGCAGAGAAAAAGTGTCTCCTGCAACCCGTTCCCCCGGTGCTAGATGAACGAACGTCTCTCCACTTGCTAAATTCCGAGAGATAAGTGTGTGTGAAAGCCGTCCTTCACCTAGCTTGTTGGGAACACAAAGTTTCTTTTCAGTAGCAAACTCCATTCCATACATATATATGGGGAGGTACTAGCTCCAACTCGGTTTTCCAGTGAAAACTGCAGGAACTTCAAACCGGCACTAGGAAACAGACTGAGAAAGCAGAGAAAAAGTTTCTCCTGCAACCCGTTCCCTTGGTGCTAGATGAACGAACGTCTCTCCACTTGCTCCGTTCTGAGAGATAAGAGTGTGTGAAAGCCGTCCTTCAGATTGCTTGTTGGGAACACAAAGTTTCTTTTCAGTTGCAAACTCCATTCCATTCATATATATGGGGAGGTACAAGCTCCAAATCGGTTTTACAGTGAAAACTGCAGGAACTTCAAAACGGCACTAGGAATCAGACTGAGAAAGCAGAGTAAAAGTGTCTCCTGCAAACCGTTCCCTTGGTGCTAGATGAACGAACGTCTCTCCACTTGCTCATTTCCGAGAGATAAGTGTGTATGAAAGCCGTCCGTCAACTAGCTTGTTGGGAACACAAAGTTTCTTTTCAGTTGCAAACTCCATTCCATAAATATATATGGGGAGGTACTAGCTCCAACTCGGTTTTACAGTGAAAACTGCAGGAACTTCAAACCGGCACTAGGAAACAGACTAAGAAAGCAGAGAAAAAGTGTCACCTGCAACCCGTTCCCTTTGTGCTAGATGAACGAACGTCTCTCCACTTGCTCAGTTCTGAGAGATAAGTGTGTTTGAAAGCCGTCCTTCACCTAGCTTGTTGGGAACACAAAGTTTCTTTTCATTTGCAAACACCATTCCATACATATATATGGGGAGGTACTAGTTCCAACTCGGTTTTCCAGTGAAAACTGCAGGAACTTCAAACCGGCACTAGGAAACAGACTGAGAAGCAGAAAAATAGTCTCTCCTGCAACCCGTTCCCTTGGTTCTAGATGAGCGAACGTCTCTCCACTTGCTCAGTTCTGAGAGATAAGTGTGTGTGAAAGCCGTCCTTCACCTATCTTGTTGGGAACACAAAGTTTCTTTTCAGTTGCAAACTCCATACCATTCATATATATGGGGAGGTACAAGCTCCAACTCGGTTTTACAGTGAAAACTGCAGGAACTTCAAACCGGCACTAGGAAACAGACTGAGAAAGCAGAGAAAAAGTATCTCCTGCAACCCGTTCCCTTGGTGCTAGATGAACAAACGTCTCTCCACTTGCTCAGTTCCGAGAGATAAGTGTGTGTGAAAGCCGTCCTTCACTTAGCTTGTTGGGAACACAAAGTTTCATTTCAGTTGCTAACAAAATTCCATACATATATATGGGGAGGTACAAGCTCCAACTCGGTTTTACAGTGAAAACTGCAGGAACTTCAAACAGGCACTAGGAAACAGACTGAGAAAGCAGAGAAAAAGTGTCTCCTGCAACCCGTTCCCTTGGTGCTAGAGAACAAACGTCTCTCCACTTGCTCAGTTCTGAGAGTTAAGTGTGTGTGAAAGCCGTCCTTCAACTAGCTTGTTGGGAACACAAAGTTTCTTTTCAGTTGCAAACTCCATTCCATAAATATATATGGGGAGGTACTAGCTCCAACTCGGTTTTACAGTGAAAACTGCAGGAACTTCAAACCGGCACTAGGAAACAGACTGAGAAAGCAGGGAAAATGTGTCTCCTGCAACCCGTTCCCTTGGTGCTAGATGAATGAACGTCTCTCCACTTGCTCAGTTCTGAGAGATAAGTGTGTGTGAAAGCCGTCCTTCACCTAGCTTGTTGGGAACACAAAGTTTCTTTTCAGTTGCAAACTCCATTCCATACATATATATGGGGAGGTACTAGTTCCAACTCGGTTTTCCAGAGAAAACTGCAGGAACTTCAAAACGGCACAGGAAACAGACTGAGAAAGCAGAGAAATAGTGTCTCCTGCAACCCGTTCCCTTGGTGCTAGATGAACGAAAGTCTCTCCACTTGCTCAGTTCTGAGAGTTAAGTGTGTGTGAAAGCCGTCCTTCACCTAGCTTGTTGGGAACACAAAGTTTCTTTTCAGTTGCCAACTCCATTCCATACATATATATGGTGAGGTACAAGCTCCAAATCGGTTTTAGTGTGAAAACTGCAGGAACTTCAAACCGGCACTAGGAATCAGACTGAGAAAGCAGAGAAAAAGTGTCTCCTGCAACCCGTTCCCTTGGTGCTAGATGAACGAACGTCTCTCCACTTGCTCAGTTCCGAGAGATAAGTGTGTGTGAAAGCCGTCCTTCAACTAGCTTGTTGGGAACACAAAGTTTCTTTTCAGTTGCCAACTCCATTCCATAAATATATATGGGGAGGTACTAACTCCAACTCGGTTTTACAGTGAAAACTGCAGGAACTTCAAACCGGCACTAGGAAAAAGGCTGAGAAGTCAGGGAAAATGTGTCTCCTGCAACCCGTTCCCTTGGTGCTAGATGAATGAACGTCTCTCCACTTGCTCTGTTCTGAGAGATAAGTGTGTGTGAAAGCCGTCCTTCACCTAGCTTGTTGGGAACACAAAGTTTCTTTTCAGTTGCCAACTCCATTCCATACATATATATGGTGAGGTACTAGCTCCAACTCGGTTTTAGAGTGAAAACTACAGGAACTTCAAACCGGCACTAGGAAACAGGCTGAGAAAGCAGGGAAAATGTGTCCCCTGCAACCCGTTCCCTTGGTGCTAGATGAACGAACGTCTCTCCACTTGCTCAGTTCTGAGAGATAAGTGTGTGTGAAAGCCGTCCTTCACCTAGCTTGTTGGGAACACAAAGTTTCTTTTCAGTTGCAAACTCCATTCCATTCATATATATGGGGAGGTACTAGCTCCAACTCGGTTTTCCAGTGAAAACTGCAGGAACTTCAAACCGGCACTAGGAAACAGACTGAGAAAGCAGAGAAAAAGTGTCTCCTGCAACCCGTTCCCTTGGTGCTAGATGAACGAACGTCTCTCCACTTGCTAAGTTCCGAGAGATAAGTGTGTGTGAAAGCCGTCCTTCAACTAGCTTGTTGGGAACACAAAGTTTCTCTTCAGTTGCAAACTCCATTGCATAAATATATATGGGGAGGTATTAGCTCCAACTCGGTTTTACAGTGAAAACTGCAGGAATTTCAAACCGGCACTAGGAAACAGACTGAGAAAGCAGGGAAAATGTGTCTCCTGCAACCCGTTCCCTTGGTGCTAGATGAATGAACGTCTCTCCACTTGCTCAGTTCTGAGAGATAAGTGTGTGTGAAAGCCGTCCTTCACCTAGCTTGTTGGGAACACAAAGTTTCTTTTCAGTTGCAAACTCCATTCCATACATATATATGGGGAGGTACTAGCTCCAACTCGGTTTTAGTGTGAAAAATGCAGGAACTTCAAACCGGCACTAGGAATCAGATTGAGAAAGCAGAGAAAAAGTGTCTCCTGCAACCCGTTCCCTTGGTGCTAGATGAACGAACGTCTCTCCACTTGCTCAGTTCCGAGAGATAAGTGTGTGTGAAAGCCGTCCTTCAACTAGCTTGTTGGGAACACAAAGTTTCTTTTCAGTTGCAAACTCCATTCCATAAATATATATGGGGAGGTACTAGCTCCAACTCGGTTTTACAGTGAAAACTGCAGGAACTTCAAACCGGCACTGGGAAACAGACTGAGAAAGCAGAGAAAAAGTGCATCCTGCAACCCGTTCCCTTGGTGCTAGATGAACGTACGTCTCTCCACTTGCTCAGTTCTGAGAGATAAGTGTGTGTGAAAGCCGTACTTCACCTAGCTTGTTGGGAACACAAAGTTTCTTTTCAGTTGCAAACTCCATTCCATAAATATATATGGGGAGGTACTAGCTCCAACTCGGTTTTACAGTGAAAACTGCAGGAACTTCAAACCGGCACTAGGAAACAGACTGAGAAAGCAGAGAAAAAGTTTCTCCTGCAACCCGTTCCCTTGGTGCTAGATGAACGAACGTCTCTCCACTTGCTCCGTTCTGAGAGATAAGAGTGTGTGAAAGCCGTCCTTCAGATTGCTTGTTGGGAACACAAAGTTTCTTTTCAGTTGCAAACTCCATTCCATTCATATATATGGGGAGGTACAAGCTCCAAATCGGTTTTACAGTGAAAACTGCAGGAACTTCAAAACGGCACTAGGAATCAGACTGAGAAAGCAGAGTAAAAGTGTCTCCTGCAAACCGTTCCCTTGGTGCTAGATGAACGAACGTCTCTCCACTTGCTCATTTCCGAGAGATAAGTGTGTATGAAAGCCGTCCGTCAACTAGCTTGTTGGGAACACAAAGTTTCTTTTCAGTTGCAAACTCCATTCCATAAATATATATGGGGAGGTACTAGCTCCAACTCGGTTTTACAGTGAAAACTGCAGGAACTTCAAACCGGCACTAGGAAACAGACTAAGAAAGCAGAGAAAAAGTGTCACCTGCAACCCGTTCCCTTTGTGCTAGATGAACGAACGTCTCTCCACTTGCTCAGTTCTGAGAGATAAGTGTGTGTGAAAGCCGTCCTTCACCTAGCTTGTTGGGAACACAAAGTTTCTTTTCATTTGCAAACACCATTCCATACATATATATGGGGAGGTACTAGTTCCAACTCGGTTTTCCAATGAAAACTGCAGGAACTTCAAACCGGCACTAGGAAACAGACTGAGAAGCAGAAAAATAGTCTCTCCTGCAACCCGTTCCCTTGGTTCTAGATGAGCGAACGTCTCTCCACTTGCTCAGTTCTGAGAGATAAGTGTGTGTGAAAGCCGTCCTTCACCTATCTTGTTGGGAACACAAAGTTTCTTTTCAGTTGCAAACTCCATACCATTCATATATATGGGGAGGTACAAGCTCCAACTCGGTTTTACAGTGAAAACTGCAGGAACTTCAAACCGGCACTAGGAAACAGACTGAGAAAGCAGAGAAAAAGTATCTCCTGCAACCCGTTCCCTTGGTGCTAGATGAACAAACGTCTCTCCACTTGCTCAGTTCCGAGAGATAAGTGTGTGTGAAAGCCGTCCTTCACTTAGCTTGTTGGGAACACAAAGTTTCATTTCAGTTGCTAACAAAATTCCATACATATATATGGGGAGGTACAAGCTCCAACTCGGTTTTACAGTGAAAACTGCAGGAACTTCAAACAGGCACTAGGAAACAGACTGAGAAAGCAGAGAAAAAGTGTCTCCTGCAACCCGTTCCCTTGGTGCTAGAGAACAAACGTCTCTCCACTTGCTCAGTTCTGAGAGTTAAGTGTGTGTGAAAGCCGTCCTTCAACTAGCTTGTTGGGAACACAAAGTTTCTTTTCAGTTGCAAACTCCATTCCATACATATATATGGGGAGGTACTAGCTCCAACTCGGTTTTACAGTGAAAACTGCAGGAACTTCAAACCGGCACTAGGAAACAGACTGAGAAAGCAGGGAAATTGTGTCTCCTGCAACCCGTTCCCTTGGTGCTAGATGAATGAACGTCTCTCCACTTGCTCAGTTCTGAGAGATAAGTGTGTGTGAAAGCCGTCCTTCACCTAGCTTGTTGGGAACACAAAGTTTCTTTTCAGTTGCAAACTCCATTCCATACATATATATGGGGAGGTACTAGTTCCAACTCGGTTTTCCAGAGAAAACTGCAGGAACTTCAAAACGGCACTAGGAAACAGACTGAGAAAGCAGAGAAATAGTGTCTCCTGCAACCCGTTCCCTTGGTGCTAGATGAACGAAAGTCTCTCCACTTGCTCAGTTCTGAGAGTTAAGTGTGTGTGAAAGCCGTCCTTCACCTAGCTTGTTGGGAACACAAAGTTTCTTTTCAGTTGCCAACTCCATTCCATACATATATATGGTGAGGTACAAGCTCCAAATCGGTTTTAGTGTGAAAACTGCAGGAACTTCAAACCGGCACTAGGAATCAGACTGAGAAAGCAGAGAAAAAGTGTCTCCTGCAACCCGTTCCCTTGGTGCTAGATGAACGAACGTCTCTCCACTTGCTCAGTTCCGAGAGATAAGTGTGTGTGAAAGCCGTCCTTCAACTAGCTTGTTGGGAACACAAAGTTTCTTTTCAGTTGCCAACTCCATTCCATAAATATATATGGGGAGGTACTAACTCCAACTCGGTTTTACAGTGAAAACTGCAGGAACTTCAAACCGGCACTAGGAAAAAGGCTGAGAAGTCAGGGAAAATGTGTCTCCTGCAACCCGTTCCCTTGGTGCTAGATGAATGAACGTCTCTCCACTTGCTCTGTTCTGAGAGATAAGTGTGTGTGAAAGCCGTCCTTCACCTAGCTTGTTGGGAACACAAAGTTTCTTTTCAGTTGCCAACTCCATTCCATACATATATATGGTGAGGTACTAGCTCCAACTCGGTTTTAGAGTGAAAACTACAGGAACTTCAAACCGGCACTAGGAAACAGGCTGAGAAAGCAGGGAAAATGTGTCCCCTGCAACCCGTTCCCTTGGTGCTAGATGAACGAACGTCTCTCCACTTGCTCAGTTCTGAGAGATAAGTGTGTGTGAAAGCCGTCCTTCACCTAGCTTGTTGGGAACACAAAGTTTCTTTTCAGTTGCAAACTCCATTCCATTCATATATATGGGGAGGTACTAGCTCCAACTCGGTTTTCCAGTGAAAACTGCAGGAACTTCAAACCGGCACTAGGAAACAGACTGAGAAAGCAGAGAAAAAGTGTCTCCTGCAACCCGTTCCCTTGGTGCTAGATGAACGAACGTCTCTCCACTTGCTAAGTTCCGAGAGATAAGTGTGTGTGAAAGCCGTCCTTCAACTAGCTTGTTGGGAACACAAAGTTTCTCTTCAGTTGCAAACTCCATTGCATAAATATATATGGGGAGGTATTAGCTCCAACTCGGTTTTACAGTGAAAACTGCAGGAATTTCAAACCGGCACTAGGAAACAGACTGAGAAAGCAGGGAAAATGTGTCTCCTGCAACCCGTTCCCTTGGTGCTAGATGAATGAACGTCTCTCCACTTGCTCAGTTCTGAGAGATAAGTGTGTGTGAAAGCCGTCCTTCACCTAGCTTGTTGGGAACACAAAGTTTCTTTTCAGTTGCAAACTCCATTCCATACATATATATGGGGAGGTACTAGCTCCAACTCGGTTTTAGTGTGAAAAATGCAGGAACTTCAAACCGGCACTAGGAATCAGATTGAGAAAGCAGAGAAAAAGTGTCTCCTGCAACCCGTTCCCTTGGTGCTAGATGAACGAACGTCTCTCCACTTGCTCAGTTCCGAGAGATAAGTGTGTGTGAAAGCCGTCCTTCAACTAGCTTGTTGGGAACACAAAGTTTCTTTTCAGTTGCAAACTCCATTCCATAAATATATATGGGGAGGTACTAGCTCCAACTCGGTTTTACAGTGAAAACTGCAGGAACTTCAAACCGGCACTAGGAAACAGACTGAGAAAGCAGGGAAAATGTGTCTCCTGCAACCCGTTCCCTTGGTGCTAGATGAACGAACGTCTCTCCACTTGCTCAGTTCTGAGAGAAATGTGTGTGTGAAAGCCGTCCTTCACCTAGATTGTTGGGAACACAAAGTTTCTTTTCAGATGCAAACTCCATTCCATACATATATATGGGGAGGTAGAAGCTCCAACACGTTTTTACAGTGAAAACTGCAGGAACTTCAAACCGGCACTAGGAAACAGACTGAGAAAGCAGAGAAAAAGTGTCTCCTGCAACCCGTTCCCCCGGAGATAGATGAACGAACGTCTCTCCACTTGCTCAGTTCTGAAAGTTATGTGTGTGTGAAAGCCGTCCTTCACCTAGCTTTTTGGGAACACAAAGTTTCTTTTCAGTTGCAAAATCCATTCCATACATATATATGGGGAGGTACAAGCTCCAACTCGGTTTTAAAGTGAAAACTGCAGGAACGTCAAACCGGCACTAGGAAAAAGACTGAGAAAGCAGAGAAAAAGTGTCTCCTGCAACCCGTTCCCTTGGTGCTAGATGAACGAACGTCTCTCCACTTGCTCAGTTCTGAGAGATAAGTGTGTGTGAAAGCCGTCCTTCAACTAGCTTGTTGGGAACACAAAGTTTCTTTTCATTTGCCAACTCCATTCCATACATATATATGGTGAGGTACTAGCTCCAACTCGGTTTTAGAGTGAAAACTGCAGGAACTTCAAACCGGCACTAGGAAAAAGGCTGAGAAATCAGGGAAAATGTGTCCCCTGCAACCCGTTCCCTTGGTGCTAGATGAAAGAACGTCTCTCCACTTGCTCAGATATGAGAGAAATGTGTGTGTGAAAGCCGTTCTTCAGTTAGATTGTTGGGAACACAAAGTTTCTTTTCAGTTGAAAACACCATTCCATACATATATATGGGGAGGTACAAGCTCCAACTCGGTTTTACAGTGAAAACTGCAGGAACTTCAAACCGGCACTAGGAAACAGCCTGAGAAAGCAGAGAAAAAGTGTCTCCTGCAACCCGTTCCCCCGGTGCTAGATGAACGAACGTCTCTCCACTTGCTCAGTTCTGAGAGATAAGTGTGTGTGAAAGCCGTCCTTCACCTAGCTTGTTGGGAACACAAAGTTTCTTTTCAGTTGCAAACTCCATTCCATACATATATAAGGGGAGGTACAAGCTCCAACTCTGTTTTACAGTGAAAATTGCAGGAACTTCAAACCGGCACTAGGAAACAGACTGAGAAAGCAGAGAAAAAGTGTCTCCTGCAACCCGTTCCCTTGTTGCTACATGAACGAATGTCTCTCCACTTGCTCACTTCTGAGAGATAAGTGTGTGTGAAAGCCGTCCTTCACCTAGCTTGTTGGGAAAACAAAGTTTCTTTTCAGTTGCCAACTCCATTCCATACATATATATGGTGAGGTACTAGCTCCAACTCGGTTTTAGAGTGAAAACTACAGGAACTTCAAACCGGCACTAGGAAACAGGTTGAGAAAGCAGGGAAAATGTGTCCCATGCAACCCGTTCCCTTGGTGCTTGATGAACGA
The DNA here is from genome assembly GCF_048773025.1 of Camelus bactrianus. Lineage (NCBI taxonomy): Eukaryota > Metazoa > Chordata > Mammalia > Artiodactyla > Camelidae > Camelus > Camelus bactrianus. Next base: position 57,442,610 of record NC_133555.1, on the reverse strand, counting down.
ACGTCTCTCCACTTGCTCAGTTCTGAGAGATAAGTGTGTGTGAAAGCCGTCCTTCACCTAGCTTGTTGGGAACACAAAATTTCTTTTCAGTTGCAAACTCCATTCCATTCATATATATGGGGAGGTACTAGCTCCAACTCGATTTTCCAGTGAAAACTGCAGGAACTTCAAACTGGCACTAGGAAACAGACTGAGAAAGCAGAGAAAATGTTTCTCCTGCAACCCGTTCCCTTGGTGCTAGATGAACGAACGTCTCTCCACTTGCTCCGTTCTGAGAGATAAGTGTGTGTGAAAGCCGTCCTTCAGCTTGCTAGTTGGGAACACAAAGTTTCTTTACAGTTGCAAACTCCATTCCATTCATATATATGGGGAGGTACAAGCTCCAACTCGGTTTTACAGTGAAAACTGCAGGAACTTCAAAACGGCACTAGGAATCAGACTGAGAAAGCAGAGAAAAAGTGTCTCCTGCAACCCGTTCCCTTGGTGCTAGATGAACGAACGTCTCTCCACTTGCTCAGTTCTGAGAGATAAGTGTGTGTGAAAGCCGTCCTTCACCTAGCTTGTTGGGAACACAAAGTTTCTTTTCAGTTGCCAACTCCATTCCATACATATATATGGTGAGGTACTAGCTCCAACTCGGTTTTAGTGTGAAAACTGCAGGAACTTCAAACCGGCACTAGGAAACAGACTGAGAAAGCAGGGAAAATGTGTCTCCTGCAACCCGTTCCCTTGGTGCTAGATGAACGAACGTCTCTCCACTTGCTCAGTTCTGAGAGAAATGTGTGTGTGAAAGCCGTCCTTCACCTAGATTGTTGGGAACACAAAGTTTCTTTTCAGATGCAAACTCCATTCCATACATATATATGGGGAGGTAGAAGCTCCAACACGGTTTTACAGTGAAAACTGCAGGAACTTCAAACCGGCACTAGGAATCAGACTGAGAAAGCAGAGAAAAAGTGTCTCCTGCAACCCGTTCCCCCGGTGCTAGATGAACGAACGTCTCTCCACTTGCTCAGTTCTGAAAGATATGTGTGTGTGAAAGCCGTCCTTCACCTAGCTTTTTGGGAACACAAAGTTTCTTTTCAGTTGCAAAATCCATTCCATACATATATATGGGGAGGTACAAGCTCCAACTCGGTTTTACAGTGAAAACTGCAGGAACGTCAAACCGGCACTAGGAAAAAGACTGAGAAAGCAGAGAAAAAGTGTCTCCTGCATCCCGTTCCCTTGGTGCTAGATGAACGAACGTCTCTCCACTTGCTCAGTTCTGAGAGATAAGTGTGTGTGAAAGCCGTCCTTCAACTAGCTTGTTGGGAACACAAAGTTTCTTTTCATTTGCCAACTCCATTCCATACATATATATGGTGAGGTACTAGCTCCAACTCGGTTTTAGAGTGAAAACTACAGGAACTTCTAACCGGCACTAGGAAACAGGCTGAGAAAGCAGGGAAAATGTGTCCCATGCAACCCGTTCCCTTGGTGCTTGATGAACGAACGTCTCTCCACTTGCTCAGTTCTGAGAGATAAGTGTGTGTGAAAGCCGTCCTTCACCTAGCTTGTTGGGAACACAAAGTTTCTTTTCAGTTGCAAACTCCATTCCATACATATATATGGGGAGGTACTAGTTCCAACTCGGTTTTCCAGAGAAAACTGCAGGAAATTCAAACCAGCACTAGGAAACAGACTGAGAAAGCAGAGAAATAGTGTCTCCTGCAACCCGTTCCCTTGGTGCTAGGTGAACGAAAGTCTCTCCACTTGCTCAGTTCTGAGAGATAAGTGTGTGGGAAAGCCGTCCTTCACCTAGCTTGTTGGGAACACAAAGTTTCTTTTCAGTTGCCAACTCCATTCCATACATATATATGGTGAGGTACTAGCTCCAACTCGGTTTTAGTGTGAAAACTGCAGGAACTTCAAACCGGCACTAGGAATCAGACTGAGAAAGCAGAGAAAAAGTGTCTCCTGCAACCCGTTCCCTTGGTGCTAGATGAACGAACGTCTCTCCACTTGCTCAGTTCCGAGAGATAAGTGTGTGTGAAAGCCGTCCTTCAACTAGCTTGTTGGGAACACAAAGTTTCTTTTCACTTGCAAACTCCATTCCATAAATATATATGGGGAGGTACTAGCTCCAACTCGGTTTTACAGTGAAAACTGCAGGAACTTCAAACCGGCACTAGGAAACAGACTGAGAAAGCAGAGAAAAAGTGTATCTTGCAACCCGTTCCCTTGGTGCTATATGAACGTACGTCTCTCCACTTGCTCAGTTCTGAGAGATAAGTGTGTGTGAAAGCCGTACTTCACCTAGCTTGTTGGGAACACAAAGTTTCTTTTCAGTTGCAAACTCCATTCCATACATATATATGGGGAGGTACTAGTTCCAACTCTGTTTTCCAGTGAAAACTGCAGGAACTTCAAACCTGCACTAGGAAACAGACTGAGAAAGCAGAGAAAAAGTGTCTCCTGCAACCCGATCCCTTGGTGCTAGATGAACAAACGTCTCTCCACTTGCTCAGTTCTGAGACATAAGTGTGTGTGAAAGCCGTCCTTCACCTAGATTGTTGGGAACACAAAGTTTCTTTTCAGTTGCCAACTCCATTCCATACATATATATGGTGAGGTACTAGCTCCAACTCGGTTTTAGTGTGAAAACTGCAGGAACTTCAAACCGGCACTAGGAAACAGACTGAGAAAGCAGGGAAAATGTGTCTACTGCAACCCGTTCCCTTGGTGCTAGATGAACGAACGTCTCTCCAATTGCTCAGTTCTGAGAGAAATGTGTGTGTGAAAGCCGTCCTTCAACTAGATTGTTGGGAACACAAAGTTTCTTTTCAGATGCAAACTCCATTCCATACATATATATGGGGAGGTGTAAGCTCCAACACGGTTTTACAGTGAAAACTGCAGGAACTTCAAACCGGCACTAGGAAACAGACTGAGAAAGCAGAGAAAAAGTGTCTCCTGCAACCCGTTCCCCCGGTGCTAGATGAACGAACGTCTCTCCACTTGCTCAGTTCCGAGAGATAAGTGTGTGTGAAAGCCGTCCTTCACCTAGCTTGTTGGGAACACAAAGTTTCTTTTCAGTTGCAAACTCCATTCCATACATATATACGGGAAGGTACTAGCTCCAACTCGGTTTTCCAGTGAAAACTGCAGGAACTTCAAACCGGCACTAGGAAACAGACTGAGAAAGCAGAGAAAAAGTGTCTCCTGCAACCCGTTCCCTTGGTGCTAGATGAACGAACGTCTCTCCACTTGCTCAGTTCTGAGAGAGAAGTGCGTGTGAAAGCCGTCCTTCACCTAGCTTGTTGGGAACACAAAGTTTCTTTTCAGTTGCAAACTCCATTCCATACATATATATGGTGAGGTACTAGCTCCAACTCGGTTTTAGTGTGAAAACTGCAGGAACTTCAAACCGGCACTAGGAAACAGACTGAGAAAGCAGGGAAAATGTGTCTACTGCAACCCGTTCCCTTGGTGCTAGATGAACGAACGTCTCTCCAATTGCTCAGTTCTGAGAGAAATGTGTGTGTGAAAGCCGTCCTTCACCTAGATTGTTGGGAACACAAAGTTTCTTTTCAGATGCAAACTCCATTCCATACATATATATGGGGAGGTGTAAGCTCCAACACGGTTTTACAGTGAAAACTGCAGGAACTTCAAACCGGCACTAGGAAACAGACTGAGAAAGCAGAGAAAAAGTGTCTCCTGCAACCCGTTCCCCCGGTGCTAGATGAACGAACGTCTCTCCACTTGCTCAGTTCCGAGAGATAAGTATGTGTGAAAGCCGTCCTTCACCTAGCTTGTTGTTAACACAAAGTTTCTTTTCAGTTGCAAACTCCATTCCATACATATATACGGGAAGGTACTAGCTCCAACTCGGTTTTCCAGTGAAAACTGCAGGAACTTCAAACCGGCACTAGGAAACAGACTGAGAAAGCAGAGAAAAAGTTTCTCCTGCAACCCGTTCCCTTGGTGCAAGATGAACGAACGTCTCTCCACTTGCTCAGTTCTGAGAGATAAGTGTGTGTGAAAGCCGTCCTTCAACTAGCTTGTTGGGAACACAAAGTTTCTTTTCAGTTGCAAACTCCATTCCATAAATATATATGGGGAGGTACTAGCTCCAACTCGGTTTTACAGTGAAAACTGCAGGAACTTCAAACCGGCACTAGGAAACAGACTAAGAAAGCAGAGAAAAAGTGTCTCCTGCAACCCGTTTCCTTGGTGCTAGATGAACGAACGTCTCTCCACTTGCTCAGTTCTGAGAGATAAGTGTGTGTGAAAGCCGTCCTTCACATAGCTTGTTGGGAACACAAAGTTTCTTTTCATTTGCAAACTCCATTCCATACATATATATGGGGAGGTACTAGTTCCAACTCGGTTTTCCAGTGAAAACTGCAGGAACTTCAAACCGGCACTAGGAAACAGACTGAGAATGCAGAGAAAAAGTGTCTCCTGCAACCCGTTCCCTTGGTGCTAGATGAACGAACGTCTCTCCACTTGCTCAGTTCCGAGAGATAAGTGTGTGTGAAAGCCGTCCTTCAACTAGCTTGTTGGGAACACAAAGTTTCTTTTCACTTGCAAACTCCATTCCATAAATATATATGGGGAGGTACTAGCTCCAACTCGGTTTTACAGTGAAAACTGCAGGAACTTCAAACCGGCACTAGGAAACAGACTGAGAAAGCAGAGAAAAAGTGTATCTTGCAACCCGTTCCCTTGGTGCTAGATGAACGTACGTCTCTCCACTTGCTCAGTTCTGAGAGATAAGTGTGTGTGAAAGCCGTACTTCACCTAGCTTGTTGGGAACACAAAGTTTCTTTTCAGTTGCAAACTCCATTCCATACATATATATGGGGAGGTACTAGTTCCAACTCTGTTTTCCAGTGAAAACTGCAGGAACTTCAAACCTGCACTAGGAAACAGACTGAGAAAGCAGAGAAAAAGTGTCTCCTGCAACCCGTTCCCTTGGTGCTAGATGAACAAACGTCTCTCCACTTGCTCAGTTCTGAGACATAAGTGTGTGTGAAAGCCGTCCTTCACCTAGATTGTTGGGAACACAAAGTTTCTTTTCAGTTGCCAACTCCATTCCATACATATATATGGTGAGGTACTAGCTCCAACTCGGTTTTAGTGTGAAAACTGCAGGAACTTCAAACCGGCACTAGGAAACAGACTGAGAAAGCAGGGAAAATGTGTCTACTGCAACCCGTTCCCTTGGTGCTAGATGAACGAACGTCTCTCCAATTGCTCAGTTCTGAGAGAAATGTGTGTGTGAAAGCCGTCCTTCACCTAGATTGTTGGGAACACAAAGTTTCTTTTCAGATGCAAACTCCATTCCATACATATATATGGGGAGGTGTAAGCTCCAACACGGTTTTACAGTGAAAACTGCAGGAACTTCAAACCGGCACTAGGAAACAGACTGAGAAAGCAGAGAAAAAGTGTCTCCTGCAACCCGTTCCCCCGGTGCTAGATGAACGAACGTCTCTCCACTTGCTCAGTTCCGAGAGATAAGTGTGTGTGAAAGCCGTCCTTCACCTAGCTTGTTGGGAACACAAAGTTTCTTTTCAGTTGCAAACTCCATTCCATACATATATACGGGAAGGTACTAGCTCCAACTCGGTTTTCCAGTGAAAACTGCAGGAACTTCAAACCGGCACTAGGAAACAGACTGAGAAAGCAGAGAAAAAGTTTCTCCTGCAACCCGTTCCCTTGGTGCAAGATGAACGAACGTCTCTCCACTTGCTCAGTTCTGAGAGATAAGTGTGTGTGAAAGCCGTCCTTCAACTAGCTTGTTGGGAACACAAAGTTTCTTTTCAGTTGCAAACTCCATTCCGTAAATATATATGGGGAGGTACTAGCTCCAACTCGGTTTTACAGTGAAAACTGCAGGAACTTCAAACCGGCACTAGGAAACAGACTAAGAAAGCAGAGAAAAAGTGTCTCCTGCAACCCGTTTCCTTGGTGCTAGATGAACGAACGTCTCTCCACTTGCTCAGTTCTGAGAGATAAGTGTGTGTGAAAGCCGTCCTTCACATAGCTTGTTGGGAACACAAAGTTTCTTTTCATTTGCAAACTCCATTCCATACATATATATGGGGAGGTACTAGTTCCAACTCGGTTTTCCAGTGAAAACTGCAGGAACTTCAAACCGGCACTAGGAAACAGACTGAGAATGCAGAGAAAAAGTGTCTCCTGCAACCCGTTCCCTTGGTGCTAGATGAACGAAAGTCTCTCCACTTGCTCAGTTCTGAGAGATAATTGTGTGTGAAAGCCGTCCTTCACCTAGCTTGTTGTGAACACAAAGTTTCTTTTCAGTTGCCAACTCCATTCCATACATATATATGGTGAGGTGCTAGCTCCAACTCGGTTTTAGTGTGAAAACTGCAGGAACTTCAAACCGGCACTAGGAATCAGACTAAGAAAGCAGAGAAAAAGTGTCTCCTGCAAACCGTTCCGTTGGTGCTAGATGAACGAACGTCTCTCCACTTGCTCAGTTCCGAGAGATAAGTGTGTGTGAAAGCCGTCCTTCAACTAGCTTGTTGGGAACACAAAGTTTCTTTTAAGTTGCAAACTCCATTCCATAAATATATATGGGGAGGTACTAGCTCCAACTCGGTTTTACAGTGAAAACTGCAGGAACTTCAAACCGGCACTAGGAAACAGACTGAGAAAGCAGAGAAAAGTGTATCCTGCAACCCGTTCCCTTGGTGCTAGATGAACGTACGTCTCTCCACTTGCTCAGTTCTGAGAGATAAGTGTGTGTGAAAGCCGTACTTCACCTAGCTTGTTGGGAACACAAAGTTTCTTTTCAGTTGCAAACTCCATTCCATACATATATATGGGGAGGTACTAGTTCCAACTCGGTTTTCCAGTAAAAACTGCAGGAACTTCAAACCGGCACTAGGAAACAGACTGAGAAAGCAGAGAAAAAGTGTCTCCAGCAACCCGTTCCCTTGGTGCTAGATGAACAAACGTCTCTCCACTTGCTCAGTTCTGAGAGATAAGTGTGTGTGAAAGCCGTCCTTCACCTAGCTTTTTGGGAACACAAAATTTCTTTTCAGTTGCCAACTCCATTCCATACATATATATGGGGAGGTACTAGCTCCAACTCGGTTTTACAGTGAAAACTGCAGGAACTTCAAACCGGCACTAGGAAACAGACTAAGAAAGCAGAGAAAAAGTGTCTCCTGCAACCCGTTCCCTTGGTGCTAGATGAACGAACGTCTCTCCACTTGCTCAGTTCTGAGAGATAAGTGTGTGTGAAAGCCGTCCTTCACCTAGCTTGTTGGGAACACAAAGTTTCTTTTCATTTGCAAACTCCATTCCATACATATATATGGGGAGGTACTAGTTCCAACTCGGTTTTCCAGTGAAAACTGCAGGAACTTCCAACCGGCACTAGGAAACAGACTGAGAAAGCAGAGAAAAAGTGTCTCCTGCAACCCGTTCCCTTGGTGCTAGATGAACGAAAGTCTCTCCACTTGCTCAGTTCTGAGAGATAAGTGTGTGTGAAAGCCGTCCTTCACCTAGCTTGTTGGGAACACAAAGTTTCTTTTCAGTTGCCAACTCCATTCCATACATATATATGGTGAGGTACTAGCTCCAACTCGGTTTTAGTGTGAAAACTGCAGGAACTTCAAACCGGCACTAGGAAACAGACTGAGAAAGCAGGGAAAATGTGACTCCTGCAACCCATTCCCTTGGTGCTAGATGAACGAACGTCTCTCCACTTGCTCAGTTCTGAGAGAAATGTGTGTGTGAAATCCGTCCTTCACATAGATTGTTGGGAACACAAAGTTTCTTTTCAGATGCAAACTCCATTCCATACATATATATGGGGAGGTACAAGCTCCAACTCGGTTTTACAGTGAAAACTGCAGGAACTTCAAACCGGCACTAGGAAACAGACTGAGAAAGCAGAGAAATAGTTTCTCCTGCAACCCGTTCCCCCGGTGCTAGATGAACGAAAGTCTCTCCACTTGCTCAGTTCTGAGAGATAAGTGTGTGTGAAAGCCGTCCTTCACCTAGCATGTTGGGAACACAAAGTTTCTTTTCAGTTGCAAACTCCATTCCATACATATATTTGGGGAGGTACTAGCTCCAAATTGGTTTTACAGTGAAAAATGCAGGAACTTCAAACCGGCACTAGGAAAAAGACTGAGAAAGCAGAGAAAAGTGTCACCTGCAACCCGTTCCCCCGGTGCTAGATGAACGAACGTCTCTCCACTTGCTCAGTTCTGAGAGATAATTGTGTGTGAAAGCCGTCCTTCACCTAGCTTGTTGGGAACACAAAGTTTTTTTTCAGTTGCAAACTCCATTCCATTCATATATATGGTGAGGTACAAGCTCCAACTCGGTTTTACAGTGAAAACTGCAGGAACTTCAAAACGGCACTAGGAATCAGACTGAGAAAGCAGAGAAAAAGTGTCTCCTGCAACCCGTTCCCTTGGTGCTAGATGAACGAACGTCTCTCCACTTGCTCAGTTCCGAGAGATAAGTGTGTGTGAAAGCCGTCCTTCAACTAGCTTGTTGGGAACACAAAGTTTCTTTTCAGTTGCAAACTCCATTCCATAAATATATATGGGGAGGTACTAGCTCCAACTCGGTTTTACAGTGAAAACTGCAGGAACTTCAAACCGTCACTAGGAAACAGACTGAGAATGCAGAGAAAAAGTGTCTCCTGCAACCCGTTCCCTTGGTGCTAGATGAACGAAAGTCTCTCCACTTGCTCAGTTCTGAGAGATAAGTGTGTGTGAAAGCCGTCCTTCACCTAGCTTGTTGTGAACACAAAGTTTCTTTTCAGTTGCCAACTCCATTCCAAACATATATATGGTGAGGTACTAGCTCCAACTCGGTTTTAGTGTGAAAACTGCAGGAACTTCAAACCGGCACTAGGAATCAGACTGAGAAAGCAGAGAAAAAGTGTCTCCTGCAAACCGTTCCGTTGGTGCTAGATGAACGAACGTCTCTCCACTTGCTCAGTTCCGAGAGATAAGTGTGTGTGAAAGCCGTCCTTCAACTAGCTTTTTGGGAACACTAAGTTTCTTTTCAGTTGCAAACTCCATTCCATAAATATATATGGGGAGGTACTAGCTCCAACTCGGTTTTACAGTGAAAAATGCAGGAACTTCAAACCGGCACTAGGAAACAGACTGAGAAAGCAGAGAAAAAGTGTATCCTGCAACCCGTTCCCTTGGTGCTAGATGAACGTACGTCTCTCCACTTGCTCAGTTCTGAGAGATAAGTGTGTGTGAAAGCCGTCCTTCACCTAGCTTGTTGGGAACACAAAGTTTCTTTTCAGTTGCAAACTCCATTCCATACATATATATGGGGAGGTACTAGTTCCAACTCGGTTTTCCAGTGAAAACTGCAGGAACTTCAAACCGGCACTAGGAAACAGACTGAGAAAGCAGAGAAAAAGTGTCTCCTGCAACCCGTTCCCTTAGTGCTAGATGAACAAACGTCTCTCCACTTGCTCAGTTCTGAGAGATAAGTGTGTGAAAGCCGTCCTTCACCTAGCTTGTTGGGAACACAAAGTTTCTTTTCAGTTGCCAACTCCATTCCATACATATATATGGTGATGTACTAGCTCCAACTCGGTTTTAGTGTGAAAACTGCAGGAATTCAAACCGGCACTAGGAAACAGACTGAGAAAGCAGGGAAAATGTGTCTCCTGCAACCCGTTCCCTTGGTGCTAGATGAACGAACGTCTCTCCACTTGCTCAGTTCCGAGAGATAAGTGTGTGTGAAAGCCGTACTTCAACTAGCTTGTTGGGAACACAAAGTTTCTTTTCAGTTGCAAACTCCATTCCATAAATATATATGGGGAGGTACTAGCTCTAACTCGGTTTTACAGTGAAAACTGCAGGAACTTCAAACCGGCACTAGGAAACAGACTAAGAAAGCATAGAAAAAGTGTCTCCTGCAACCCGTTCCCTTGGTGCTAGATGAACGAACGTCTCTCCACTTGCTCAGTTCTGAGAGATAAGTGTGTGTGAAAGCCGTCCTTCACCTAGCTTGTTGGGAACACAAAGATTCTTTTCATTTGCAAACTCCATTCCATACATATATATGGGGAGGTACTAGCTCCAACTCGGTTTTACAGTGAAAACTGCAGGAACTTCAAACCGGCACTAGGAAACAGACTGAGAAAGCAGAGAAATAGTGTCTCATGCAACCCGTTCCCTTGGTGCTAGATGAACGAACGTCTCTCCACTTGCTCAGTTCTGAGAGATAAGTGAGTGTGAAAGCCGTCCTTCACCTAGCGTGTTGGGAACACAAAGTTTCTTTTCAGTTGCAAACTCCATTCCATACATATATATGGGGAGGTACTATCTCCAAATTGGTTTTACAGTGAAAACTGCAGGAACTTCAAACCGGCACTAGGAAAAAGACTGAGAAAGCAGAGAAAAGTGTCACCTGCAACCCGTTCCCTTGGTGCTAGATGAACGAACGTCTCTCCACTTGCTCAGTTCTGAGAGATAATTGTGTGTGAAAGCCGTCCTTCACCTAGCTTGTTGGGAACACAAAGTTTTTTTTCAGTTGCAAACTCCATTCCATTCATATATATGGTGAGGTACAAGCTCCAACTCGGTTTTACAGTGAAAACTGCAGGAACTTCAAAACGGCACTAGGAATCAGACTGAGAAAGCAGAGAAAAAGTGTCTCCTGCAACCCGTTCCCTTGGTGCTAGATGAACGAACGTCTCTCCACTTGCTCAGTTCCGAGAGATAAGTGTGTGTGAAAGCCGTCCTTCAACTAGCTTGTTGGGATCACAAAGTTTCTTTTCAGTTGCAAACTCCATTCCATAAATATATATGGGGAGGTACTAGCTCCAACTCGGTTTTACAGTGAAAACTGCACGAACTTCAAACCGGCACTAGGAAACAGACTGAGAAAGCAGAGAAAAAGTGTCTCCTGCAACACGTTCCCTTGGTGCTAGATGAACGAACGTCTCTCCACTTGCTCAGTTCTGAGAGATAAGTGTGTGTGAAAGCCGTCCTTCACCTAGCTTGTTGGGAACACAAAGTTTCTTTTCAGTTGCAAACTCCATTCCATACATATATATGGGGAGGTACTAGTTCCAACTCTGTTTTCCAATGAAAACTGCAGGAACTTCAAACCGGCACTAGGAAACAGACTGAGAAAGCAGAGAAAAAGTGTCTCCTGCAACCCGTTCCCTTGGTGCTAGATGAACGAAAGTGTCTCCACTTGCTCAGTTCTGAGAGATAAGTGTGTGTGAAAGTAGTCCTTCACCTAGCTTGTTGGGAACACAAAGTTTCTTTTCAGTTGCCAACTCCATTCCATACATATATATGGTGAGGTACTAGCTCCAACTCGGTTTTAGTGTGAAAACTGCAGGAACTTCAAACCGGCACTAGGAAACAGACTGAGAAAGCAGGGAAAATGTGTCTCCTGCAACCCGTTCCCTTGGTGCTAGATGAACGAACGTCTCTCCACTTGCTCAGGTCTGAGAGAAATGTGTGTGTGAAAGCCGTCCTTCACCTAGATTGTTGGGAACACAAAGTTTCTTTTCAGATGCAAACTCCATTCCATACATATATATGGGGAGGTACAAGCTCCAACTCGGTTTTACAGTGAAAACTGCAGGAACTTCAAACCGGCACTAGGAAACAGACTGAGAAAGCAGAGAAAAAGTGTCTCCTGCAACCCGTTCCCCCGGTGCTAGATGAACGAGCGTCTCTCCACTTGCTCAGTTCCGAGAGATAAGTGTGTGTGAAAGCCGTCCTTCACCTAGAGTGTTGGGAACACAAAGTTTCTTTTCAGTTGCTAACTCCATTCCATACATATATATGGGGAGGTACAAGCTCCAACTCGGATTTACAGTGAAAACTGCAGGAACTTCAAACCGGCACTAGGAAACAGACTGAGAAAGCAGAGAAAAAGTGTCCCCTGCAACCCGTTCCCTTGATGCTAGATGAACGAACGTCTCTCCACTTGCTCAGTTCTGAGAGATAAGTGTGTGTGGAAGCCGTCCTTCACCTAGCGTGTTGGGAACACAAAGTTTCTTTTCAGTTGCAAACTCCATTCCATACATATATATGGGGAGGTACTAGCTCCAAATCGGTTTTACAGTGAAAACTGCAGGAACTTCAAACCGGCACTAGGAAACAGACTGAGAAAGCAGAAAAAAGTGTCACCTGCAACCCGTTCCCTTGGTGCTAGATGAACGAACGTCTCTCCACTTGCTCAGTTCTGAGAGATAATTGTGTGTGAAAGCCGTTCTTCACCTAGCTTGTTGGGAACACAAAGTTTCTTTTCAGTTGCAAACTCCATTCCATACATATATATGGGTAGGTACTAGCTCCAATTCGGTTTTCCAGTGAAAACTGCAGGAACTTCAAACCGGCACTAGGAAACAGACTGAGAAAGCAGAAAAATAGTGTATCCTGCAACCCGTTCCCTTGGTGCTAGATGAACGAACGTCTCTCCACTTGCTAAGTTCTGAGAGATAAGTGTGTGTGAAAGCCGTCCTTCACCTAGCTTGTTGGGAACACAAAGTTTCTTTTCAGTTGCAAACTCCATTCCATACATATATATGGGGAGGTACTAGTTCCAACTCGGGTTTCCAGTGAAAACTGCAGGAACTTCAAACCGGCACTAGGAAACAGACTGAGAAAGCAGAGAACAAGTGTCTCCTGCAACCCGTTCCCTTGGTGCTAGATGAACGAACGTCTCTCCACTTGCTCAGTTCTGAGAGGTAAGTGTGTGTGAAAGCCGTCCTTCACCTAGCTTGTTGGGAACACAAAGTTTCTTTTCAGTTGCCAACTCCATTCCATACATATATATGGGGAGGTACTAACTCCAAATCGGTTTTACAGTGAAAACTGCAGGAACATCAAACCGGCACTAGGAAACAGACTGAGAAAGCAGAGAAAAAGTGTCTCCTGCAACCCGTTCCCCCGGTGCTAGATGAACGAACGTCTCTCTACTTGCTCAGTTCCGAGAGATAAGTGTGTGTGAAAGCCGTCCTTCACCTAGCTTGTTGGGAACACAAAGTTTCTTTTCAGTTGCAAACTCCATTCCATACATATATATGGGGAGGTACAAGCTCCAACTCGGTTTTACAGTGAAAACTGCAGGAACTTCAAACCGGTACAAGGAAACAGACTGAGAAAGCAGAGAAAAAAAAATGTCTCCTGCAACCCGTTCCCTTGGTGCTAGATGAACGAACGTCTCTCCACTTGCTCAGTTCTGAGAGATAAGTGTGTGTGTAAGCCGTGCTTCAGCTAGCTTGTTGGGAACACAAAGTTTCTTTTCAGTTGCAAACCCCATTCCATACATATATATGGGGAGGTACTAGCTCCAACTCGGTTTTACAGTGAAAACTGCAGGAACTTCAAACCGGCATTAGGAAACAGACTGAGAAAGCAGAGAAAAAGTTTCTCCTGCAACCCGTTCCCCCGGTGCTAGATGAACGAACGTCTCTCCACTTGCTCAGGTCCGAGATATAAGTGTGTGTGAAAGCCGTACTTCACCTAGCTTGTTGGGAACACAAAGTTTCTTTTCAGTTGCAAACTCCATTCCATACATATATATGGGGAGGTACAAGCTCCAACTCGGTTTTACAGTGAAAACTGCAGGAACTTCAAACCGGTACTAGGAAACAGACTGAGAAAGCAGAGAAAAAGTGTCTCCTGCAACCCGTTCCCTTGGTGCTAGATGAACGAACGTTTCTCCACTTGCTCAGTTCTGAGAGATAAGTGTGTGTGAAAGCCGTCCTTCACATAGCGTGTTGGGAACACAAAGTTTCTTTTCAGTTGCAAACTCCATTCCATACATATATATGGGGAGGTACTAGCTCCAACTCGGTTTTACAGTTAAAACTGCAGGAACTTCAAACCGGCACTAGGAAACAGACTGAGAAAGCAGAGAAAATGTGTCTCCTGCAACCCGTTCCCTTGGTGCTAGATGAACGAAAGTCTCTCCACTTGCTCAGTTCTGAGAGATAAGTGTGTGTGTAAGCCGTGCTTCAGCTAGCTTGTAGGGAACACAAAGTTTCTTTTCAGTTGCAAACCCCATTACATACATATATATGGTGAGGTACTAGCTCCAACTCGGTTTTAGTGTGAAAACTGCAGGAACTTCAAACCGGCACTAGGAAACAGACTGAGAAAGCAGGGAAAATGTGTCTCCTGCAACCCGTTCCCTTGGTGCTAGATGAACGAACGTCTCTCCACTTGCTCAGTTCCGAGAGATAAGTGTGTGTGAAAGCCGTACTTCAACTAGCTTGTTGGGAACACAAAGTTTCTTTTCAGTTGCAAACTCCATTCCATAAATATATATGGGGAGGTACTAGCTCCAACTCGGTTTTACAGTGAAAACTGCAGGAACTTCAAACCGGCACTAGGAAACAGACTAAGAAAGCAGAGAAAAAGTGTCTCCTGCAACCCGTTCCCTTGGTGCTAGATGAACGAACGTCTCTCCACTTGCTCAGTTCTGAGAGATAAGTGTGTGTGAAAGCCGTCCTTCACCTAGCTTGTTGGGAACACAAAGTTTCTTTTCATTTGCAAACTCCATTCCATACATATATATGGGGAGGTACTAGTTCCAACTCGGTTTTCCAGTGAAAACTGCAGGAACTTCAAACCGGCACTAGAAAACAGACTGAGAAAGCAGAGAAAAAGTGTCTCCTGCAACCCGTTCCCTTGGTGCTAGATGAACGAAAGTCTCTCCACTTGCTCAGTTCTGAGAGATAAGTGTGTGTGAAAGCCGTCCTTCACCTAGCTTGTTGGGAACACAAAGTTTCTTTTCAGTTGCCAACTCCATTCCATACATATATATGGTGAGGTACTAGCTCCAACTCGGTTTTAGTGTGAAATCTGCAGGAACTTCAAACCGGCACTAGGAAACAGACTGAGAAAGCAGGGAAAAAGTGACTCCTGCAACCCGTTCCCTTGGTGCTAGATGAACGAACGTCTCTCCACTTGCTCAGTTCTGAGAGAAATGTGTGTGTGAAATCCGTCCTTCACCTAGATTGTTGGGAACACAAAGTTTCTTTTCAGATGCAAACTCCATTCCATACATATATATGGGGAGGTACAAGCTCCAACTCGGTTTTACAGTGAAAACTGCAGGAACTTCAAACCGGCACTAGGAAACAGACTGAGAAAGCAGAGAAAATGTGTCTCCTGCAACCCGTTCCCCCGGTGCTAGATGAACGAACGTCTCTCCACTTGCTCAGTTCCGAGAGATAAGTCTGTGTGAAAGCCGTCCTTCACCTAGCGTGTTGGGAACACAAAGTTTCTTTTCAGTTGCAAACTCCATTCCATACATATATATGGGGAGGTACTAGCTCCAAATTGGTTTTACAGTGAAAACTGCAGGAACTTCAAACCGGCACTAGGAAAAAGACTGAGAAAGCAGAGAAAAGTGTCACCTGCAACCCGTTCCCTTGGTGCTAGATGAACGAACCTCTCTCCACTTGCTCAGTTCTGAGAGATAATTGTGTGTGAAAGCCGTCCTTCACCTAGCTTGTTGGGAACACAAAGTTTTTTTTCAGTTGCAAACTCCATTCCATTCATATATATGGTGAGGTACAAGCTCCAACTCGGTTTTACAGTGAAAACTGCAGGAACTTCAAAACGGCACTAGGAATCAGACTGAGAAAGCAGAGAAAAAGTGTCTCCTGCAACCCGTTCCCTTGGTGCTAGATGAACGAACGTCTCTCCACTTGCTCAGTTAAGAGATATAAGTGTGTGTGAAAGCCGTCCTTCAACTAGCTTGTTGGGAACACAAAGTTTCTTTTCAGTTGCAAACTCCTTTCCATAAATATATATGGGGAGGTACTAGCTCCAACTCTGTTTTACAGTGAAAACTGCACGAACTTCAAACCGGCACTAGGAAACAGACTGAGAAAGCAGAGAAAAAGTGTCTCCTGCAACCCGTTCCCTTGGTGCTAGATGAACGAACGTCTCTCCACTTGCTCAGTTCTGAGAGATAAGTGTGTGTGAAAGCCGTCCTTCACCTAGCTTGTTGGGAACACAAAGTTTCTTTTCAGTTGCAAACTCCATTCCATACATATATATGGGGAGGTACTAGTTCCAACTCTGTTTTCCAATGAAAACTGCAGGAACTTCAAACCGGCACTAGGAAACAGACTGAGAATGCAGAGAAAAAGTGTCTCCTGCAACCCGTTCCCTTGGTGCTAGATGAACGAAAGTCTCTCCACTTGCTCAGTTCTGAGAGATAAGTGTGTTTGAAAGCCGTCCTTCACCTAGCTTGTTGGGAACACAAAGTTTCTTTTCAGTTGCCAACTCCATTCCATACATATATATGGTGAGGTACTAGCTCCAACTCGGTTTTAGTGTGAAAACTGCAGGAACTTCAAACCGGCACTAGGAAACAGACTGAGAAAGCAGGGAAAATGTGTCTCCTGCAACCCGTTCCCTTGGTGCTAGATGAACGAACGTCTCTCCACTTGCTCAGTTCTGAGAGAAATGTGTGTGTGAAAGCCGTCCTTCACCTAGATTGTTGGGAACACAAAGTTTCTTTTCAGATGCAAACTCCATTCCATACATATATATGGGGAGGTACAAGCTCCAACTCGGTTTTACAGTGAAAACTGCAGGAACTTCAAACCGGCACTAGGAAACAGACTGAGAAAGCAGAGAAAAAGTGTCTCCTGCAACCCGTTCCCCCGGTGCTGGATGAACGAACGTCTCTCCACTTGCTCAGTTCCGAGAGATAAGTGTGTGTGAAAGCCGTCCTTCACCTAGAGTGTTGGGAACACAAAGTTTCTTTTCAGTTGCTAACTCCATTCCATACATATATATGGGGAGGTACAAGCTCCAACTCGGATTTACAGTGAAAACTGCAGGAACTTCAAACCGGCACTAGGAAACAGACTGAGAAAGCAGAGAAAAAGTGTCCCCTGCAACCCGTTCCCTTGGTGCTAGATGAACGAACGTCTCTCCACTTGCTCAGTTCTGAGAGATAAGTGTGTGTGAAAGCCGTCCTTCACCTAGCGTGTTGGGAACACAAAGTTTCTTTTCAGTTGCAAACTCCATTCCATACATATATTTGGGGAGGTACTAGCTCCAAATCGGTTTTACAGTGAAAACTGCAGGAACTTCAAACCGGCACTAGGAAACAGACTGAGAAAGCAGAAAAAAGTGTCAACTGCAACCCGTTCCCTTGGTGCTAGATGAACGAACGTCTCTCCACTTGCTCAGATCTGAGAGATAATTGTGTGTGAAAGCCGTCCTTCACCTAGCTTGTTGGGAACACAAAGTTTCTTTTCAGTTGCAAACTCCATTCCATACATATATATGGGTAGGTACTAGCTCCAATTCGGTTTTCCAGTGAAAACTGCAGGAACTTCAAACCGGCACTAGGAAACAGACTGAGAAAGCAGAGAAAAAGTTACCCCTGCAACCCGTTCCCTTGGTGCTAGATGAACGAACGTCTCTCCACTTGATCCGTTCTGAGAGATAAGTGTGTGTGAAAGCCGTCCTTCACCTTGCTTGTTGGGAACACAAAGTTTCTTTTCAGTTGCAAACTCCATTCCATTCATATATATGGGGAGGTACAAGCTCCAACTCTATTTTACAGTGAAAACTGCAGGAACTTCAAAACGGCACTAGGAATCAAACTGAGAAAGCAGAGAAAAAGTGTCTCCTGCATCCCGTTCCCTTGGTGCTAGATGA